>NC_071468.1:18494877-18806220 GCF_028500815.1 Rissa tridactyla | reverse complement strand
GTTGTATTTTCTTGCCTTGTTTTGTATTTTGTATTGTGTTCTATTTTGTATTGTCTTTTGTATTGTATGGTTTGGTGTAACGGTATGGTAAGTACTCTGTGGTATGTCCTGTATGTCTGGTGTAGTTTGTATTCTTTGTCCTTGATGGTCTTTGAGACCTTCGGCACTCCGCCCCGGAGGAGTCCTTCACCATGCCCCACCGGAGGAGCTCTTCATCGTGCTGCCCGGCTCAGTTTGGAGCCCTCATTGATCCGCCCGACTCGCCTCTGGGCCCATCGTCGTGCCACCCCGCAGGAGCCCTTCGTTGCACTGCCTGGGTGGTCTTGGAGGCCTTCATCATGCTGCCCAGATCGCCTTTGAGACCTTCAGCGTGCCACACCAGAGGAGCGCTTCAGTGTGCTGTCCCAGCGGCGCCCTTTTACTCCCGCAGCCAGCCTCCTCTTGGAGGCCTTGGCTGTGCCACCTCGGAGGAGCCGTTCAGCGTGCCGCCCCAGAGGAGTCCTTCACAATGCCCCCTCGTCAGGAGCCCCTCACCGCGCCACGCCGGAGGAGCCCTTTGCCGAGGAGCCCTGGAGGAGGCATTCATGCTGCCGCCCAGCTCATCTTGGAGCCCTTCCTCATGCTGCCCGGATCGTGTTTGAGACCTTCGGCGCTCTGCCCCGGAGGAGTCCTTCATCGCTTCGCCTCGGAGGAGTTGGTCATTGCGTTGCCCGGCTTATCATGGAGCCCTTCATCGTGCTGCCCTGGAGGCGCCCTTCACTGGGCTGCACCTTCGGAGGCCTTCAGCGTGCTGCCCAGCTCTTTTTGGAGTCCTTCACTGCACGGCCCCAGAGGAGCCCTTCACCGTGCTGGGCTGGAGGAGCCCATCGTGGCGGTATGTATGGTTTGGTAAGTATTGCGTTGTGTTTTGTATTGTGTTGCATTTTCTATTGCGCTTTATGTACTGTCTTGTGTGGCCAGGTCTGTATTGTCTTGTGTGTGTTGTCTCTGATGTATCGTTTTGTATCGCGTGTATCCTATTGATGGTGTTGTACCGTCTGTAAGGTATATATTGTATTGTTTTAATGTATATAGTGCACGGTACGTGTTGTATGCGTTGTATGTATTGTATTTTTGTATTTTGTATTGTATTCTATGGTCTGTAGGGTATGGTGTGTTTTTGCATTGCATGCGTTGCCTTTCATGTACTGCATTTCATGTATTGCATTTTGTTTTGTCCTGTAGCGTCTCCAGTGTATTGTATGGTACGTGCTGTAGGGCGTGTATTGTGTTGTAGAGATGTCAGGTATTGTGGGTATGGTCGAATATCTTCTGGAATCGTGCTGTACTGTCTGCGATGCGTCGCATTGTATGTTCTGGTACTTACTGTATTGTATGTAATGTATGGTATGTATTGTATTGTACTGCACTGCATTTTGCTTTGTATTCTGTATTTAACGTCTGGTATGGTATGGTATCTATTGTCTGTACCGCATTGTAGGTATCGTATGCTATTACAGGTGTTGTATTTTGTACGGCATTGTCTGCGGTGTAACGATTATGTATTGTATTTTCTGTGATGTATGCGTTGTACTCCAATGTATGTATGTATGTATGTATGTATTGTATCCATTGTATGTATTGTATTGCACGGTATGCATTGCATTATGTTGTACGGTGTCTATTGTAAGGTACATATCTAATGCTATGTACTGTATGATGTGGTATATACTGTGTGGAACAGTGTTTATGGTAATGTATTTGTCTTTTATTGTATGTATTGCACGGTGCGGTATTGTAGTTATTGTATTTTATATACTGCACTAATCCAATGTATATTATTGCTTGTGGCTTATGTTGTCTATGGTACTTATTTGATAGTATGTACGGTGCGTATTGTATGGCTTGATTTTTATTTTTTATTGTATTTCCTGTCTGGTATGGTATTGTAGGTATTGTCTTATCTGGTTTGTACGTATCGTATGTCTTGTATCGTATACCTTGTGCTTTGGCATGGATTTTATGTATTGGGTTTTGTATTGTGCGGTAGAGAGTGTACTGTGTTATACTATATGTGTTGTATTAGATTGTATTTGTTGCGTTGTATGTATTGTACTGTAGGGTGTTTTGTATTAGACTGTAGTGTGTTTTGTACTATATATGTCATTTTGCTTTGTACTGTTTGTATAGTATGGTATAGTCTGTATTGTTTTGTATTTAAGGTAGTGTATGCATCATATTTTATGTATCGGCTCGTGCTTTTTGTATCATCTTTCGTATTTTGTGTTGTAATTTGTATTTGGTATTGCACTGTTTTTTTACATTGTATGCATGGTATTTTATCCATTGTATTTCTTTATTGTAGGTATTGCATTGCATGGTATTGATTGTAATGTATGTCTTGTCTGTTGCATTGTAATATATTGTTGTATTGCAGTGTATTTTTGAAGGCGATGTATTTATTTTATCGTATTTCAAATTGTATTTCATGTATTGTATGGCTTGTGTGGTACTTTAGTTCGTTTTGCATTCTAGTGTAAGATAATACACTATTTGGTACCGGAGTATGTATTGTATTCTAGTGTGTATTAGCAAGACTTGGTGGAATGAGTCGCGCAACTGAAGTTCTGGGATGGATGGATGGATTTTGTTGTATTGCGTGTATTGTGTTATATTCTCTTGTTTTGTATTTTGTATTGTGTTTTATTTTGCATTGTGTTTTTTTATGGTGTGATTTAGTGGGATCGTGTGCGGTGTACTGTACGGTATGTATGATCTGTGCGGTATGGTTGGTGTTGTCTGTGTGGTGCCTATGGCATGGTTTCTACGGTGTGGTTTGTAGGTATGGGATAGTTTGTAAGTATGGCAGGTGCGGTATTGTATTGTTTGGTATGTCCTTCCTTTCTGGAGTCATTCCTGGGACCGCGCTGGAGGAGCGCTTTACGGTGCCAGCTCAGAGGAGCCCTTCATCGCGCCACGTCAGAGCAGCCCGTCACTGCGCCCTTCCACAGGAGTCCTTCGCTGTGCTGCCCTGGAGGAGCCCTTCACCGCAACGGAGGAGCCCGTCACCTCGCTGCCCCACAGGAGTCCCTCACCATGCCACCCGACGGGAGCCCTTCGTTGCGCCGGAGGCGGCTATGGTTGCAACACGCCGGAGGAGACCATCGTCGTTCCGCCGTGGAGCAGCACTTCTCAGCGGCGCCCAGGTCTTCTTCGAGCCTGACGTTGTACTGCCCCGGAGGAACCCTTCATTGCGCCTGCCGGCTCTTCTTGGAGCCCTTCCTAATGCTGCCAGCTTCGTCTATGTATTGTGCTGCAGTGTCTTTTGTATTGCAGTATGTATTGCGGTGTAGGTTATTTCATGTAGGGTCTGGTATTCCTGGTCTGGTACGTATTGTAGTCTGTTGCATGTTCTGTATTTCTGCCTCGGCGGTGTGGTACGTACTCTAGTTTGTAGTATGTTTTTTGTACTTATAGTGTGTGCAATGCATTGTCGGGACTGTGTTTTGTTGAGTATTGTGTATTGTATGTAAGGTATGGTATTCCTTGTGTTGTATATGTTGTATTTTCTTGCCTTGTTTTGTATTTTGTATTGTGTTCTATTTTGTATTGTCTTTTGTATTGTATGGTTTGGTGTAACGGTATGGTAAGTACTCTGTGGTATGTCCTGTATGTCTGGTGTAGTTTGTATTCTTTGTCCTTGATGGTCTTTGAGACCTTCGGCACTCCGCCCCGGAGGAGTCCTTCACCATGCCCCACCGGAGGAGCTCTTCATCGTGCTGCCCGGCTCAGTTTGGAGCCCTCATTGATCCGCCCGACTCGCCTCTGGGCCCATCGTCGTGCCACCCCGCAGGAGCCCTTCGTTGCACTGCCTGGGTGGTCTTGGAGGCCTTCATCATGCTGCCCAGATCGCCTTTGAGACCTTCAGCGTGCCACACCAGAGGAGCGCTTCAGTGTGCTGTCCCAGCGGCGCCCTTTTACTCCCGCAGCCAGCCTCCTCTTGGAGGCCTTGGCTGTGCCACCTCGGAGGAGCCGTTCAGCGTGCCGCCCCAGAGGAGTCCTTCACAATGCCCCCTCGTCAGGAGCCCCTCACCGCGCCACGCCGGAGGAGCCCTTTGCCGAGGAGCCCTGGAGGAGGCATTCATGCTGCCGCCCAGCTCATCTTGGAGCCCTTCCTCATGCTGCCCGGATCGTGTTTGAGACCTTCGGCGCTCTGCCCCGGAGGAGTCCTTCATCGCTTCGCCTCGGAGGAGTTGGTCATTGCGTTGCCCGGCTTATCATGGAGCCCTTCATCGTGCTGCCCTGGAGGCGCCCTTCACTGGGCTGCACCTTCGGAGGCCTTCAGCGTGCTGCCCAGCTCTTTTTGGAGTCCTTCACTGCACGGCCCCAGAGGAGCCCTTCACCGTGCTGGGCTGGAGGAGCCCATCGTGGCGGTATGTATGGTTTGGTAAGTATTGCGTTGTGTTTTGTATTGTGTTGCATTTTCTATTGCGCTTTATGTACTGTCTTGTGTGGCCAGGTCTGTATTGTCTTGTGTGTGTTGTCTCTGATGTATCGTTTTGTATCGCGTGTATCCTATTGATGGTGTTGTACCGTCTGTAAGGTATATATTGTATTGTTTTAATGTATATAGTGCACGGTACGTGTTGTATGCGTTGTATGTATTGTATTTTTGTATTTTGTATTGTATTCTATGGTCTGTAGGGTATGGTGTGTTTTTGCATTGCATGCGTTGCCTTTCATGTACTGCATTTCATGTATTGCATTTTGTTTTGTCCTGTAGCGTCTCCAGTGTATTGTATGGTACGTGCTGTAGGGCGTGTATTGTGTTGTAGAGATGTCAGGTATTGTGGGTATGGTCGAATATCTTCTGGAATCGTGCTGTACTGTCTGCGATGCGTCGCATTGTATGTTCTGGTACTTACTGTATTGTATGTAATGTATGGTATGTATTGTATTGTACTGCACTGCATTTTGCTTTGTATTCTGTATTTAACGTCTGGTATGGTATGGTATCTATTGTCTGTACCGCATTGTAGGTATCGTATGCTATTACAGGTGTTGTATTTTGTACGGCATTGTCTGCGGTGTAACGATTATGTATTGTATTTTCTGTGATGTATGCGTTGTACTCCAATGTATGTATGTATGTATGTATGTATTGTATCCATTGTATGTATTGTATTGCACGGTATGCATTGCATTATGTTGTACGGTGTCTATTGTAAGGTACATATCTAATGCTATGTACTGTATGATGTGGTATATACTGTGTGGAACAGTGTTTATGGTAATGTATTTGTCTTTTATTGTATGTATTGCACGGTGCGGTATTGTAGTTATTGTATTTTATATACTGCACTAATCCAATGTATATTATTGCTTGTGGCTTATGTTGTCTATGGTACTTATTTGATAGTATGTACGGTGCGTATTGTATGGCTTGATTTTTATTTTTTATTGTATTTCCTGTCTGGTATGGTATTGTAGGTATTGTCTTATCTGGTTTGTACGTATCGTATGTCTTGTATCGTATACCTTGTGCTTTGGCATGGATTTTATGTATTGGGTTTTGTATTGTGCGGTAGAGAGTGTACTGTGTTATACTATATGTGTTGTATTAGATTGTATTTGTTGCGTTGTATGTATTGTACTGTAGGGTGTTTTGTATTAGACTGTAGTGTGTTTTGTACTATATATGTCATTTTGCTTTGTACTGTTTGTATAGTATGGTATAGTCTGTATTGTTTTGTATTTAAGGTAGTGTATGCATCATATTTTATGTATCGGCTCGTGCTTTTTGTATCATCTTTCGTATTTTGTGTTGTAATTTGTATTTGGTATTGCACTGTTTTTTTACATTGTATGCATGGTATTTTATCCATTGTATTTCTTTATTGTAGGTATTGCATTGCATGGTATTGATTGTAATGTATGTCTTGTCTGTTGCATTGTAATATATTGTTGTATTGCAGTGTATTTTTGAAGGTGATGTATTTATTTTATCGTATTTCAAATTGTATTTCATGTATTGTATGGCTTGTGTGGTACTTTAGTTCGTTTTGCATTCTAGTGTAAGATAATACACTATTTGGTACCGGAGTATGTATTGTATTCTAGTGTGTATTAGCAAGACTTGGTGGAATGAGTCGCGCAACTGAAGTTCTGGGATGGATGGATGGATTTTGTTGTATTGCGTGTATTGTGTTATATTCTCTTGTTTTGTATTTTGTATTGTGTTTTATTTTGCATTGTGTTTTTTTATGGTGTGATTTAGTGGGATCGTGTGCGGTGTACTGTACGGTATGTATGATCTGTGCGGTATGGTTGGTGTTGTCTGTGTGGTGCCTATGGCATGGTTTCTACGGTGTGGTTTGTAGGTATGGGATAGTTTGTAAGTATGGCAGGTGCGGTATTGTATTGTTTGGTATGTCCTTCCTTTCTGGAGTCATTCCTGGGACCGCGCTGGAGGAGCGCTTTACGGTGCCAGCTCAGAGGAGCCCTTCATCGCGCCACGTCAGAGCAGCCCGTCACTGCGCCCTTCCACAGGAGTCCTTCGCTGTGCTGCCCTGGAGGAGCCCTTCACCGCAACGGAGGAGCCCGTCACCTCGCTGCCCCACAGGAGTCCCTCACCATGCCACCCGACGGGAGCCCTTCGTTGCGCCGGAGGCGGCTATGGTTGCAACACGCCGGAGGAGACCATCGTCGTTCCGCCGTGGAGCAGCACTTCTCAGCGGCGCCCAGGTCTTCTTCGAGCCTGACGTTGTACTGCCCCGGAGGAACCCTTCATTGCGCCTGCCGGCTCTTCTTGGAGCCCTTCCTAATGCTGCCAGCTTCGTCTATGTATTGTGCTGCAGTGTCTTTTGTATTGCAGTATGTATTGCGGTGTAGGTTATTTCATGTAGGGTCTGGTATTCCTGGTCTGGTACGTATTGTAGTCTGTTGCATGTTCTGTATTTCTGCCTCGGCGGTGTGGTACGTACTCTAGTTTGTAGTATGTTTTTTGTACTTATAGTGTGTGCAATGCATTGTCGGGACTGTGTTTTGTTGAGTATTGTGTATTGTCTGTAAGGTATGGTATTCCTTGTGTTGTATATGTTGTATTTTCTTGCCTTGTTTTGTATTTTGTATTGTGTTCTATTTTGTATTGTCTTTTGTATTGTATGGTTTGGTGTAACGGTATGGTAAGTACTCTGTGGTATGTCCTGTATGTCTGGTGTAGTTTGTATTCTTTGTCCTTGATGGTCTTTGAGACCTTCGGCACTCCGCCCCGGAGGAGTCCTTCACCATGCCCCACCGGAGGAGCTCTTCATCGTGCTGCCCGGCTCAGTTTGGAGCCCTCATTGATCCGCCCGACTCGCCTCTGGGCCCATCGTCGTGCCACCCCGCAGGAGCCCTTCGTTGCACTGCCTGGGTGGTCTTGGAGGCCTTCATCATGCTGCCCAGATCGCCTTTGAGACCTTCAGCGTGCCACACCAGAGGAGCGCTTCAGTGTGCTGTCCCAGCGGCGCCCTTTTACTCCCGCAGCCAGCCTCCTCTTGGAGGCCTTGGCTGTGCCACCTCGGAGGAGCCGTTCAGCGTGCCGCCCCAGAGGAGTCCTTCACAATGCCCCCTCGTCAGGAGCCCCTCACCGCGCCACGCCGGAGGAGCCCTTTGCCGAGGAGCCCTGGAGGAGGCATTCATGCTGCCGCCCAGCTCATCTTGGAGCCCTTCCTCATGCTGCCCGGATCGTGTTTGAGACCTTCGGCGCTCTGCCCCGGAGGAGTCCTTCATCGCTTCGCCTCGGAGGAGTTGGTCATTGCGTTGCCCGGCTTATCATGGAGCCCTTCATCGTGCTGCCCTGGAGGCGCCCTTCACTGGGCTGCACCTTCGGAGGCCTTCAGCGTGCTGCCCAGCTCTTTTTGGAGTCCTTCACTGCACGGCCCCAGAGGAGCCCTTCACCGTGCTGGGCTGGAGGAGCCCATCGTGGCGGTATGTATGGTTTGGTAAGTATTGCGTTGTGTTTTGTATTGTGTTGCATTTTCTATTGCGCTTTATGTACTGTCTTGTGTGGCCAGGTCTGTATTGTCTTGTGTGTGTTGTCTCTGATGTATCGTTTTGTATCGCGTGTATCCTATTGATGGTGTTGTACCGTCTGTAAGGTATATATTGTATTGTTTTAATGTATATAGTGCACGGTACGTGTTGTATGCGTTGTATGTATTGTATTTTTGTATTTTGTATTGTATTCTATGGTCTGTAGGGTATGGTGTGTTTTTGCATTGCATGCGTTGCCTTTCATGTACTGCATTTCATGTATTGCATTTTGTTTTGTCCTGTAGCGTCTCCAGTGTATTGTATGGTACGTGCTGTAGGGCGTGTATTGTGTTGTAGAGATGTCAGGTATTGTGGGTATGGTCGAATATCTTCTGGAATCGTGCTGTACTGTCTGCGATGCGTCGCATTGTATGTTCTGGTACTTACTGTATTGTATGTAATGTATGGTATGTATTGTATTGTACTGCACTGCATTTTGCTTTGTATTCTGTATTTAACGTCTGGTATGGTATGGTATCTATTGTCTGTACCGCATTGTAGGTATCGTATGCTATTACAGGTGTTGTATTTTGTACGGCATTGTCTGCGGTGTAACGATTATGTATTGTATTTTCTGTGATGTATGCGTTGTACTCCAATGTATGTATGTATGTATGTATGTATTGTATCCATTGTATGTATTGTATTGCACGGTATGCATTGCATTATGTTGTACGGTGTCTATTGTAAGGTACATATCTAATGCTATGTACTGTATGATGTGGTATATACTGTGTGGAACAGTGTTTATGGTAATGTATTTGTCTTTTATTGTATGTATTGCACGGTGCGGTATTGTAGTTATTGTATTTTATATACTGCACTAATCCAATGTATATTATTGCTTGTGGCTTATGTTGTCTATGGTACTTATTTGATAGTATGTACGGTGCGTATTGTACGGCTTGATTTTTATTTTTTATTGTATTTCCTGTCTGGTATGGTATTGTAGGTATTGTCTTATCTGGTTTGTACGTATCGTATGTCTTGTATCGTATACCTTGTGCTTTGGCATGGATTTTATGTATTGGGTTTTGTATTGTGCGGTAGAGAGTGTACTGTGTTATACTATATGTGTTGTATTAGATTGTATTTGTTGCGTTGTATGTATTGTACTGTAGGGTGTTTTGTATTAGACTGTAGTGTGTTTTGTACTATATATGTCATTTTGCTTTGTACTGTTTGTATAGTATGGTATAGTCTGTATTGTTTTGTATTTAAGGTAGTGTATGCATCATATTTTATGTATCGGCTCGTGCTTTTTGTATCATCTTTCGTATTTTGTGTTGTAATTTGTATTTGGTATTGCACTGTTTTTTTACATTGTATGCATGGTATTTTATCCATTGTATTTCTTTATTGTAGGTATTGCATTGCATGGTATTGATTGTAATGTATGTCTTGTCTGTTGCATTGTAATATATTGTTGTATTGCAGTGTATTTTTGAAGGCGATGTATTTATTTTATCGTATTTCAAATTGTATTTCATGTATTGTATGGCTTGTGTGGTACTTTAGTTCGTTTTGCATTCTAGTGTAAGATAATACACTATTTGGTACCGGAGTATGTATTGTATTCTAGTGTGTATTAGCAAGACTTGGTGGAATGAGTCGCGCAACTGAAGTTCTGGGATGGATGGATGGATTTTGTTGTATTGCGTGTATTGTGTTATATTCTCTTGTTTTGTATTTTGTATTGTGTTTTATTTTGCATTGTGTTTTTTTATGGTGTGATTTAGTGGGATCGTGTGCGGTGTACTGTACGGTATGTATGATCTGTGCGGTATGGTTGGTGTTGTCTGTGTGGTGCCTATGGCATGGTTTCTACGGTGTGGTTTGTAGGTATGGGATAGTTTGTAAGTATGGCAGGTGCGGTATTGTATTGTTTGGTATGTCCTTCCTTTCTGGAGTCATTCCTGGGACCGCGCTGGAGGAGCGCTTTACGGTGCCAGCTCAGAGGAGCCCTTCATCGCGCCACGTCAGAGCAGCCCATCACTGCGCCCTTCCACAGGAGTCCTTCGCTGTGCTGCCCTGGAGGAGCCCTTCACCGCAACGGAGGAGCCCGTCACCTCGCTGCCCCACAGGAGTCCCTCACCATGCCACCCGACGGGAGCCCTTCGTTGCGCCGGAGGCGGCTATGGTTGCAACACGCCGGAGGAGACCATCGTCGTTCCGCCGTGGAGCAGCACTTCTCAGCGGCGCCCAGGTCTTCTTCGAGCCTGACGTTGTACTGCCCCGGAGGAACCCTTCATTGCGCCTGCCGGCTCTTCTTGGAGCCCTTCCTAATGCTGCCAGCTTCGTCTATGTATTGTGCTGCAGTGTCTTTTGTATTGCAGTATGTATTGCGGTGTAGGTTATTTCATGTAGGGTCTGGTATTCCTGGTCTGGTACGTATTGTAGTCTGTTGCATGTTCTGTATTTCTGCCTCGGCGGTGTGGTACGTACTCTAGTTTGTAGTATGTTTTTTGTACTTATAGTGTGTGCAATGCATTGTCGGGACTGCGTTTTGTTGAGTATTGTGTATTGTCTGTAAGGTATGGTATTCCTTGTGTTGTATATGTTGTATTTTCTTGCCTTGTTTTGTATTTTGTATTGTGTTCTATTTTGTATTGTCTTTTGTATTGTATGGTTTGGTGTAACGGTATGGGAAGTACTCTGTGGTATGTCCTGTATGTCTGGTGTAGTTTGTATTCTTTGTCCTTGATGGTCTTTGAGACCTTCGGCACTCCGCCCCGGAGGAGTCCTTCACCATGCCCCACCGGAGGAGCTCTTCATCGTGCTGCCCGGCTCAGTTTGGAGCCCTCATTGATCCGCCCGACTCGCCTCTGGGCCCATCGTCGTGCCACCCCGCAGGAGCCCTTCGTTGCACTGCCTGGGTGGTCTTGGAGGCCTTCATCATGCTGCCCAGATCGCCTTTGAGACCTTCAGCGTGCCACACCAGAGGAGCGCTTCAGTGTGCTGTCCCAGCGGCGCCCTTTTACTCCCGCAGCCAGCCTCCTCTTGGAGGCCTTGGCTGTGCCACCTCGGAGGAGCCGTTCAGCGTGCCGCCCCAGAGGAGTCCTTCACAATGCCCCCTCGTCAGGAGCCCCTCACCGCGCCACGCCGGAGGAGCCCTTTGCCGAGGAGCCCTGGAGGAGGCATTCATGCTGCCGCCCAGCTCATCTTGGAGCCCTTCCTCATGCTGCCCGGATCGTGTTTGAGACCTTCGGCGCTCTGCCCCGGAGGAGTCCTTCATCGCTTCGCCTCGGAGGAGTTGGTCATTGCGTTGCCCGGCTTATCATGGAGCCCTTCATCGTGCTGCCCTGGAGGCGCCCTTCACTGGGCTGCACCTTCGGAGGCCTTCAGCGTGCTGCCCAGCTCTTTTTGGAGTCCTTCACTGCACGGCCCCAGAGGAGCCCTTCACCGTGCTGGGCTGGAGGAGCCCATCGTGGCGGTATGTATGGTTTGGTAAGTATTGCGTTGTGTTTTGTATTGTGTTGCATTTTCTATTGCGCTTTATGTACTGTCTTGTGTGGCCAGGTCTGTATTGTCTTGTGTGTGTTGTCTCTGATGTATCGTTTTGTATCGCGTGTATCCTATTGATGGTGTTGTACCGTCTGTAAGGTATATATTGTATTGTTTTAATGTATATAGTGCACGGTACGTGTTGTATGCGTTGTATGTATTGTATTTTTGTATTTTGTATTGTATTCTATGGTCTGTAGGGTATGGTGTGTTTTTGCATTGCATGCGTTGCCTTTCATGTACTGCATTTCATGTATTGCATTTTGTTTTGTCCTGTAGCGTCTCCAGTGTATTGTATGGTACGTGCTGTAGGGCGTGTATTGTGGTGTAGAGATGTCAGGTATTGTGGGTATGGTCGAATATCTTCTGGAATCGTGCTGTACTGTCTGCGATGCGTCGCATTGTATGTTCTGGTACTTACTGTATTGTATGTAATGTATGGTATGTATTGTATTGTACTGCACTGCATTTTGCTTTGTATTCTGTATTTAACGTCTGGTATGGTATGGTATCTATTGTCTGTACCGCATTGTAGGTATCGTATGCTATTACAGGTGTTGTATTTTGTACGGCATTGTCTGCGGTGTAACGATTATGTATTGTATTTTCTGTGATGTATGCGTTGTACTCCAATGTATGTATGTATGTATGTATGTATTGTATCCATTGTATGTATTGTATTGCACGGTATGCATTGCATTATGTTGTACGGTGTCTATTGTAAGGTACATATCTAATGCTATGTACTGTATGATGTGGTATATACTGTGTGGAACAGTGTTTATGGTAATGTATTTGTCTTTTATTGTATGTATTGCACGGTGCGGTATTGTAGTTATTGTATTTTATATACTGCACTAATCCAATGTATATTATTGCTTGTGGCTTATGTTGTCTATGGTACTTATTTGATAGTATGTACGGTGCGTATTGTATGGCTTGATTTTTATTTTTTATTGTATTTCCTGTCTGGTATGGTATTGTAGGTATTGTCTTATCTGGTTTGTACGTATCGTATGTCTTGTATCGTATACCTTGTGCTTTGGCATGGATTTTATGTATTGGGTTTTGTATTGTGCGGTAGAGAGTGTACTGTGTTATACTATATGTGTTGTATTAGATTGTATTTGTTGCGTTGTATGTATTGTACTGTAGGGTGTTTTGTATTAGACTGTAGTGTGTTTTGTACTATATATGTCATTTTGCTTTGTACTGTTTGTATAGTATGGTATAGTCTGTATTGTTTTGTATTTAAGGTAGTGTATGCATCATATTTTATGTATCGGCTCGTGCTTTTTGTATCATCTTTCGTATTTTGTGTTGTAATTTGTATTTGGTATTGCACTGTTTTTTTACATTGTATGCATGGTATTTTATCCATTGTATTTCTTTATTGTAGGTATTGCATTGCATGGTATTGATTGTAATGTATGTCTTGTCTGTTGCATTGTAATATATTGTTGTATTGCAGTGTATTTTTGAAGGCGATGTATTTATTTTATCGTATTTCAAATTGTATTTCATGTATTGTATGGCTTGTGTGGTACTTTAGTTCGTTTTGCATTCTAGTGTAAGATAATACACTATTTGGTACCGGAGTATGTATTGTATTCTAGTGTGTATTAGCAAGACTTGGTGGAATGAGTCGCGCAACTGAAGTTCTGGGATGGATGGATGGATTTTGTTGTATTGCGTGTATTGTGTTATATTCTCTTGTTTTGTATTTTGTATTGTGTTTTATTTTGCATTGTGTTTTTTTATGGTGTGATTTAGTGGGATCGTGTGCGGTGTACTGTACGGTATGTATGATCTGTGCGGTATGGTTGGTGTTGTCTGTGTGGTGCCTATGGCATGGTTTCTACGGTGTGGTTTGTAGGTATGGGATAGTTTGTAAGTATGGCAGGTGCGGTATTGTATTGTTTGGTATGTCCTTCCTTTCTGGAGTCATTCCTGGGACCGCGCTGGAGGAGCGCTTTACGGTGCCAGCTCAGAGGAGCCCTTCATCGCGCCACGTCAGAGCAGCCCGTCACTGCGCCCTTCCACAGGAGTCCTTCGCTGTGCTGCCCTGGAGGAGCCCTTCACCGCAACGGAGGAGCCCGTCACCTCGCTGCCCCACAGGAGTCCCTCACCATGCCACCCGACGGGAGCCCTTCGTTGCGCCGGAGGCGGCTATGGTTGCAACACGCCGGAGGAGACCATCGTCGTTCCGCCGTGGAGCAGCACTTCTCAGCGGCGCCCAGGTCTTCTTCGAGCCTGACGTTGTACTGCCCCGGAGGAACCCTTCATTGCGCCTGCCGGCTCTTCTTGGAGCCCTTCCTAATGCTGCCAGCTTCGTCTATGTATTGTGCTGCAGTGTCTTTTGTATTGCAGTATGTATTGCGGTGTAGGTTATTTCATGTAGGGTCTGGTATTCCTGGTCTGGTACGTATTGTAGTCTGTTGCATGTTCTGTATTTCTGCCTCGGCGGTGTGGTACGTACTCTAGTTTGTAGTATGTTTTTTGTACTTATAGTGTGTGCAATGCATTGTCGGGACTGTGTTTTGTTGAGTATTGTGTATTGTCTGTAAGGTATGGTATTCCTTGTGTTGTATATGTTGTATTTTCTTGCCTTGTTTTGTATTTTGTATTGTGTTCTATTTTGTATTGTCTTTTGTATTGTATGGTTTGGTGTAACGGTATGGTAAGTACTCTGTGGTATGTCCTGTATGTCTGGTGTAGTTTGTATTCTTTGTCCTTGATGGTCTTTGAGACCTTCGGCACTCCGCCCCGGAGGAGTCCTTCACCATGCCCCACCGGAGGAGCTCTTCATCGTGCTGCCCGGCTCAGTTTGGAGCCCTCATTGATCCGCCCGACTCGCCTCTGGGCCCATCGTCGTGCCACCCCGCAGGAGCCCTTCGTTGCACTGCCTGGGTGGTCTTGGAGGCCTTCATCATGCTGCCCAGATCGCCTTTGAGACCTTCAGCGTGCCACACCAGAGGAGCGCTTCAGTGTGCTGTCCCAGCGGCGCCCTTTTACTCCCGCAGCCAGCCTCCTCTTGGAGGCCTTGGCTGTGCCACCTCGGAGGAGCCGTTCAGTGTGCCGCCCCAGAGGAGTCCTTCACAATGCCCCCTCGTCAGGAGCCCCTCACCGCGCCACGCCGGAGGAGCCCTTTGCCGAGGAGCCCTGGAGGAGGCATTCATGCTGCCGCCCAGCTCATCTTGGAGCCCTTCCTCATGCTGCCCGGATCGTGTTTGAGACCTTCGGCGCTCTGCCCCGGAGGAGTCCTTCATCGCTTCGCCTCGGAGGAGTTGGTCATTGCGTTGCCCGGCTTATCATGGAGCCCTTCATCGTGCTGCCCTGGAGGCGCCCTTCACTGGGCTGCACCTTCGGAGGCCTTCAGCGTGCTGCCCAGCTCTTTTTGGAGTCCTTCACTGCACGGCCCCAGAGGAGCCCTTCACCGTGCTGGGCTGGAGGAGCCCATCGTGGCGGTATGTATGGTTTGGTAAGTATTGCGTTGTGTTTTGTATTGTGTTGCATTTTCTATTGCGCTTTATGTACTGTCTTGTGTGGCCAGGTCTGTATTGTCTTGTGTGTGTTGTCTCTGATGTATCGTTTTGTATCGCGTGTATCCTATTGATGGTGTTGTACCGTCTGTAAGGTATATATTGTATTGTTTTAATGTATATAGTGCACGGTACGTGTTGTATGCGTTGTATGTATTGTATTTTTGTATTTTGTATTGTATTCTATGGTCTGTAGGGTATGGTGTGTTTTTGCATTGCATGCGTTGCCTTTCATGTACTGCATTTCATGTATTGCATTTTGTTTTGTCCTGTAGCGTCTCCAGTGTATTGTATGGTACGTGCTGTAGGGCGTGTATTGTGTTGTAGAGATGTCAGGTATTGTGGGTATGGTCGAATATCTTCTGGAATCGTGCTGTACTGTCTGCGATGCGTCGCATTGTATGTTCTGGTACTTACTGTATTGTATGTAATGTATGGTATGTATTGTATTGTACTGCACTGCATTTTGCTTTGTATTCTGTATTTAACGTCTGGTATGGTATGGTATCTATTGTCTGTACCGCATTGTAGGTATCGTATGCTATTACAGGTGTTGTATTTTGTACGGCATTGTCTGCGGTGTAACGATTATGTATTGTATTTTCTGTGATGTATGCGTTGTACTCCAATGTATGTATGTATGTATGTATGTATTGTATCCATTGTATGTATTGTATTGCACGGTATGCATTGCATTATGTTGTACGGTGTCTATTGTAAGGTACATATCTAATGCTATGTACTGTATGATGTGGTATATACTGTGTGGAACAGTGTTTATGGTAATGTATTTGTCTTTTATTGTATGTATTGCACGGTGCGGTATTGTAGTTATTGTATTTTATATACTGCACTAATCCAATGTATATTATTGCTTGTGGCTTATGTTGTCTATGGTACTTATTTGATAGTATGTACGGTGCGTATTGTACGGCTTGATTTTTATTTTTTATTGTATTTCCTGTCTGGTATGGTATTGTAGGTATTGTCTTATCTGGTTTGTACGTATCGTATGTCTTGTATCGTATACCTTGTGCTTTGGCATGGATTTTATGTATTGGGTTTTGTATTGTGCGGTAGAGAGTGTACTGTGTTATACTATATGTGTTGTATTAGATTGTATTTGTTGCGTTGTATGTATTGTACTGTAGGGTGTTTTGTATTAGACTGTAGTGTGTTTTGTACTATATATGTCATTTTGCTTTGTACTGTTTGTATAGTATGGTATAGTCTGTATTGTTTTGTATTTAAGGTAGTGTATGCATCATATTTTATGTATCGGCTCGTGCTTTTTGTATCATCTTTCGTATTTTGTGTTGTAATTTGTATTTGGTATTGCACTGTTTTTTTACATTGTATGCATGGTATTTTATCCATTGTATTTCTTTATTGTAGGTATTGCATTGCATGGTATTGATTGTAATGTATGTCTTGTCTGTTGCATTGTAATATATTGTTGTATTGCAGTGTATTTTTGAAGGCGATGTATTTATTTTATCGTATTTCAAATTGTATTTCATGTATTGTATGGCTTGTGTGGTACTTTAGTTCGTTTTGCATTCTAGTGTAAGATAATACACTATTTGGTACCGGAGTATGTATTGTATTCTAGTGTGTATTAGCAAGACTTGGTGGAATGAGTCGCGCAACTGAAGTTCTGGGATGGATGGATGGATTTTGTTGTATTGCGTGTATTGTGTTATATTCTCTTGTTTTGTATTTTGTATTGTGTTTTATTTTGCATTGTGTTTTTTTATGGTGTGATTTAGTGGGATCGTGTGCGGTGTACTGTACGGTATGTATGATCTGTGCGGTATGGTTGGTGTTGTCTGTGTGGTGCCTATGGCATGGTTTCTACGGTGTGGTTTGTAGGTATGGGATAGTTTGTAAGTATGGCAGGTGCGGTATTGTATTGTTTGGTATGTCCTTCCTTTCTGGAGTCATTCCTGGGACCGCGCTGGAGGAGCGCTTTACGGTGCCAGCTCAGAGGAGCCCTTCATCGCGCCACGTCAGAGCAGCCCATCACTGCGCCCTTCCACAGGAGTCCTTCGCTGTGCTGCCCTGGAGGAGCCCTTCACCGCAACGGAGGAGCCCGTCACCTCGCTGCCCCACAGGAGTCCCTCACCATGCCACCCGACGGGAGCCCTTCGTTGCGCCGGAGGCGGCTATGGTTGCAACACGCCGGAGGAGACCATCGTCGTTCCGCCGTGGAGCAGCACTTCTCAGCGGCGCCCAGGTCTTCTTCGAGCCTGACGTTGTACTGCCCCGGAGGAACCCTTCATTGCGCCTGCCGGCTCTTCTTGGAGCCCTTCCTAATGCTGCCAGCTTCGTCTATGTATTGTGCTGCAGTGTCTTTTGTATTGCAGTATGTATTGCGGTGTAGGTTATTTCATGTAGGGTCTGGTATTCCTGGTCTGGTACGTATTGTAGTCTGTTGCATGTTCTGTATTTCTGCCTCGGCGGTGTGGTACGTACTCTAGTTTGTAGTATGTTTTTTGTACTTATAGTGTGTGCAATGCATTGTCGGGACTGCGTTTTGTTGAGTATTGTGTATTGTCTGTAAGGTATGGTATTCCTTGTGTTGTATATGTTGTATTTTCTTGCCTTGTTTTGTATTTTGTATTGTGTTCTATTTTGTATTGTCTTTTGTATTGTATGGTTTGGTGTAACGGTATGGGAAGTACTCTGTGGTATGTCCTGTATGTCTGGTGTAGTTTGTATTCTTTGTCCTTGATGGTCTTTGAGACCTTCGGCACTCCGCCCCGGAGGAGTCCTTCACCATGCCCCACCGGAGGAGCTCTTCATCGTGCTGCCCGGCTCAGTTTGGAGCCCTCATTGATCCGCCCGACTCGCCTCTGGGCCCATCGTCGTGCCACCCCGCAGGAGCCCTTCGTTGCACTGCCTGGGTGGTCTTGGAGGCCTTCATCATGCTGCCCAGATCGCCTTTGAGACCTTCAGCGTGCCACACCAGAGGAGCGCTTCAGTGTGCTGTCCCAGCGGCGCCCTTTTACTCCCGCAGCCAGCCTCCTCTTGGAGGCCTTGGCTGTGCCACCTCGGAGGAGCCGTTCAGCGTGCCGCCCCAGAGGAGTCCTTCACAATGCCCCCTCGTCAGGAGCCCCTCACCGCGCCACGCCGGAGGAGCCCTTTGCCGAGGAGCCCTGGAGGAGGCATTCATGCTGCCGCCCAGCTCATCTTGGAGCCCTTCCTCATGCTGCCCGGATCGTGTTTGAGACCTTCGGCGCTCTGCCCCGGAGGAGTCCTTCATCGCTTCGCCTCGGAGGAGTTGGTCATTGCGTTGCCCGGCTTATCATGGAGCCCTTCATCGTGCTGCCCTGGAGGCGCCCTTCACTGGGCTGCACCTTCGGAGGCCTTCAGCGTGCTGCCCAGCTCTTTTTGGAGTCCTTCACTGCACGGCCCCAGAGGAGCCCTTCACCGTGCTGGGCTGGAGGAGCCCATCGTGGCGGTATGTATGGTTTGGTAAGTATTGCGTTGTGTTTTGTATTGTGTTGCATTTTCTATTGCGCTTTATGTACTGTCTTGTGTGGCCAGGTCTGTATTGTCTTGTGTGTGTTGTCTCTGATGTATCGTTTTGTATCGCGTGTATCCTATTGATGGTGTTGTACCGTCTGTAAGGTATATATTGTATTGTTTTAATGTATATAGTGCACGGTACGTGTTGTATGCGTTGTATGTATTGTATTTTTGTATTTTGTATTGTATTCTATGGTCTGTAGGGTATGGTGTGTTTTTGCATTGCATGCGTTGCCTTTCATGTACTGCATTTCATGTATTGCATTTTGTTTTGTCCTGTAGCGTCTCCAGTGTATTGTATGGTACGTGCTGTAGGGCGTGTATTGTGGTGTAGAGATGTCAGGTATTGTGGGTATGGTCGAATATCTTCTGGAATCGTGCTGTACTGTCTGCGATGCGTCGCATTGTATGTTCTGGTACTTACTGTATTGTATGTAATGTATGGTATGTATTGTATTGTACTGCACTGCATTTTGCTTTGTATTCTGTATTTAACGTCTGGTATGGTATGGTATCTATTGTCTGTACCGCATTGTAGGTATCGTATGCTATTACAGGTGTTGTATTTTGTACGGCATTGTCTGCGGTGTAACGATTATGTATTGTATTTTCTGTGATGTATGCGTTGTACTCCAATGTATGTATGTATGTATGTATGTATTGTATCCATTGTATGTATTGTATTGCACGGTATGCATTGCATTATGTTGTACGGTGTCTATTGTAAGGTACATATCTAATGCTATGTACTGTATGATGTGGTATATACTGTGTGGAACAGTGTTTATGGTAATGTATTTGTCTTTTATTGTATGTATTGCACGGTGCGGTATTGTAGTTATTGTATTTTATATACTGCACTAATCCAATGTATATTATTGCTTGTGGCTTATGTTGTCTATGGTACTTATTTGATAGTATGTACGGTGCGTATTGTACGGCTTGATTTTTATTTTTTATTGTATTTCCTGTCTGGTATGGTATTGTAGGTATTGTCTTATCTGGTTTGTACGTATCGTATGTCTTGTATCGTATACCTTGTGCTTTGGCATGGATTTTATGTATTGGGTTTTGTATTGTGCGGTAGAGAGTGTACTGTGTTATACTATATGTGTTGTATTAGATTGTATTTGTTGCGTTGTATGTATTGTACTGTAGGGTGTTTTGTATTAGACTGTAGTGTGTTTTGTACTATATATGTCATTTTGCTTTGTACTGTTTGTATAGTATGGTATAGTCTGTATTGTTTTGTATTTAAGGTAGTGTATGCATCATATTTTATGTATCGGCTCGTGCTTTTTGTATCATCTTTCGTATTTTGTGTTGTAATTTGTATTTGGTATTGCACTGTTTTTTTACATTGTATGCATGGTATTTTATCCATTGTATTTCTTTATTGTAGGTATTGCATTGCATGGTATTGATTGTAATGTATGTCTTGTCTGTTGCATTGTAATATATTGTTGTATTGCAGTGTATTTTTGAAGGCGATGTATTTATTTTATCGTATTTCAAATTGTATTTCATGTATTGTATGGCTTGTGTGGTACTTTAGTTCGTTTTGCATTCTAGTGTAAGATAATACACTATTTGGTACCGGAGTATGTATTGTATTCTAGTGTGTATTAGCAAGACTTGGTGGAATGAGTCGCGCAACTGAAGTTCTGGGATGGATGGATGGATTTTGTTGTATTGCGTGTATTGTGTTATATTCTCTTGTTTTGTATTTTGTATTGTGTTTTATTTTGCATTGTGTTTTTTTATGGTGTGATTTAGTGGGATCGTGTGCGGTGTACTGTACGGTATGTATGATCTGTGCGGTATGGTTGGTGTTGTCTGTGTGGTGCCTATGGCATGGTTTCTACGGTGTGGTTTGTAGGTATGGGATAGTTTGTAAGTATGGCAGGTGCGGTATTGTATTGTTTGGTATGTCCTTCCTTTCTGGAGTCATTCCTGGGACCGCGCTGGAGGAGCGCTTTACGGTGCCAGCTCAGAGGAGCCCTTCATCGCGCCACGTCAGAGCAGCCCATCACTGCGCCCTTCCACAGGAGTCCTTCGCTGTGCTGCCCTGGAGGAGCCCTTCACCGCAACGGAGGAGCCCGTCACCTCGCTGCCCCACAGGAGTCCCTCACCATGCCACCCGACGGGAGCCCTTCGTTGCGCCGGAGGCGGCTATGGTTGCAACACGCCGGAGGAGACCATCGTCGTTCCGCCGTGGAGCAGCACTTCTCAGCGGCGCCCAGGTCTTCTTCGAGCCTGACGTTGTACTGCCCCGGAGGAACCCTTCATTGCGCCTGCCGGCTCTTCTTGGAGCCCTTCCTAATGCTGCCAGCTTCGTCTATGTATTGTGCTGCAGTGTCTTTTGTATTGCAGTATGTATTGCGGTGTAGGTTATTTCATGTAGGGTCTGGTATTCCTGGTCTGGTACGTATTGTAGTCTGTTGCATGTTCTGTATTTCTGCCTCGGCGGTGTGGTACGTACTCTAGTTTGTAGTATGTTTTTTGTACTTATAGTGTGTGCAATGCATTGTCGGGACTGCGTTTTGTTGAGTATTGTGTATTGTCTGTAAGGTATGGTATTCCTTGTGTTGTATATGTTGTATTTTCTTGCCTTGTTTTGTATTTTGTATTGTGTTCTATTTTGTATTGTCTTTTGTATTGTATGGTTTGGTGTAACGGTATGGGAAGTACTCTGTGGTATGTCCTGTATGTCTGGTGTAGTTTGTATTCTTTGTCCTTGATGGTCTTTGAGACCTTCGGCACTCCGCCCCGGAGGAGTCCTTCACCATGCCCCACCGGAGGAGCTCTTCATCGTGCTGCCCGGCTCAGTTTGGAGCCCTCATTGATCCGCCCGACTCGCCTCTGGGCCCATCGTCGTGCCACCCCGCAGGAGCCCTTCGTTGCACTGCCTGGGTGGTCTTGGAGGCCTTCATCATGCTGCCCAGATCGCCTTTGAGACCTTCAGCGTGCCACACCAGAGGAGCGCTTCAGTGTGCTGTCCCAGCGGCGCCCTTTTACTCCCGCAGCCAGCCTCTTCTTGGAGGCCTTGGCTGTGCCACCTCGGAGGAGCCGTTCAGCGTGCCGCCCCAGAGGAGTCCTTCACAATGCCCCCTCGTCAGGAGCCCCTCACCGCGCCACGCCGGAGGAGCCCTTTGCCGAGGAGCCCTGGAGGAGGCATTCATGCTGCCGCCCAGCTCATCTTGGAGCCCTTCCTCATGCTGCCCGGATCGTGTTTGAGACCTTCGGCGCTCTGCCCCGGAGGAGTCCTTCATCGCTTCGCCTCGGAGGAGTTGGTCATTGCGTTGCCCGGCTTATCATGGAGCCCTTCATCGTGCTGCCCTGGAGGCGCCCTTCACTGGGCTGCACCTTCGGAGGCCTTCAGCGTGCTGCCCAGCTCTTTTTGGAGTCCTTCACTGCACGGCCCCAGAGGAGCCCTTCACCGTGCTGGGCTGGAGGAGCCCATCGTGGCGGTATGTATGGTTTGGTAAGTATTGCGTTGTGTTTTGTATTGTGTTGCATTTTCTATCGCGCTTTATGTACTGTCTTGTGTGGCCAGGTCTGTATTGTCTTGTGTGTGTTGTCTCTGATGTATCGTTTTGTATCGCGTGTATCCTATTGATGGTGTTGTACCGTCTGTAAGGTATATATTGTATTGTTTTAATGTATATAGTGCACGGTACGTGTTGTATGCGTTGTATGTATTGTATTTTTGTATTTTGTATTGTATTCTATGGTCTGTAGGGTATGGTGTGTTTTTGCATTGCATGCGTTGCCTTTCATGTACTGCATTTCATGTATTGCATTTTGTTTTGTCCTGTAGCGTCTCCAGTGTATTGTATGGTACGTGCTGTAGGGCGTGTATTGTGTTGTAGAGATGTCAGGTATTGTGGGTATGGTCGAATATCTTCTGGAATCGTGCTGTACTGTCTGCGATGCGTCGCATTGTATGTTCTGGTACTTACTGTATTGTATGTAATGTATGGTATGTATTGTATTGTACTGCACTGCATTTTGCTTTGTATTCTGTATTTAACGTCTGGTATGGTATGGTATCTATTGTCTGTACCGCATTGTAGGTATCGTGTGCTATTACAGGTGTTGTATTTTGTACGGCATTGTCTGCGGTGTAACGATTATGTATTGTATTTTCTGTGATGTATGCGTTGTACTCCTATGTATGTATGTATGTATGTATTGTATCCATTGTATGTATTGTATTGCACGGTATGCATTGCATTATGTTGTACGGTGTCTATTGTAAGGTACATATCTAATGCTATGTACTGTATGATGTGGTATATACTGTGTGGAACAGTGTTTATGGTAATGTATTTGTCTTTTATTGTATGTATTGCACGGTGCGGTATTGTAGTTATTGTATTTTATATACTGCACTAATCCAATGTATATTATTGCTTGTGGCTTATGTTGTCTATGGTACTTATTTGATAGTATGTACGGTGCGTATTGTACGGCTTGATTTTTATTTTTTATTGTATTTCCTGTCTGGTATGGTATTGTAGGTATTGTCTTATCTGGTTTGTACGTATCGTATGTCTTGTATCGTATACCTTGTGCTTTGGCATGGATTTTATGTATTGGGTTTTGTATTGTGCGGTAGAGAGTGTACTGTGTTATACTATATGTGTTGTATTAGATTGTATTTGTTGCGTTGTATGTATTGTACTGTAGGGTGTTTTGTATTAGACTGTAGTGTGTTTTGTACTATATATGTCATTTTGCTTTGTACTGTATGTATAGTATGGTATAGTCTGTATTGTTTTGTATTTAAGGTAGTGTATGCATCATATTTTATGTATCGGCTCGTGCTTTTTGTATCATCTTTCGTATTTTGTGTTGTAATTTGTATTTGGTATTGCACTGTTTTTTTACATTGTATGCATGGTATTTTATCCATTGTATTTCTTTATTGTAGGTATTGCATTGCATGGTATTGATTGTAATGTATGTCTTGTCTGTTGCATTGTAATATATTGTTGTATTGCAGTGTATTTTTGAAGGCGATGTATTTATTTTATCGTATTTCAAATTGTATTTCATGTATTGTATGGCTTGTGTGGTACTTTAGTTCGTTTTGCATTCTAGTGTAAGATAATACACTATTTGGTACCGGAGTATGTATTGTATTCTAGTGTGTATTAGCAAGACTTGGTGGAATGAGTCGCGCAACTGAAGTTCTGGGATGGATGGATGGATTTTGTTGTATTGCGTGTATTGTGTTATATTCTCTTGTTTTGTATTTTGTATTGTGTTTTATTTTGCATTGTGTTTTTTTATGGTGTGATTTAGTGGGATCGTGTGCGGTGTACTGTACGGTATGTATGATCTGTGCGGTATGGTTGGTGTTGTCTGTGTGGTGCCTATGGCATGGTTTCTACGGTGTGGTTTGTAGGTATGGGATAGTTTGTAAGTATGGCAGGTGCGGTATTGTATTGTTTGGTATGTCCTTCCTTTCTGGAGTCATTCCTGGGACCGCGCTGGAGGAGCGCTTTACGGTGCCAGCTCAGAGGAGCCCTTCATCGCGCCACGTCAGAGCAGCCCGTCACCGCGCCCTCCCACAGGAGTCCTTCGCTGTGCTGCCCTGGAGGAGCCCTTCACCGCAACGGAGGAGCCCGTCACCTCGCTGCCCCACAGGAGTCCCTCACCATGCCACCCGACGGGAGCCCTTCGTTGCGCCAGAGGCGGCTATGGTTGCAACACGCCGGAGGAGACCATCGTCGTTCCGCCGTGGAGCAGCACTTCACAGCGGCGCCCAGGTCTTCTTCGAGCCTGACGTTGTACTGCCCCGGAGGAACCCTTCATTGCGCCTGCCGGCTCTTCTTGGAGCCCTTCCTAATGCTGCCAGCTTCGTCTATGTATTGTGCTGCAGTGTCTTTTGTATTGCAGTATGTATTGCGGTGTAGGTTATTTCATGTAGGGTCTGGTATTCCTGGTCTGGTACGTATTGTAGTCTGTTGCATGTTCTGTATTTCTGCCTCGGCGGTGTGGTACGTACTCTAGTTTGTAGTATGTTTTTTGTACTTATAGTGTGTGCAATGCATTGTCGGGACTGCGTTTTGTTGAGTATTGTGTATTGTCTGTAAGGTATGGTATTCCTTGTGTTGTATATGTTGTATTTTCTTGCCTTGTTTTGTATTTTGTATTGTGTTCTATTTTTGTGGAGCCACACAACTCATCTCTGAGGTCATCATTGTGCCACCCGAAAAGAGCTCTTCATTGCACCACCTGGCTGGTGTTGGAGACCTCCATCATGCTGCATGGATCGTCTTTGAGACCTTCAGTGTACCATCCCAGAGGAGCCCTTCATTTTGCTGGCCGTCTTTTCTTGGTATTCTTCATCGCATCGCTCCGGAAGAGTCCTTCAGCATGCTGCCCTGAGGAACCCTTACTCATGCAGCCATCCTCTTCTTGGAGGCCTTGACACCCCCATCTCTGAATGTGGCACTGAATGTGCTTCAGCTGCATTTCAGGAACAGTAAGTTACAAAAAGCAGTCTCAGTGGTGTGTTTTATTAACCAGACCGTTGTAGGTTAACCATGCAGCAGTACTTTATGTCTGCCCAGAATGGGCAACGCCTGAGCTGGAGCTTTGTTTGGGCCATGACCGTATGAAAAAGGCTTGAGTTCCAGACAAGAGCATCAGCGATCAGATGCATGGAGAGACGGTAGGGCAGCTGAAGGGCTGAGTAAAGTTAGTACAGTCTAGGCTAGGGAAAGTTTGGGGAGAAAGAGGAAAGAAATAAAAAATGCTGCAGAGAGATAGGTAATGAGCTTCTGGCTCCTCTGTAACAAGAGGCTGGGATTAAGGCCAGGAAGCAAAGCTTTCTGAGTGCTCAGATGGGTGAGTGCTGCAGTAGGGGTCAGAGAGATGGAGCATCTTTTCATGAGAGTCTGGAACATCAGCCCCCACATTGTCACCACTGGGTCGGGTGCTTTAGTTGATTCTCTCTCCTCTTGAGGAGAGAAACCAACTCGATGGCCTCGGGGAGAACTCTTTTGTTCTGCATTTATGATTCACGAATAGATGATGCTTCTGTCCCTACAGGAAAAAGAGCTGTGGAGAAAGACAGTGATGACGATGATGAGGAACCAAACCAGACCTTAATGGCAGCTTGATAGATGATGAGGAAGAGGAGTGTGAGCCTACTGATGAAGACTCTGATGGGGAACCAAGTTCAGAAGAGAAGTATAATGAAGCGTAGTTTAAACTATGCTTTTAAGGATTGTTAATGCTTCATCTTCCAGTGCTTGGAATAAATGTTGGCATTAGGGAAGTCTATAGGTTTTCGCTGTCATTACAGTGGTACTTCTTTCCTCCATGCCTGTACATCACTGGAATTGTGTTCAGTTCGCAACAAGGCTGAAATCTTGATGACTATTTTTGCACCATTAAATGTGTAACAGTGTTGGAAAAACTGCATCTCTTTGATTTCTAAAGACTTTGTTGAAAGATCTTTCCTTCCTGGCGTTTACCACTTTCCTGAACTTTCTAGAAAGAAATTTGGTCTGCCTTGAGTAAAAATATTTTACTATGTTTGCGGGCAGACGCCTGGAGCCATGTGAATTTGACACTTTTTGTGGACACAGTCCTGAAACTCTCATGTGGCTCTAGCTTGCCTGTGACCATCTGCCCAGTCGTGGTGGAAAAGGGGCTTTTGTTGTGTGTTCTGCAGTCTGCTGTCAACACTGTGTCAGCCTGTCCTGTTGCCCACTTGCGTTTATTATGTGTGAAGCCAGTGGGGGACACAGCGGGGTGTGAGTGTAAGGAAATAAATGGGCTGAAATACAGGAGGCTAAAGATGAGAGGAAAGGAAACTGGAGAAGTGATGGGGAGTTCAACTCCCACAGAAGACCGGTGTTCAGGTTGGCATTTCAATACAAAGTGGGAATGAAGTTACAGCATTCAAGATCTCAGAGAGCCCATGGGTTGTCTTAAATACTGCATATAGTAACTTCTTACCTCTTTAATATGGTTTTGCGGTCTTACAGCTTTTAATCTTTTCTTTTTGAATGCAAATGTATGTATATCCATTCTTGAGAGGTTGAATTACATCAGAAGCAAAGTTTGCTATTTAGATCTGAACTCAGGCATTGTAATGTTCTTGCAAGGTATTCAGAAAATTGGTTAAATTAAAATGGAGATTGCTGCAAACTGGCACGGGACTGCTTTTGGCTGCAGGATAATCTTTTGCCAATTGCATGTCACAAGTTTCTCTCAAAAATTGTACATATTGAAAATAAAAACATCATGATGGGCCACTGTTCTGCCTTTGGAGAACTTCAGCTTCTGTTGGCCAGTGGCGTACTGTTTGCCAAAGCCATTTCATACAGAGAGAATCCAGATGGTGTTTTTTACAGAGTCTGATGATTTCTGTGACCGTAACCTTCCTCAGTCGGGTCCGAAAAAATGAAGTGTGACCAAAGCAGCACACTGGAAAAGTCAAAGCCGTAATCAAGCTGCTCTATAGAGCAGAAGTTTGGTAGACTGACGTTTTCTCTGGTTTAGGTGTATTTTCCTGTTCTTGTATTCTTTCCTTAACAGCAGGATGTATTTTTATTCTTCTGGAGGGATGAACTTGTTGAGTTACTTCCCAGCTGGAGGAAGCTGCTCAGTGAAGGACCATCCTGCAATAGAAGAAAAACAGTGTGGGTGGGTGGAGAAGTAATAGGGAAAATGAATGCAAACAGTGCTTCTTCCTCCCCACCAAGCCACCTGAAGCCAAACCAAACCCCACTGCAATTGGTTATAAGAAAAAAAACATAAAATGGCTGTAATGAAGCCCAGGAGAAAGAAGCAAGGGAAATGAGACAGCCAAACGTTAACAAGAAATTGCTTAGCGGTGTTGCTATGAATGTGGCAATTGAAACGGTACGCGCTGTTACTTTAGACAGCTTTTTCCACGTTTAACTTCTTTGCAAGGCCACTGAAAGCAATGGAGCTGTGCAAGCCTGCCCTTGGTGAAGGCGTGGTCTCCCTCAGTAGGAGCGTTACGTGAGCACAGACTGTGGATGTCGGGAGTGGGAGAACTCCTCCCTAAGTAAAAGAGAGTATAGCGTCCACCTATCACGTTCTCCTCAGAAATAGTGACCTATGTGTGACCACACAGTCACAGTCGGTATTGCTGACTGGGTTTCTTTGCACTTTTTCACCAGGAAGTTCAGTGCTTTTCTATCTTCACTTCATTCCTGTTAGTCCCACAAAAAAGGCAGGCTGCTTTGCCCACCTTTTTCATCCAGCTGACCATAACGCACCTCTTTGAACTGCTCTGTCCCCTTCTAGAAGTGATACCATACCCATATCTCTCACTTGGCTCTTCACAACTAATGGACTGTGAAGTTATTGCCCTGTTATGTCAGTACAGAATTAATATAGCTCTTTATTTGCCAATTCAGATCAATATAAACCTTTGTCCTCTCCCTTCTGGCCTCCCTGTGAACTCCAGTGAATTTATGGATTCACCGCATCTTTGTCCAAGACGGAGCCAAAACCATCTCTGCATCAGGACTGAATTCCCAAGGACAAGGATTCCTGGCCAGATGTTGGCTGGTAAAAGCTTGTGGAGCTGTGTGCTGGAGGAGACAGAGCTGTAGGAGCTTACACGCCAGAGACCAAGTGCTTTTCTGAAATCCCTTCAAATTAGGCACTTACAAGGGCAAAGAAGAAAGCTCTGTTGTAGCCCCCCGCTTCACCTGCAGCTTGTACAATATGATATTGTACGGTATTTATTGTATTTTATTGTATGTATTGCATGGTTTGGTACCGTATTTATCGTATTTGTTGTATTTTATATATAGCATTAATTCAATATGTATTATTGTTTGTAGTTTGCCGTGTATGGTATTTATTTTATTGAATGTATGGTATGTATTGTATTGCTTGTATTGTATTTTTTATTGTATTATATATGGTATGATATTGTATGGTATGATATGTATTGTCTGTGTTGTATTGTATGTATTGTATTTTGGTATGTATTTTATGTATTGTGTTTTAAATTGTATTGTAGGTATTGTACTGTATTATATATATTTTTTATTATATTGTATCTATGGTATGGTATAAGGGAAAAGTCAGCTGCTACAGACTAACTCTAAGAAAACTCCTCTTGTATTGAGAGCCACTAACAAAACCAGGTCACAAATTAGCAACTCCCAACAGTTTTGATTATTGCTTTTAGTAACATGCTGCTTCCCAATCAACAGTGGAGGACATGAAAAAACATAGGAGAAGCCATACCTTCAAAAAATTCTAGCCTCTGCTCTGCTCTGGTGAGACCCCCCTGCAGGGCTGCCTCCGGCTCTGGGGCCACCAACATCAGAAGGACATGGACCTGTTGGAGCAGGGCCAGAGGAGGCCACGAAGATGCTGAGAGGCTGGAGCACCTCTGCTGTGAGGACAGGCTGAGAGAATTGGGGTTGTTCAGCCTGGAGAAGAGAGGCTCCGAGGAGACCTTATAGCAGCCTTCCTTAAAGGAGGCTTATAAGAAACATGGAGAGGGACTTTTTACAAGGCCATGTAGTGACAGGACAAGGGGCAACAGTTTTAAACTGAACGAGGGTAGATTTAGGTTGGACGAGGGAAAGAAATGTTTTATGCTGAGGGTGGTGAGACACTGGCCCGGGTTGCCCAGAGAAGCTGTGGCTGCCCCATCCCTAGAGGTGTTGAAGGCCAGGCTGGATGGGGCTTTGAGCAGCCTGGTCTGGTGGGAGGTTGTTGCATTTAGTGAGAACACTTACTGCCGAGACTATAGGCCTGACACTGGATGCACGAACAGCCAGTCTGCTGTAAGTCCATCTGCTTTTAAAGGCAGCAGCACTGAACTGCAGAATATCCATAGAGCTTTAAAGATACGATTGCAATCACAAGCTCGATTTCCTGGGTAAGCACTTGGTGTGGCTGAGGTCACAAATCTTACCAAAAGGCGCCCCTTTCTGGGGAGGCAAGGGTCGATCTGTCCTGACAATTTGGCATTGAATTCTCATCCCTCCATTACGTGCAAAATCAGGGTAATATTTATACTCCGATTGTGTAAAGTGAGCGGGTGTGACTGTGGCCAAGCCATTGTTCCTCATGGTTGTACCATTAGCCGTTATACAAAACATTTCTTGTAAAGGGCAGAAGAACATGACCGCGTGGCCTCTACCTCACTTTTCATTCCTCCCTGGTGCCATGGCAACACAAACCACCAGATCTTCACCCAGTTTCCGTGTCTGTTCTGGACACCAGGTGGTTTCAGTAATACTGAGCTTTGCTACTGTTCGTGCTTCCAACAGAGATATCCCTGCCCATGGTGGGAGGGATGGAACGAGACGATCTTTAAGGTCTCTTCCAACCCAAACCATTCTATGAACGAGGCAGTCCTACCTCCTGCTCCAGACATTGTGCAGGGGAGCAGCTGCAGAAGGACAACCACCGTATGTAGGTCGTGGCTGAAATGGGCACGTCTTCCATGGGTCACTGTTCCATAGCAACGTGCATTGCCACATCGCTCCTTTTATTTTCCTGATGTTTCATGTCTTTGGACTTAGCTTCCAGAGCTGTGTGGTTTTACTGGTTATCCAAGTGAGCGTGTTAAAAAGAAGTAAACACTCCATATTATGGAGAGCGGAATGACTCACTCCCATGGACTCCAGACTAAAAGAAAGGCAAAAAAGGGAAGCCAAATACCTTGGGAATCTCATTATTTTAGGTCATTTTTGTTACCTTTGGCATATCCAATCTCCTTCTGAGATGATGGAAGCGGTTTGCCCTGCAGTTCAACCGCCCTTGTCTTCAGATGCGTCTCCCATTGCGTGAGACATTCCTCAGCCCCGCTGTTCGCCAGCGTCTGGCACGTCCTGGCTTGCCCTGGCCACCAGCTGCCCTTGTGCCCGCTGCTGTGGCCAGCTCATGCGGGCGGGGGACGAGGTGACTTACTGCGCAAATGAAGGGGATGACAGGCTGCCCAGCTGGGTGGGTACAGGTCTTCTCTATTGTCCTCAGATGTAAGCCAGTGCCACCCACCACCGCCCAGGGACTTGCCCTGCATGCTCAGCTTGTGTAGAGACAGCTCTGCTCCAATGCCCCAGGGCTGCTCACATCTCCTGAAAACCTCCCCTGTAGCTCCCATCATCCACCAGCTGGCCCCTGGTGACAGGATTTGGCCACACCTGTGCCATTCACAACTGTCTTCACCTGCCAGCAGGAAGGAGGAAGGGAAGAAGGAAGAGCAGGAAGAAGGGGAGGGAAGGAAGGAGGCTGCATTTAGCAGCTACCTCCCACAGCTAGAGCTAGAGCAGCCGACAGTCACCGTGAGAGACGTTCACAATGTCCTCGGCAACTTCCACCACCTCTTTGCCCAGCGGCCTGGATGTTCTGACAACTTTCCCAGATGTGCTCTTCATTCCTGAAATCGTGAGTGCCGGCTTGTCCCTGGGGAGGGCAGGTGCTGCTGGTGGGGCATCCAGCAGGCTTCACGCCGCAGGTGCCTGCGGGATGAGACCTGACACAAAGCATGTGGCTTAGGAGCCACGCCAGGTCCCTGAGCCAGAGGGGTCCGGGGGCAGCCCCTGATGCCAAACTCACCCCCAAAGCCCGGAGCGGAGGGCTCTGAAGTGCTCCTTTAGTCTGTGGGGGATTTTTGTGCTGCCTCTGAAAACTGTTTCTCATTTCCTGCTGAACAAAGCTGAAGGGGTTGCTGGTGGGTTTAGACCAGGTGGCCAAATTGAGGCAATTAATTAATTGGCAGATGATTTTAGCAGCTGATAGAGGCAGAGAATACACTGCTTGCTTAAAGCAGGAGGTAAAGGTTAGCTGTTTGCAGCAGTAGAGCCTTGGCTGCCGAAGTGACAGTGCTCCTGATCGGCAGGTGTGGAGTGCTGGACCTGGGTGCGTGGCCAACGGTGGGTAAGCCAGCTCCTTGTAACTTCTTCCCATATTGTAATTTTATTGAGCAGGAGAAGATCACAATCTTAATAGTTTTGGCACACAGCAAAGCCGTTGCTGTAAGCACTGACTAAAAATGGAAAGTTTCAACTAGAACCTTTTTTCCTGTGTCCTCTGTCCCCACCCATGAAACCTGCTCTTCTCACAACAGTTTTGAGAGGCTTTTTTAAAAGCCTGAGTACTTTCATGCAGCATTGAGAGGTTTTGCTGAGTGTTGTAGGAGGGCGTTCGGATTATTTCATACTAAAAACTTCAATTTTGCTATCTGGGACCAAGTCCTTCCCTGTCACCCGACTCAGTCCACGCTCCTGGGTTTTACAGCATTTACTTCATTCTCCTAGTGACATAGTCCCAAAGCAGGGATGTTGATTCCAATTGCTAAAGCACACGAGTGACAGCAGTCAAGCAAAGAGAAGCTGGGTAAAAGCAGATGCTACCAATGTGTAGCTTTGCTTCTCAGTTCTGCTTCTGCTTCTCAGAAAGGCTTTGCTTCAGCTCCTCCAAATATGCTCTGGGGACTTGGTTTCTGTGCCGGGGTGTCTGAGGGCAAGGCCCAGGTTTCCTGCAGCTGCAGGAAGGAGGGTGGCAAAGTCCCTGGGGAGGTTCTGCCTGGGTGGCACTTGCCAGCCACCAGTGCCGCTGGGTTGCGTTAGTCCTGGTGCCGCGCGTGCTGTCGGCCTCGCCGTGCTTACACTACCCAGACTTAGACTGTTGGCTTCTAATGCCTGTCTCCAGGGAATTTGGCAAGGCGGCTTGCTTAATGAGACAGAAATAAGCGCCCTATGCTTTGGTTTGGGTAAGATCTGGAAATGTGCATCCTAAAGGCTCAGGAACCACCAAGGCTCAGGAAAGAGGAATGCTGCACAACCGGATTTCTCCATCTCTGGAGGTGTGTGGCTGTAGGTTGTGCACCTGTATTCTCTCTGCTGTGTACAAAGGAGGCGGCTGCCTTGAATCACAGCATTCAGAAGAATAAAGTTTCTCAACCCTTAGTGGAATCCGAGGTTTCCTGCAGTGGGTTAGTATGGCAGCTACGAAAAGAATTTGTCATTTCAAATGCTAAGACAGTTGCGAAAATGCCAGAAGGTCCTACCTGCAGCTGAGGTGATTGCCACATCTGGATGTGCTGATTAAGAACTACCATTTGTCTTCTGTAAGGCTGGGTTTAATTCTTGTAATCTGTTGTATTTGGAGAGCTTTCTGTAGGAGTGGATAGCCAGGCCTATGCGGAAAAGCTGAAACAAGCTGCAAACAGATACGTTTGCTTTGTAAAAGGCTGTTTAAAAGATAATCTGTTCTTAGGCTGCTGTCCCCAACCTGCTGTGGGTTGAAAGCCTCTTGAACTGTTCCTCATTTTATAAGTCTGCTGAAGAGTAGGACCGTAAAACCAAAGTCAGTAACCAAACCACGTCAAACATATTTGCCTGAGCGAGAATTCACATCCTGCAGAAAGGAGAGACGGGGGGTGGTAACAACTGAGAAGTGATACTTCTTCCCCCAACCTCATACCTCACCCCAGTCGTGATGGATTTCAGTGGAGCAACCACAAGGTTTTCTCCAGGATCTTTAGCTGCGACGCACTCGTGGTGTTACCACATGAGTTATTACCGGGACTGGATTAGGGTTCAAGTGTCAGCCTTTGGTTGTTACAAGAGGCACCAAAACAGCAGCACTTTGGAAGATGTATTTTCACTCAGATATTTGCAAGGTCTCAACCGCCATCATTCATTTAATCTATCAATTTGTGTAACGGAACCAGTGAACTTCCCTACAACTGTGGGGTGACACGAATGATGTGACGTTTTCTGAGATCATAAATCAGAAACTTTTTTTTCCACTTGCAAAACGCCTCCAAGGAAATGGAAATGCCGTGATTTGTTTGAATTGGCATTTGGATGCTGGCAAAGGCTGGCCTGGGATACACCGGTGATCAGAATGGTCTTGGAGTCAGTGAGGCTCTCTTACCTCTGGAGATTTGCCTGCAAAATTGAGACCAAGCAGTGATGAGGGATAGGTCCCCACAGCAGGACCGATCTCCACACAGCGTGGGTTCAGCTGAGGAGCTCCGCGTCATAGGACGCTGTGTAGACTAAACTTTGCTCAGGTTCAAGAAACAACTGCGCTGATTTGCTGCAGAGAAAAGCTACTGAGTGCATTTTAGTGCAAAGACACCACTTGCAGCTTGGACACTCCATAGCATTGGACATCGTGCTCTCATCCTCTTGTGTAGGAATCTGCTGGTGGAAAAAGGATAGAGTCTTGATATAGGTGTCCTTGTGTTCCCCACCCCACCAGAGAACCCACAACAAGCTCCCAAGGCTGTCTGAGAAGGATGGGGTCCCACCTGCTGCCTGACCAGCAGCTGGACCTTGCACAGCGCCAGTGCAGTCAACGAAGGATGACCTGAACAGCTGGAGCAGCAACACCAGTCCCCCCTCCCAGGAGGAGCTGGGAGCCTCAACCTTATTTCCCCTGTTTCAGAGAGTAGAACTGGCTGTATTACCTTTCTTCGACCTGTTCTCTCACCTTTCAGGGAGACGTTTGCATGTGGCCTTCATTAAGGCCATGTCGGGGGCCTTCATGAGGCCACATACCTGTGCTGTTTGTGCAGGTGAGCTGGGTTTGACACCACTCCTTTCAGGGATCTGAGTGTGAAGCAAATGGGCCCTTCTGAAATAAGCCTCCCTGTTCATCGAAACCAGCCTTCAAAAGTGCCGAACCAGCCTCCTGAGCACGCTGGTGTGGGGAGGACATGAGTGGCAGCGACACCAGGAGGCAGGGCTACAGCCAGGCTTTTCTTGGGTCAAGCTCAGAGGCAGATGGCCCCGGCTAAATATCCAGTTTCAAGTGGAGGCTGGGAAGGGCTCAAGGGCATCCCTGGACTTTTGCCATGTGCAGTGCTAATGCCAGAGGCGTGCATGGCTTTTGGCTCTGTTTGGGATAAGTCAATTTGTCCCACACTCACCTTTTCTCCCACTTTCGCTTGCAGGTCTTTGGGGGCCTTGTCTGGATCTTGGTGGCATCCTCGAAGGTCCCGTTACCCATACTGCAAGGCTGGGTGATGTTTGTCTCTGTGTTCTGCTTCGTCATGTCCACCGCCCTCCTGTGCCTCTACATCTGCGGGGCGCACGGGGGCAGCAGCTCCTGGGTCGCCTTGGTAAGTGGCTGCGATGAACCTCAGGGCCTCCCCTCCCTGGTACCGCTGGTAGACAACTGTCTCCTTTGCTGCTCCTGAGCTCCACATCGCAGGCTGGGGCTTGCTTGTGTGGGTTCCCTTTTTTCCTCCCCACACCGCAGTGTGCTCCCTCCTTGGAAATGACGGTGTGATTCCTTGTTTCTTAGGATGCCATCTGCCAAGCGACAGCAGCTCTGTTCTACCTCAGTGCTGCCGTGTTGGAAGCCTACTTCACCTATAACATCGGCTTGTTTTCTCACAACCCTCTGGTAGTAACCATCTACCGGGAGAACATCGCTGCTGTGGTGAGTGCCTGGTGAGCAGGGGAGGGAAGGTGAGGAGGTGACTGTGTAGTGGCCTCCAGGGCAAATCTTTACTAGGAGGGAGGGAGAGAAACTAGCCCCAGCCCTACTATGTATGAATGTCTCCAAACATGCAAGAGTCAATAGAAATATAATGTGTCACAAGGTGTTTGAGCAGTGCAGGAACTCATAACTTACAATAAAAAGTTAACTGGCTGATGTGTTTTCTCCATTGTAGGTCTTTGCGTTCTTAGCTACCCTGATGTATGTGATCCATAAGGTGTACTCGCTCCTGCGATGGAAATCATCCTAAGCGCCTCCCCTCGCAAGTGTGTCTTGTGGTCACCCTAGGAACACGAAAAGTTGTTCAACGACTGCAGTTTCCAGGCTGGGTTTGGGTTTTGTTTTTTAATGTATATACTACAAACAAGCAGCTTTTTATGTGGGACCATGGCAACGAAGACAAAGAGCCTGCCAGAGAAAGCAATATCCTGCCACAAGCTGTTTCCCTTCAGTCTCTTCTGGGTTGGGTACGGTTTGATGCTGGTAAAATTGGGGCCCAAGTAGAAAAACATCCAGCTTCAAAAAGAATACTATAGTTGGGTTCGAAGTGTTAAAATCTCCCTGAACCACACCTTTATGCCTCCGGGCTTATTATTGCTATCAGGGGAAGCCTGGACAACCAACGCTAAGGAGCATGAGTATGAAACTGGGTCATTTTAATTGCCGCCCATCCATGTAAGCCTGTTTTCCTCCCTAAACCTGCTGTGCCAAAAGAAAATTTTCATGCAGTTTCTGGAAATGCCACCTCTGACTTGTGATGAGAAACGGGGATGATATTTAGCTTGCCTCAGGGGCAATATGAGTTATTGCAACCCCTGAAGGGTATTGCTGAACTACGAGGCACAACCATAATGTCAGGAAATACTGCTGCCTTTAATCCCCCTCCAAAATACAATTTGGAAGGTGCAAGGTAGACTGTAGGAGTTGTATGGCTGATTGGAATAAGCAAAGGCGATCAACTCTTGTCTTTGGTGCATGGCTGCTCTCACATACACCAGCGCTACGTCGCTAATGAAGATGGGTTTGCTGTGATTCTGCAAATAGACAGGAGTCATTTCTGGCACTTTCCCTTTGCTGTACACAGGTACGCAGCCCCGCACAGCCTCAGGAGCTGCACTGGAACAGGGCAATGCCTAAGGAGGAGGCACAGGCTTGGACATGAATTCAGAGGGCTCTTCTGGCCAGGGGAGCCTGCAGGGTTCTGTAGGGCCAAGGGCTAAAGTAACTCAGGTTAATCTCAGTGATGATGTTCATCTGAACGCTTAAATTACCCCAGAGGGTTAACTTGAGTCAAGAGTCAAGGCCTTTTCTGCTCCTCACCCTGCCAACGCCAGGCTGGGGGTGCACGAGGAGTTCAGAGGGGACACAGCCGACCCAAGAGATATTCCATACCATGTGATGTCATGCTCAGCGATAAAAGCTGGGGGAAGGAGGAGGAACATTTGGAGTTGTGGCATTTGTCTTTCCAAATAACCGTTACGTGTGATGGAGCCCCGCTTTCCTGGAGATGGCTGAACACCTGCCTGTCATGGGAAGTGGTGAATGAATTCCTTGCTTTGCTTGTGTGTGGCTTTTGCTTTACTTATTAAACTGTCTTTATCAACCCACGAGTTTCCTCACTTTTACCCTTCCAATTCTCTCCCCCATCTCACTGGGGGCAGTGAGAGAGGGGTGGCGTGGTGCTTAGTGGCTGGCTGGGGTTAAACCATGACAGTGAGTTAATTTAAATGGGGTTTAGACCCAAGAAAGGACGTTTTCACATGGTAGAGGTGCCTAATAAACAGTGGTACCAAATTAGGCCTTGCAGCTTGTGGGGCAAAAAACCTGGGGGTTCAATAACAGGGACGGGAGATGGAAGAGAAATAAAAGTTGACTTGGAGGCATCTCTTGCTTCATATCTAGGAGGGACCTTTAAGCTGTGACCGTGGGTTTGGGCTGAAGCTTTTTAATTGCAATGTCATGAAAACATTTTATTTTTTCTTTTTTTTTTTTTCCTTGCTGAAAAACCAGCCTGACCTGTTTCGCTTGTGTTAGTGTGACAAAAGCAAGCTGATTGCAACAGAGGTGGAAAGAAACCCCTTTTCAGAGCAGGGAGGGAACGCACAGCCACTTTGGACAATGGCACTTGGTTCTGAAGGTTTACCATGCGCTTGTTGAAACCGGTTTCAGCATCACGTCATCGTGGGGTGGGTGTGTGTGGAGGGGGGGGGGGGGGTGTTGGTGCCCGGCTTTGCCCTGCTTCTATTAACACCCCTGAATTTAGCATTAAGACACAAAGACGCCTTTCTGTTTGGGTCTCTTAACAAAGGCAGACATTTGTGGTCATACCCTGTGAGGCAATGGCTCTGGCCACCTTCTGCGCCCAGGTGTGGCCAGCACCTCCACGCCAAGTCATGCTGTCTGTCCCCTTGCACCTGTGTCCCTGTGCCCTTTGGACACCCCATTTGCAGCCTGTGCCTTGGCAGGGCTCCCACGTCCCCTCCCCGATTCTTTCTGCCGTGCTTTGCCCTTTGCTGCTCCCTTCCCCTGCCGCGCACCAGTTTACACCAGCCTGCACCAGTTCACCTGCTCGTCCCTTTCCTTCTGGCCCCACCTGGTTTGCTGAGATACCCCCCCCCCACCTCCAGCATTAGCGTAACCTTGCTGTAAACTGGCACTGGAAAAACACAGCCCGGTGCCGCCGGCACGGCAGCGCTCATCAGCCCCACTGCAGCTGGGGAGCAGTCTGAGGCAAGGTTGTGACCCTTGTCTCATGGCCCCAGTGTAACCTGGGCCAAATCTTTGCCTGGGGAGGGCTGGGCAGAGAGAAGGGCCACCGCAGGGTCAAGAGCATCCAAATGAACTGATACAAAGCTGGAACTTTGGAACTCTCCCAGGGTGGCCCCAACTCCAGCCCCATGCAGGTGGAGCCTGCAGGTGAATGAGAGTCCCTGTTTGACACAGGGCTGCTGCGCCCCAGGACAGTGACGCACCGAGGGGTGGCTTTGTTCCACTTTGTTTTGAATGGCAGCTGTCAGGTGCCAGGTGAGCTGCAGCGATTTCATAGGTAAGCTTAGGAAGCGTGGGTTAGATGAGTGGGTAGTGAGGTGGATGGAGAACTGGCTGCATGGCAGAGCTCAGAGGGTTGTGATCAGCAGCACAGGGTCCAGCTGGATGCCTATGACCAGCAGTGTTCTCCAGGGGTCACTACTGGGTCCAGTCTTGTTCAGCATAGTCATCAATGACCTGGATGAGGGACAGAGTGTACCTTCAGCAAGTTTGCTGATGACCCAAAACTGGGAGGAGCGGCTGACACACCAGAAGCCTGTGCCACCATGCAGCGAGACCTGGACAGGCTGGAGAGTTAGGCTGAGAGGAACCTAATGAAGTTCAAGAAAGGCAAGTGTAGGGTCTTGCACCTCGGGAGGAATAACCCCATGTACTGGTACAGGTTAGGGGTTGACCAGCTGGAGAGCAGCTCTGCAGAGAGGGATCTGGGAGTCCTGGTGGTTGCCCAGGAGCCAGCAATGTGCCCCTGTGGCCAAGAAGGCCAATGGCCTCTTGGGATGCATTAAAAAGAGCGTGGCCAGCAGGTCAAGGGAGGTTGTCCTCCCCCTCTACTCTGCCCTGGTGAGGCCACATCTGGAGTACTGTGTCCAGTTCTGGGCTCCCCAGTTCATGCAGGACAGGGAACTGCTGGAGAGAGTCCAGTGGAGGGCTACAAAGACAATCAAGGGACATTCCTCTTATGAGGAAAGGCTGAAAGACCTGGGTCTGTTCAGCCTGGAGAAGAGAAGACTGAGAGGGGATCTCATCAATGCTTATGAATAGCTAAATTCAGTGATAAAAATCAGTGATATTCAGTGATAAAATAAAATTAAATTTGTTGGGTGTCAAGACGATGGGGTCACGCTCTTTTCAGTGGTGCCCAGTGACAGGACAAGGGGCAACTGGCACAAATTGGAACATGGGAAATTCCATCTGAACAGGAGGAAAAATTTCTTTAAAGGTAACAGAGCACTGAAAGAGGCTGCCCAGAGAGGCTGAAGACTCTCCTTCTCTGTAGCTATTCAAAACTCACCTGGACGCGTTCCTGTCCAAACTGCTCTGGGTGAACCTGCTCTGGCAGGGGGGCTGCACTAGATGATCTCCGAAAGTTCCTTCCAACCCCTGCCATTCTGCGATACGCATGTTCTCTGCACCATGGAAAGAAGAGGGGAAAAAAGAGAAAAATAAAATGAAACAACCACCCTGAGGTCTCCATTGCCCATCATGCCCAGCCCTCCTATCGCCTCAATACAGCCATGGAGATCCACCTGCCCTGGAAGCTGGGCAGCCCAAGGTTGCTGCCTGGAAAATGGCACACCTCAATGCTGCTGAAGGGAAAGATGCTGCCCAGAGCTCAGAGAATCTCCCAGGATGTACAGACCATCTACCATATGTGCACCAGGTCTCATCCCCTGAGAATTTGCTGTCCTCTCACCAGAAATGTTGGGCATGAGGAACACTGCAGGCTTGATCCTTCTCCCATGGAGAGACTCGTCTGGGGTTAATTGCATATTAGCATGGCTCCCCAGAATGCGAGAGGGCTGGCTCTGCCGAGTGCTGCTTGCAGAGGGTTGTCCCTCGCAGTTTGTTGACCACAAGGCTCGGGCAGTCCCCGCCTGCGGAGCTGCTCCGAGCCTGGACCAGTATATGGGGCTGCTCTGTCCCAGGCTCTGCCTTTGCTCAGACATTTCCAGATCCACCCCCCCGTCCCGACTGGCACCTCAAGTCCAACAGCTCCCTCCTCATGCCGTTCCATTCGTCCTCCCCATCCCTGGGATCCCCTTGCAGAAGTAGCAGCTCATTTAAAAAGCCACAAATCAGCCTTTTTTCCCCCACGCACTTACAAGTCCCATCACACTGTTAAAAAGAGTGGGCCTGCTGCATCCCCACAGCCACCACCAGATTTCAACCGGTAGCATTACTGGAGTTTCCATCTCTGCTCCTCTTCTCCAGCTTTCTGAGCTAAACAAGGAGGTCTGCAGGCAATTAGAGAGCAGGCAATTAGCCTTTAGTTAAAACTATCCGCTTGAAGGCAGGCAAAACCTCAGCTCCTGTGATAACAACAAGATTACAGATGTTATCATTCCTTAACTATGCCCAGACTGTAAGCTTGGTTGCTCTTGCTTAATTAAATAGCTCTTAAGGGCAATGTTAGCCGTTCCCCAAATATTTGTATATTGGATACCTTGTCTCCAGTCATGCAATGAGTTAGAAGCTCTTCCATCACTTCCTAAATTACAGAAGGATTTGCTTTGTCAGAAAGAAACTTAATAGAGAATTTTGGCCAGCTCCACACAGGACTTTCTGATGTTTCTCATTTTACAGTCAGCTTTATCTGTGAGCAGTGAGCAAACTGTACGCTGGGTAAAACATCTATACAAGCACCTCTATTAACACGAATAAACTTCTGAAAACAGGAAACCCACAAGAGATGACTTCTGCGAAGGGATCAAAGCTCCATGTGGGTCTGTGGCAGAGCCCGATGCGTGGCCAGCTCAGTCTGCCTCCCCCTCTTCTCACCCAGCTGCGGCCCGTTCCCCACCTCTCATCTTGGCACCGAGATCATGGTCCCCTCCTGCGCCTCGGTCTCCCTCACGCTACGAGATTCAAGCAGTGAAACCCCATTTGCTTTGAGGACAGGGATGGAAACGCCTTATTCCTGATTCACGGAAGTGCTCAATCATGAGTTATTGTCCTGTGGGTCTAAGAGCCCTACGCCTCCTCCAGAGAGCAGAGGCAAGGCAGCGCAGACCTGAGGAGCCCCATGGGAGCAAATGCAAGTGTAGGTAGTGCCCAGACCTCGGGGGAAGAGGGAGATTGGTGGTTATTACATTACTTTAAATTCTGAAAAGGCAAATGGCATTCACCCCACCAATTCCTTACCTTGCAGCTCCTCATTTCTACTAGCACACAAGGTGGACCTGTGAGGTTTATGTGGATTCTCTTGGAGGCACCAGCTAGAAATCCGTCACGACACTTCCCAGTGCTTTGGCTGATGGAGGAAAGACCCACTGAGAACAATATGTTGTTTTACCCTGCACTCGCAAGAAGGGTTCGAGGGAGATATCTGTTTGCAGACCTCCATTCACCAAAGACAGGCTGGGACCCTCGTGCCGCATGATATGCACCTCACAAGCTGGGAAGATGTGGTGTGAGATCTGTTTGGGTTGCACATGGCACAGTGTTCAGGTCCGGGACAGTTGGGGAGAGCTGGACTTTACAACTTGCTCTCCACTGGGTGCTGCTAGCCACGGACCTGTCCCTACAGCTCGTCTTTCTTCAGCCCTTCCCAAGATCACACAACGCCCCGCCCAATTCTGCCATCTCGTCCCACTATGCAGACGGGGCATTGCTGGAGACCTTGGCATCACCCACATCCCCACTTTTTGTGCAGCAGTGGCCTTGTATGATCTCCTGTGGCACCATCACCATTCTTAGGCCAGAATACGGGGGGATTTTCCATGTGTGTTGGGTGAGGAAACGCCAGAACAGAGTGCAAGGAAGCAGCAGGACATCTCCAAGTGAGGATGCAATCACCTGCAACCGACACGCACCTTATTCCTGATTCTGAGAAGAGAGAACTGATCCATCTGCTCACTGCAACACAGGGCAGCAAATGACAAACAGCCGATCCTGATCGTCACTTCAGGCTCTCTTGACTACCCAGGCTGAGGCTGTTTTGGGTCAGTGACGGAGCCAAATCACCTCAGCTCACTGTTCCTGCAAGGACAGAGGCAAACTGAAGGTCATCCACATGCAGCAAGGTTTCATTCCTTTAGCCCAAGGTTTATTCGTTCTTGATTTTGCTCAACAGTGAGAGGCAAGCTAAACGTGAGCAGGCATTCTCAAACGGTGGTTGGATGTGCTGCTGACTAGGAAGTTTGCAAATGGAACACTTTGGAAAGGTGGATTTAGATTGAGCTGGCAAATAGGAACACAGCCTTCAGCTAACTGCTCAGCAGGCACGGCCTATGAATTAGAATGTTCATTACCAGAGTCAGATAAAACTCAATTAAGTTCACCATGCCTCTTTGTATATACGCAACTGCTGTCTTCAGAAACCTGCACTACGATCAATGCAAAATATTGCTCCTAAACGTCTTTAACATCAGAACTTCAAATGTAAATTCCCAGGCTGGTCTAGAAATAAAATGGGTGGTACAAGCACCTTTTGGCAAACAGAGAAATGCCACAACAAGCACTCACAGCACAGAAGTGAACTCCTGAATTGTTTTATAGCCTGGATCGCTCTAACACTTTGTGATAAAACATCGTTTGGGTTCGGTTCCACTGTCTCTTTTGCCATGCCCAAGACAAAAAAATGGAGTTGCCAGGTAGAACGTTATGTCCTAGCGTATGGATGCAGAGTCTGTTTATCTTCTGGTGGGACTTGGGTGATGGATCCTCCAACCAGTGAGCCCATCTAGCATCTGGCACGTACCTCTGTGCGCTTCAGCTGGAGATCGGCTACACGAAGGGGTTTAATCCATCTCCGGCTGGAGGCTGGTGTGTATCATGGACTTGCTTTTTCTCCTTTAATCCTCTGTCAGCTGCAGCACCTTCTGAGCTCTGGGGAGGGTCCAAGACTCTACTGTGCTCGGTACCAAACTGGCAGAAGATGAAGTTAAGTCTTATCCCAGCACACGTGCAGAGGAGAGTGCTGTAAGAAAGGCTGGACTGCAGGTTTTGGACTGGACCTCCAATGCCAGTCAAAACACTGCAATATCCCACAGGGGGCTGTGGGGTGGCTGTCCTCAGATATGTGGGCTCTGCCTCATTTGGGGAACCCCCCCACTTGCATGAACAGTGTTTGCACAACTCCAGCTGTTGCTCACCATCGCGCTACCCTCCTTACCCCCTGCCAGAAAGCACACAATTTCTACTGTCTGATTTCACAGTTCCCCCACCATAAGAAACGAACCTAGGCAGCGAGACAGAGAGTGCACACATCAACTCCCACTACTGCTGCTTGCTTCAAGATCTCCCAGACACTGGCATTTTGCAAAAAGACCCCACACTGAACTCATTCTGTGGATTCTTTATTGCTTTCACAATCTTATCTTTTCAGTAGTTTCCCGAGAGCCTGTGAAAAAAACACGGGATCTATTGATTAAACATCATCTTCAGGAATCGAGTAAATGCACGCTTGAAGACAAAGTCACATTCACTGGCTGTTTCCACCTGAACGTCCCTGGTCGAAAAGCCGTCAGAAGAATTGTGGGAAAGCAAACAGTGTTACTGAATAGTAGCAATGGGAGCAGCGATATGAATGGCATGAGAGCGCTACTGGTGCCCTCCTCTGAAATGTAAGCCTAGACAACCTGTCCATTTGGGCCGGGCTTTCCCAGTTGCATCTCTGAGCGGAAGAGACAGAGGGACCGAAGTTTTTACCATACTGTCCGTCTGACATTCACCCAGGGAGATTTCTTCATTCCCTGAGCTTCTTTCACATCACTCCACTCCAGCTTTGTGTCTGGAACCTCGTCTTCAGGCTCGGGATCCTCGCGGACATCCCCCTCAGGCAGTGCCACCACGATGGGCAGAGGGCCCTGCTCCTCCCGGAACTCCACTACATAGAGACTCTTCTGGTTCGCTAGCTGTTGGTGAGTCTCCTGGAGCAGGAAAGAGAAAAGACAATCAAAGCAATGATGCACAATGATGGTTCACTTCAGGTCAAATTCCACACGGTATATGGGGTAGGGAAAAATAAAGTCATTTACTAATAAACAGTTTAAACTGTGTAAAATAAATGACTCGTCAGTCTCGTGCTCATGGGTTTCAAATGAGCTAATTGCATAAGCAGCAGGAATTCAGGTAACTAGACTGGAAATATATTAGCATTACAATGTCATCCTAGAGGAATTTGCCTCTGGAAAGTATCTGGCCAGAAAAGGCACATGCTGCTAACAAGGACGCACGTTGGCATGTCAGTAACATGCAGTTTTTATGTCTTTCTATGGATACAAATTCTGCTTTGACAACAGTAAAGTGCTTATTACTGCCCTGACAGGTAATATTGGCTAATATAATCACACGAATTTAACATTATTTTCAACTATACCTCTTCCTCCTATACAAGTCGTTTTGTTAACACTCAGAATTTAGAGAATAAATGTCTACTGGGAACAGGAAATTTTTCCCATTCAGGGCAGTCAAGAACTCTACCAAGTGCACATCCCTCAAAGCAATAATCTATGCAGGCGGCCTTTTTTCCATTCTTCTGTTCATTCTGTGGAAGATTTCTCAGAGATAATGCATCGGAAATACATGAGAGACTTCCTCAAGTCTGATTAACCTCAGATACTGATAAGCATCTGTAACTATCTCATTAGGCAAAGAGGATCATAACCCCCTCCCAGGCTAAGCCGAGAAACTTGGCTAGGACAGGGCAACAGGTCTGACAACTACAGCTTTGCAGGGCTATATTGGGGATCTAAGCAGCTAAATCCCGGCAGCTACCAAGACTTCGTGACCAAATGAGATAACTAGGAATTTCCAAAGGCCTGACTCATCCTAACGCTGGTGTTCAAAGGAAGTCAGACGAAATGCTGCATGTTGCATCTTTCCATCAACCACAAACAGCTGGCTCGTCTCCATTGTGACACTTTGAGTTAGACAAAATGACACCACCTCCCTGATTTATTTCAGAGATCTTAATTATACCAGCGACAAAGGCAGCTGTGACGTTCAGTCCTTAGGCAATGAAAACTCAGAATGCAGACAAACACGCAGCAGCAACCAAAGCTGGGCCATGACTTCCTCTGCCCATTATTTTTTGAATGTCACCAAAAATACTACAAATGAAAGCCTAGAAATCCAGATCTCTCCTGGCGGCATTTGCCTGCGGAACAGGCACAGTTACATACAGCTGCTTCTGACTGGACAATTTCATACAGCTGCTGAGGAACTACTCACATGCTGATTTTGTTTTCTCTTTGGAAAAATAATTCTTTTTGAGCCTAGAATATAAACTGTTTGACCACAAAATATTACAATATCAATCCCGTTCTGTCGCCTGACCGAATGTATAGAATCGTGGAGAGTGCAATCTACCTGTTGTGTCAAGCCTTTAAAGAGAGCTCTGGTGATGTTAATCAAGTTTTTGGATCCAGAAACCTTGGCGTACATGTCTTTAATGCCAATTAGTTTGCAGATGGTGATGATTGCTCGGTGGCAATGAAGACCATACCCTGGGGGAAAAAAATACAAATTAGCGTTATGTGGTTATTCGTAAGCATACAACTTAGCTAAGGAAGAAGAGAGAACTAAGACCTCTTCTTTGCTGTTTTTGTTACCTAGCATGTGTTCTAACACATTATATCTTAAAAATGGCAAAACCGTTCTGGGAAGACCATTCTTCCCAGACTCACAGTCATGCTAATGTAAAGATCTTGGTTTTTTTTTTTTATACTAAATACACCCAACTTAACATACTCCAAAAACAAATGACAATGCCACCACCTATAAACTCTAAACATAAAAGCACAGAAAATGCAACCTGAAGAAATGGTTACTACCAGAGGTGAGGGCAGCATTCCTTAGAAGGACCGTTGGCAGCTTTAGAAGAATCTTCCACAAACATACCCCACAGCCCTGGCAACACTCCTCTCCCACTCAGCAGAAAAATAACACCCAAGTACTTCCCCAAACTAAAAAAATGTAAAATAATAATTTTAAAAAATTAGCAGAGAAGCAGGGCAACAAGTTCACTTAAAAGAGCATTAAAAGGAAGCCATTAAAGGGGAGAGGATCTAAATGTAACTGGATCCCGGCCAGGACTGTCTTTTCTAAAAAACGAAACTTACATCACTTCAGAACCAATCCCTTTGCAAATTCAGGTGACAAGCTGCTGAATGACAACTTCAGTAACTCCTAATGATGGCAAATCTGACTTTAAAGTCCTCGTTCACATACATGATGGAGGGATTTAAACTGGACTCCGAAGCTGAAGGGTTATCAAGCATTGGAACAGGCTGCCCAGGGAAGTGGTTGAATCACCAACCCTGGAGGTATTTAAAAGACATGTAGATGTGGTGCTGAGGGATGTGGTTTATAGTGGTGGTTCTGGCAGTGTTGGGTTAATGGTTGGACTCGATGATCTTAAAGGTCTCTTCCAACCTAGACGATTCTATGATTCTGTGCTCAAGCACTGCCATCCTTTGGGCTTCCTTCCAGAAGGACCCTGCACTAGAAGCAATGTCAGCATCTCTCATTCCCAGGGACATTGCTGCTGGATGAGGGGCGCACAGTGCCTTCCTACATCCTGAGCTTGTGCTCAAGACCTCTGTTGAACACAGAGCAGGCAGAGATATCAGGAAGGGAAGGAAAAGGGAAGTCCAAAGAAGCCTGTGGGCAATAATGCTCCAACAGAACAGTCCGGTCTAAACACAGAGCTGCTGGGAAAGGGTGAGTGCCCACTGACACTGGCGTCTCTTGCTGCTCACAGGCCTTTGGGTAGCCAAATAAAACCTACCACATTTTTATTTTATTCAGCTCTTGGTGGGCAAAGCTTTGAGCACGGAAAGTGGGACTGAAGCTGCTGCAAACCGAGGAAGGCGTCATTGCACCCACTTATGCCGAATTCACACCATGCAGTGGATCTCCAAAACGTGAGCCTGTTACTTGTCTCCTGATTTAGTCACCGCAGTTCACCAGCTTCACAGTCTATGCAAAATATAATAACCACCAGCCACGAGGTATGCTTTTCCCCTCCAGGTTACAAAAGCTAGCAGAATGCCGTGCACTATCCAGAGAGCGAGACAGCAGGGATTACCAAGGAACCGTGCAGAGATACCACCTCCTTTCTCCTGGCCCAGCAACTGGCATGAATTCACTTTGTTATTACATTAGCGGCACAACATGAAGAACAGGGAGTGGAAATAAAGCAGGTAACAGACTCCTCACAGTTAAAACTACATTGGAAAGAGCAAAACACTCTACGCTTGATTAAAAGAATTGCTTTTTCTAGAAATACAGAAAGAACAAATAAGCATTGTGACACTCATTTGCTTTCAACTCACTGTTCAAAGCGATAAGATCATCGCGAAAAGTTTGTCTGCGTGGTGTGGAAACCACAGGCCAAATTACAAAAGTTTGTCATGTAACAACTTGTAATTTGTAGGTGACTGGTGAGGAGAGACAAACTTCTTTCAAAATCCACAAACACAACAGAGGTTTGCATGTCATCCACATCCATCTCCATCATAGAGTGTTACATTAGCTCCAATGCATAATTATAGTACATTAGTGTTAATTGCAAATGGTTTCTTAGACTTGCTGATTTAATGAAGGAATTCTTTTTTTGAGGAGTCTAATTTTGCTCTCTCGTTCCCCAGAGAGATGTGTTTCATGTGGCCTAGCTCTATTAATCTTGAAAAATTGGTTTGTTATAGTTCTAATGTATCTTACTTAAAAGCTGAAAAGCCAGGTTATTGATTAGTCCACTCTGCGGGATACTCTTGCTGCTGAGCAAACGAGGAAAAAAACCTATCTATTCCAGTGCTGCATGTTTTATTGTGCCAGTAAGTCCCTTTTTCTTTCAACCTATAATTGGAAAAGAAACTATAACCATCCAAAGCCATTTGTTCTGCCATTTGAGAAAATACCGGTTTTTATGCTACAAGACGAAGTGAAGCTTTAGACGCAATTATATGTGAATGACCTCTGAGAGGCTGTTTGTCAAAGTTTCATTTTCAGCAACTTAAAAGCATTTAATTTCCGGTAGTTTTATGGTTGCTTTTGTCTCGTCTCATCTCAATGAGGTTTCTGCAGATTTGTTAATACGTGAAACTCAGAAGCCAGCAAACCAGTCCATCGGTCACTGAACAAAATTTATTCCTAACACAAAAGCAAATGATTCCACCTGCAAACTCCAGCTGCGGAGAAAAAGCTGTGCTCAGACATTTTTCCCTTGCCTGTGGCACCCACCCTGCCTTCCTGCAGTTAAATTCAATGAGGCCTATACAAGAGAGCAGGGGCATTTAAATTTTCTCATGCTGGAGAAGACAGAAACGTAAGCAAAAGTATTTAAAATGCATCCTTCCTATAACCTAAGACAATCTTCTGGGTAGCCACTAACAAGAGTTTGGAAATAGAACATCCACTTCGCATCCCCACTAAGGGACTACTCTGAGTGAAGTTCACATTCGGATGTTTGCGTTACATTGCTTTTTTAACTTGGATTTACACTTGCCTAATACGAAATCCTGACTGTACGATGAGGGTTTTCTCCACTTTGCAGGGATTGGGAATACATTCAAGAAAGGAACATTTAAGCGCAACAGTGACTTTACCTTTTCTACTAAAACATTAGGCTTTGTTGCGATCATTTGCTGAGGTAGCTGCCCGAGTCCTACCTGCAGGAACTGGAAATAAACTGCCAGCTGTAATTAGGCAAAGGGAGAGGCTTCAGCATACGTAACTGTACAGCTGTACTGCCATCAGCAAACAGAAGCAATCTTTTAGACTTTAAGGGAAGACAGTCTACATACGCCATGGTCTAATGTAAAAGCTATGAATAATTGTAATTTTTTTATACCTATTAATTACAGCTCTGTGCTGGGCTTCACAGCCGCATAAGTTTATTTGACAAACTGTTTTGCATTTCCCCTTATTAATTCACATTAGGAGCTAATTTACACTACCTACAGACGTATCAAGGCGGCTAGCAGAGTCCTCTCATGACTACTTTAATAGTAAAATCAAGTCAGAAATGAAGATTAAGAGATGTCCACACTCCAAAAGGTAGCATGTTCTGCAGCACGGATGAGCAATACCCCCAGCAGTTTCCAGCCAGCTGACACATGCCAGAAACAGGAGCGACGTGGAGTGGCGGCAAATATGAAGTCCAGAGCCTGCCTCAAGTTAAATTGTCAAAAGAGGGCTTGAGTGGGGTCACCTCCAGCATCTGCATGTAAGCGAGGAAGCGTCTGCAAGGTTTCGTTAATGGAAAAGTGCTTTCTGGGAAATCAGCATGCTGAGGTGCCTCTCTCAGGCCAGTGGGGTAATATTAATCATAAGGTGACCCTGATTGTTCTTGCTTCTCAGATTCATTAATGTAACACGTCAGCTGAGGTGGGAAGGTATGTCTTACTCTATGTTCCACTACAAGAAAATAATATCTACTGTGAACCCTCTTTTAGCATTTAACACTAACTGCATTATTTGTTTGCACGTGCACGGTCAGATGTGTAGTTCAGTTCTGCTACTGCTGCTCCGTGCATGTTTTTGCTTCATTATACTGAAGACTAACTTCAAGTTTCTTTTAAGTGGCTATCTTAAAAAGTATAGCCCAAATTACCCAATTTACCAATTCAAAAGCTCCTTAAATGCAGAAAAACTGCAGAAACGTAAATGACAGGACAGTCTGACTCCATACATGTTAACTTGTAAAGATTTTTCTAGTCACATGCTATCACTTTACTGTCACACTGATTAAAAAAAACCTCATCCCAGAATCAAAACGTCATCAAACAGAAATTGCGTTGAAGGTTCACAGCAATTTTGGATGTTTTCAAAGTACATTAGTAACTCTGAACATTAACAGTTAGATTCCCATATTACTAATGTGACAGTGCAGAACAAGAATATTAGATACACAAAATTAAATAGTATGTCCAAAGCATCAATGCTTCAGCTTACTCAAAGGCTGCAGAAATTGATGAATTAAATAGTTGAACGTGACAGTGTTCTGACTGGAAAATCATCCCAAGGTTCTGACTTATAAGCTAGTCATTAAATGCTCTTGCATTTTAGATCTTATCATAATGAAACTGAAGTGATTTACGAGTTAGCCCCATAAATGAATTCGTTTTCTATTTGTATATTAAAATTAGAGGACCAATTAAGGATGCTGAGTAGCAAACTAAATCTGTTTTCTACAGAACAGCAACTAAATTTATCTGTCCTGAAAGCAAAGTTAGGCTAAACAAGTCAAATCAAACCTTTGTACATAAAGGTCTAAATCAAAAGGTTCATGCAAAGAGATGACCTCATGTCATCACTGCAGGTCTGCAAAACAGAAAGACCCTAGAAGGTAAAATGAATCACACTGAAAACTGCAATGCATTAGAAATAAGCTAACCATTAGCTCCCCAAACTACCTCATGTGTTAAAACTTTTTTATGCTGCAATCCCTGAAGAACGCGGCAGCAGTTTACAAGGTTGCTCTGGATGTTTCCCTGTCACCGCAAATGACTGGCAAAGCACATATTGCAGCAGCTCTGAAGGTGAGGAAAAGGATAGCAGAAAGTCAGCAACGTGTCTTCAAAAGGTCAGTGTTCATGCGGAAGCTATTAGAGCCAGCGCACACACAACCAGGGGACAATGTGAGGTGGGCTGTGGACTTCTTCGAAGAAAAGCATGAAGGGAACAGTCATGGCCATCAATTTCCAGTCCGATGACAAAAATCTGTGCTGTGTCTTGCCGGTGCAGAACTGCTGACACTAGGCGTGATACAACTGGGAGGAAAGTGAAGAACAGCTTGCAAAGATGGAGAAATGAAAACACTGCTACTGTGTAACAATGACACGGTCTTTGTGCTGGTACAGTGCACCACAACAAGCCAGGGTAGATAATGCCTCTGGTTTCCACACTGGGAGCTCTTGATTTTAGGGAAAATAAATGGTCTCAGGGAAGCATCAGGCTGTGTGCTGTCCTGGCTCCAGCTCATGACCACAGGTAGTCCGAGGCAGTGGAGGGAGGGTATCTGCCCATGCCATCCCAGGGTGGGCTTAGGAGGGACAGGCACACAGATGCGGCTTGCACTCTCGTTCCCATTTGAAGCACTCCCACTACCGTGTACTAAACTACCCTTGAATCTTGTCTTAAAAACAGCGATTAAAAATCACTGCAAAATAATGGAACAAGCCTATCAGTTCTCCAAAGCATGCGTGGGGCATATGGTGGGAAGAAAAACCTGCATGGTTCTTCTAAAGGCCTTTGCCTCCAACATCTATGCTATTAGATTAGACTTTTCCACGCCTAGGTAATTTAGAGCAGAAAGAATTACACTTAGGAAGCATGAAAGAAAACAAGGAAGAGAGCTCCCACCAGTGTAAGAGGGTCAAACCCCAATTTACAATAACAAAGCCATGTCATCAATGGTAGGTATTTCTACTGAAAAATAATTCATCATCTTCAACATTTAAACATGGTAGACTAGCACCACATGATCCATCTCTGAAGTAAACAGACATTGCACAAATGTAAAATCAAATAAATACCGGTCAGTGATTAATAAAACTTCAATATTTCCAGGCAGCTTTAATTACCTTTGTTTTGCTTCTTCATGCGGATGGTTGTGCTTTTAAATTTCACTGTAATGTCATGGTAAACTGCAGGGGAGAAAAAAAACGCATTACAGCTAAATTCCTGCTTTTAGAAAAGCTTTATCTCAGCACACTTAAGGACTACCTTTCTTTTTCAGAACTGTGAACGGGAAGTTGGTTTTACTCTCCTCTGAGTTCTTTAAAGGGAAGGGTTAATTTAGGTAAATTTCTGGACTGGATTAGGAATGTTTCCACATCTGCGAATGCTGTGTTACTACTGTATACAAAACCAAGCTTCACTTGAGAAATATGAAGTGTGCCTCTAATGATCCTCAGTTAGCTTTGAAGTGAGCTCACGTGATACAATTTAACCCTCTTCCTCATACTCAGGTTTTTCTAATAATTCAGCTTTTAACCTAAGATTTCCCCATAGGCTTCAGCGTTCTTGGATTTTCCATACAGAATATTTACCATTACAGTCTCCCTGCTTCTCTCTGCTTCAAAAGGAACCCCAAACTCTCATCCTTGGGTGAGTGGCTGTTAAACACATCTGATTCAGTGGCTCAGTCTCTGCACAGCGGGTTCTAGCACTGCGGTCAAGATGGCTTGGAGAGCACCTCTACGTTAAGTAGGAGGGAAAGCACGGGGGAAACACCACCCAGTTTTTAATCAAATCCCCAATCTGTTAGTGTGAAATAATAACGCTCAAGGAATAGGCTCACAAGGATAACTGCAGTTTTGTATTTGTAAGCTGAAGCTTTAGTATACTGAATATTTATCTACATAATGCCTTGGTTAAATATTCATAGACTCAGTAAGGTACTATTTTTCAAATTTTTTCTGAAAGATAACTCAATATTTGCTCTACTGGTACCACATCTGACGTCAGAGAAGATTTGTATGGTATTAAATGGAATTAACAAAAAGCTACCATGAAACGTCAGACTGACTTCTCCAGCCCACGTTCTCCCCAGCTGCTGAGCTCTGTCATCTTACACGGACTGAGTCAACAGGGAACCTTCTCTGACACTCAAAGGGGAAAAGCACAGAGGAGCTCACTGCGGAGAAGAGATATCCAGCCAGTGTCTGACTTCCTTAACTCTCATCTTGCTACTACCCCCTTCCCCTGCCCCCATTTTTAAAGAGCCTTAAATACTATGCATAAAGCATGCAAATTTTAAACATGCAAAGGCAGGAGACAAATCTCTCAATAGTTTAACAACATCTTGTATTATGGAATCGTAACTTTTCTTTGTGACTTTCCTACAACTGTTGATACAAACCTGAATGAAAGTAAAGAGTAAACCACATATTCATTCCAGGTAACGGCAACTTAATTTTACCCAGGGACTGCCAGACTCTGTACTCTGACATTAGCACTGTCTGGCTAGAATAGGCTGGGGCTAAGATTTCATACAGCAATGCCGAAGAAACAAAATAAGGCACAAAGAGTAATAATACAATGCAACAGATCAGTAAGGTTTTGGTTAACATCTTTTTATGCTTTGTAACTAGTTGCAACCACTTCTTGTTGGTATATTCAGTATATATTGAAAGTTAAAGGAGTCTAAAAATATCACAATACTTACTTGTGTGGTTCTGATACGTCTCTATAAAATGTAAGCAGTGTATCGCTTTATTCTTTGCCTAAGGAATAAAAGCAGAAAACATTTTTTCTTGAATTTTTCTGCAAAAGATTTGAAATTTACCATTGTTCAGGTAACTAGACAGAACAAAGCAAGAAAGAAAACTTAGAAAAACAGGTTTGCCACATCTAAACGATTTACTTCGTGGAAACTAAAATGTTCTCTTTAAAGAACCACTTTCTCCTAACAGACTAAATATTTTAAAAGATTTCTCTAATATGGTAACAACTTTATAGAACTTTGTGTACTTTAGCATTACTACTTGGATAGATTAGTTGAACATTACAACAAAACATAGATTAACGTATATGTACAAGTAACATTTTGAAGTCTAAACAGGAGCCTTAATAAGGTCATTATGCATTTGTAAGAGAAAAATTCCTACGCACTAACTGTATAAGCAGGTTGTATGCTATATAGATATTGGAAACAAGTGAGCAAGAGGCGACAGGTATAGGCCATAGAAAAGGGAGTAGAAAGAAAATAAAGAGTGCATTAACAGAATGTCATTGCATGGCAACCTCATTATCCATGTCCAAAGAAGAGCAATGATACTGGTGAAGGGTCTAGAGAACAAGTCCTGTGAGGGAGCTGGGGGTGTTCAGCCTGGAGAAAAGGAGGCTGAGGGGAGACCTTATCGCTCTCTACAGCTACCTGAAAGGAGGCTGTAGCCAGGTGGGGGTCGGTCTCTTCTCCCAAGCAACAGGTGACATGACAAGAGAAAACAGCCTCAAATTGTGCCAGGGGAGGTTTAGGATGGATATTAGGATATTTCTTCACCGAAACGGTTGTCAAGCACTGGAACAGGCTCCATATTCGTGGAGTCATCATCCCTGGAGGTATTTAAAATTAGTGTAGATGTAGTGCTGAGAGACATGGTTTAGCAGCAGCTTGTCAGTGTTAGGCTACTGGTTGGACTTGATAATCTTAAAGGTCCCTTCCAACCTAAGTGATTCTATGACTATTTGTATCAAGATGGGCAAATCATATACATGGACTCACTTCTTTGATTAGGCTACAAAAGATATTGATTATTTAAAAAAAAAAAAAAGAAAAAATGCAGGTACGCATTATTTACACTTGTCATCAAGCAACAAATAATTCAATCAACATACTTTCCGTAAAGCATTCATCCTGTCACCTGCTTTCCCCATTGCAAAACCTGCAAGACAAAAAAAGAGTCATTTTATTACCGAGAAACACATGAGGCAGGGCCTTCAGAAAGCAAAGGGGGGAAAAACAGAGAACTTCACAAAGTCCTTTAAGTTACCTGTTACTTCCACAGATCACACTCAGAAAATGGTCCAGAGGAAAACACAGAATCCACAGAAAGTAAGTTTAGGAATTATAAACACCTAAACAACTGGATGTCAATTGCTTGTTGTCAAATGAAAACAAATAAGGCTTAAGTTATTTCTTTTGTGTATTTGTCCAAACAATTGAATAGTGTGACTGCTTCACCCCAAAAAAGTCCTGTCTTCTGCTTAGAAAGAAAGAAGGGAAGGAAAGGGAAGCTGATGCAGATATATCAACTACGTCTGTACAGAGTAGCTGTACAGGAGACTGGGTTTCTATTAGTGAAATAGAGAATGTGAAAACCAGGTTTAAGAGAATAGTGCCTTTGCAAAAAATGCATGCCTGTAGAACAGAGAAAAAAACCAGACTGCCAGTTTACAAACAGCTACCTAATTCTCTCTGCACCCTCAGAACTACTCCTGTTTACCAGGTGAACTGTGGTAGCGATGAAGGGATTTCACAGCAGTCTCAGAGAAGTTGCAGTCAGCTCAGAGCAGGACACCAAATCAAATGACTGCATGGAATGAATAAGGGGACGTGACGACTGTTTTTAAAAACTCTGCAGTCCAACGATGTCAAGGTAAAAACCATTTAACTTCAAATCAGCCGATCTAGCTTTTTTTGTCCTTTGATGTTGCTGTTGTGTCAAGTAGGATTACCTGTATCCAAAAAGCCTAATCCAAAAATCAATGGGATTGGAACCCATCGGCTGACACTGACTCACTGATTTCATGCAGACACTACAGGAGAAATGGGCTGAAAGGGGTCTAGCAAAGAAATACCATTCTGCGTGTTGTGGTGCTACAAGCAAAGAGGACACGACTGCAAGCCTGGAGCCTGCTGTGGAAGCAGCGGACAGCCAAGGGTAGTGTCCGCTATCAGCTGCCTCCTGAGGCAGCTCTCCCTGCGCACACACCAACCACGCAGAGGTCCTGCACAAGAAAACGCAAGGAAACTGTGCTGTTCTTTCAAACGCACACACAGAGCACAATAGCAGTGCAATAATGCTGTGAAGTCACACAATAGATTAGAAAATGCCAAAACCAAAGTCACCCGGGCAACCTCAATTCAATCATTCAGCACATATTGATTAAAGTGATAACATGTTTCATGAAAAAGCTTTTCAAAGAAGAGGTAGGAAGAATTTTTTTCAGAGTAACATATCTTTCTGCTGGAGAACCACACCTGAAAATTTATATATAAATTTTCCTCCCCTCCAAACTGCAATTAAAATTCAGCTTGAGGCACACATCTGGACTTGAATCTTTCACATAAATGAAGTTCTGCAAAACTGTAGCTGACTGGAAATACAGTTGTCTTATTAAAGCTCCCACATACATCCCATCATCAGAGATATCTATTCAGCTCGTAATAAAAGCAGACTATTTACATCAAAAAGGCGGATGTTCTGCATATATATTGAAAGCAAGATTTTCTTTACTAGAGTTATATATCAATGCAACTGCAATTTCCTGTACTCTGCCACCAATATAATACATGCCATATTTCTACCTCCTGATAGAGGTAGGAATCCTCTATTATTTGGATTATACTATTTGGTTTGTTTACTTCACAGCTATTTACTTTGTATTTTTTCAGCTGATTCTTCTTTTAATTCTGCTCAGCTGTCTTATCTCTAAGACCATTCGAGGTCTAAGGGGAATTTTAATGCACGTCAGTTTATATCCACAAAAGAATGCATGAAAACCGTCTCCTTATGGAGAAAAAACTAAGCACGTTCAAGGGTGCTTCTTAAATAAAACATCCTGCAGCAAAAAAAAGATATCTTTAACTCCCCGTATTTGAAAACGGAGGTAAAGATAAACGCTATTTCCTCAATAACAGAACTAGAAACCTGGAACAAACTCATTGCTGTACAGGGTGGTTGCATAGTTCCTTTACGGATGCCTTTACGATGCCTTTAAGTGGCATTAGCATTGTCTTGGAATCTGACTCATCCCAAAAGTTGGCTACCAAAAGCAAAGCGTGTACCGTCAAATGAAGGATGGCCAATAATTTTTGTAACTGACAAAGTGAAACAGAAAATCCTTAAAAGAAAACATACTTTTCTGGGAATATCTGCTAGCCTTTACAGATTTTTTTAAGATGACAGTGACAGTTTTGGGTTTCGTTTTTCTTTTTCAAAAAGACAGTGACAACCACATCATGGAATGTCTCCTTTTGCTTTACCAATATGTAATATGGTTAAGTATTAAATATCCGATATATAAAGAACTGGCTATACCATTGCATTGAAGTACTAACATGTGCTTGTCAGACTTGTCTGGCCTTGTCCATTTTCTTTTGGTTGGCTGGTTGGTTGTTATTTTTTTTAAATGGGACCTGATCATTTAGAAAATTTGCACACAGAACACAGAAACTCCTTCAGCCTTTTCTACGCTGAGCTGCCCATCAACAGCAATAACTGATGCAACTAAGAATTTCTCTTGCAACTTTTTACTTTGCACACAACCCTGTAAAAAGCTGCAGTAGAGTGAATTCTTTTTTTTTGTAAAGACCAATTCTGACCAACTCAAAGGCTCTTCTGTCCACGACTGCCAAGCACTTCACTTGAAGAAAGAACTGTCATTACTTACTGCAGCATCTTCCAAACTTCTGAGGAGAGAAACATGGCGCAACATGCATCTATGTCTTTGCTGTGAGTGATCTTCCAAACATAGGAAGCAGTACCATGGTATCAGCTGGGATCCAGGGCTAGTTAATCCAAGATAGATGCTGCACTGAGGTGTTTTGATTGCTTCTAGAAATAGCTTGGTCATCACTATCCTGGATGCACAACTGTGCTTAGAGTTCCCTTGCAAGGAAATCACAACTAAACTGAATGCCTCTGAACAGCATTCTTTTCTTTCTTGGCAAAGACTGGGGAAAGGAAAAAGGTCTCTTTTCACAGCTTTTATTAGAAGACCCTTCATAATTTTACGTTTCTTTTGATTTGTCCTATTTGCTTCATGCCATAGACAGCATTTCTATGGTTAAACTTCAATTTGCTTGCTGAAGAGACCATTATAAAGACTCTTAATGGAAAAAGCCTACAAATGGGTTAAACCACAGATCACTGAAGTTACTATGAGATCAGACTCAAAGGGCCCCGAGTATTCTATTTTTCCTTAAAAGTGTAAATATAGTATTTGCAGGAAGCCCATAAAGTGGAATTTTTTTTGTGATTAAAATTATAAAATTTTATGATTTTTTAAAATGATTTTATTATGATAAAATAAGAAAGCTTCCTAAAGAGGCTGAATCAGAAGGAAATTCCCATACAATTCCAGGCACCTTTTGCAGGTGCCTGATTCTTTTCTTTGACTTGAGAGCAAACAATTACACTCTGCAGTTAGGCGCCTAAGGCTAGGTGACATAAATGCAGATATGCATGGCTGAACGCTTTGAGGCTTTGATTTTTTTTAAAACCATAAACAGTACGTACAGCAAAAAGAAACTGTACAGGAAAGAACAAATCATCCCTTCTGGTAGGATCTACTGGTAGGTAGTTCTATCGCTCTAGAGTTAAATAAAAAATGTTTTTACCACTGGATAATATAAGCTCCAAACCTATCACATATTACCAATTTTGTGAATTTCTTTTTCTTACGCAAAACAAAGTGTCCAAATGAACACATGCATAGTTTGATTATAAAGCTTACTTTTATAGATGAAACTCAAAGTTCTTACAGGTATTTCAGTATTGCCCAGTGGAAAAAAGGGTAAATTTTCTTTTCCTTTTTTTTTGTTTTTGAAAGTATAAAAAAATGCTTTGAAATCACCATACCTCCCGAAGTCCTATTACAAACAATGATTAATTTGGCATCTTTTACATACAGTAAACGCACATACCTGCAGCCCCTTTACCATTTCCAATAGCCACTAAGGCACGTACTGATTTTTTTCTGCCTTCCTTGGCCTTCATACAAAACACATTTTTCACCTGAAGAAAAAAAACACAAAGCATCTTGTTATGGCATTATGGTTAGCACTCTGGAAATCTAAATTTGCTTCTGCATCTGCTACAGACTCCGCTACGTGACTAAAGGCAAGTCACTGCTTTATAGTCTCCTGCCTTAAATGGTCTAATAGATCACCTGAGATCCTTTGTCCATCTGGCTCCTGTTCTAGCTTCCTTGGTTTTGTTTATATATTAAAATATATGTTTATTTAAATACAGACATATGTTTTAATATATAGTTTTAACACTATATAATTTATAAGCTATATAAGAATATAATATAAAATATAGTATATATAAATATACATATAAAATAACATAGTGGATATTGCTTGACTGTGTTAATATCGGTGTCTCAGAATTACCAGTCAAAAGATACAATTTACTTCATGGTTCCTTTCTCCCCTTCCTCTCGAACGCACCAGGGTCTACATTCATGAAGCCTCAATGTGATTTCCATAAATTATAATAACAGTTAAATTAAACATGCATTGTTAATTCATGAATTAAGCAGTGCTCCCCCCTTTCCCCTATATGCAATTCTTCAGTTAGCTAGTCTGGTTGTAGCACTATACATCTGAAAATATACTGTTCTATAACAGACTATATCTAAAATATACTATCCTAAAATACTTGGTCATGGCTTAAACATTCTTACTGAAATTCACAAACAAAAAAAAAAAACCCAAACCAGCCCTTAAAAATTCCACTGACATCACTAGGTACAGATTAGGAATGAGCGCTGCTGAAAAATTCCACCTTGCTTTCATTAGAATAAAGATGCTGTTAAATTCAAAATGCATTCTAGAGAGCATTTTGAAGAAATATCAGCTTTGCTAATTGCTTATTCCAAGCTATTTTTCTTTCTGCGATCTTGGTGCTTACAAGAACAAGCTAAAAAACCAAGCCCCTGGAGATGAAAGTGCCTGTGGAAATAGTCTATTTGCAGAAAATGCAAAATAACGACAAAAGAAAGAAAGAAAAGAGAGATGAAGCAGAGCGATCTCTCCAGGAGCATCAAGAGCATACTATTTTTGCTTTGCATATACTTTTGCCAATCTAAATAAGTACTTGAACAAAAAAAGAAGTTGGCATGCGTATTGTCAAAAATAAAGGATGTGATGTTTGTAGAATCTACTCGAAAATTATTCTTCTCCCTCTCCAGAAGGTGGCAATGAAGACCTAGGCCATGAGCTTCTCCAGAAGCCTTCCTAAAACTGCACTTGTCAGCTGTTTTTGAGCAGCTCGGAAGGAAAATGTGTTCAGTCACCCATCACAACCAGCGCTATTGCATTTCTCCTCAAACGCCGCGAAGGCTGTTCAAGCTTGACAATGTGCACAGGCAGCCATGGCTGCTGGAACAACGGTGTCCTCAGATCCTCCCCACTGCAGCCCGGCGCCTCCTCGCATCAAAGCAAGCGGAGCTCTTCAGGGTCACGCTCAGCAACTCTGCCCTTCCGTCTTGGATATACAGCACGCAGCCGAAAAGCCTACTGTTAAACTGCGCTGGAATTAATTAACACACAATGAACAACGTGCCACTTTCGAAACAGCACGACCTCTGAAAAGTGACTGAAACTAAGGCACAATTACGCCTACTTACTAAATAGCCACTCAAGCCAGATTTGAAGGCAGTTTTTAAAATTTGAAAACAGATGCTCAACCTTAATCACAGCGTACCGCAAACTGACTCTCTCCCTGCACCCATTCCCCAGTGGTGATAATGCAAATTCAGCTTGCTTTCGAGAGCCGAAGGAAGAACAGCATCTCCCAAATACAAAATGAAACCACCGTAAACTTATTATCACAAGGAGAAACGGCAAGCAACAGGTTCAAAGGTGGAGTTGAAAGTCTAGAAATAGGCTCCAGTCAGAGATGGGCTGCTAAAGGCTGTTGTGATTTCAAGTACTTTATCAACTGTTGCACTGTTAGACGAAGGTAAACACCCAACACTTCCCTAGAAGTTTTGTTCTTGTAAAAGCAGAATGAAGGACAGGCCAAGCACTTAGTCCCTGCAGACCACACACACACACACGCAACAAAGAGTGAGGTAAGACAGAAATATAATTACGAAAGGATTTAATAAGAAGATAGGCTGTGGTGATCGGGTGCAGGGCTCAGACAAACATATGGTGTGGCCCCATCTCAAATGCAGCCAGCCCCTTTTTATACAACTCCCTTCCCTCTATTCCCTCTATTCCTCCCCAGCCCCGTCTGCTGCACATTCCTCCACCAGTTCGCGCAGTTTCAGTGTCACCCCTCCAACATCCTGGACCCTCAGGTTTGCGTCCTTATCAGCTGCAAAGCACTGGTTTGCCTGCAGCTTTTTGATAGCCCACCAGTGAGTGTGACCAACAAGGTTTGTTCCATTTCTTTGCGTCCATTACTTCTGTCTGTCAGGTTTGGGTCTCCATATATTTTGCTTACAGCTGTCCCCTTTTCCTTAATATCTCACTGGATATGAAGGAAATATCCTTTCCTTAATCTATCAGATAATCTTAATGAAATAAACATTCTCACATTCTACATACCCTGACCAATTAGTGTGGCTGACCAGATTTGGTTCTCATTACCACCAGCTTCATAGTCTGTTGGTCAGGATTGTGTCTCTGTATGTTCTTTCACAGCTTCTCCCTTATTATTCTCTTTTTACATTGAGAAGGTCCTTAACCATGCACCTTTAAAGGAGGAGATGCTCTCTACATCCACGTACCCTCAGAGAAAGCTGGGAATGCAATCCCAGTGAGCACAGACATAAACACACCTATACAACACATATATGCATATAGACACAGCAAGCCCCGCGGATCAACACAAACACAAACGAACAACACTCACACAAACACAAACAGCGCTAATAGCCTCATCCTGCTCGTCTCTGGCTGATCAGGGTGAAGGTCCATTAGTGGGAAATATTTATACTCCAGTTGCTGGTGTATATACTTAGACCCCCTCCCATCCATGCACATGCACACAGTAAGCAAGAGCCCCTAGCCCAAGAAAATAGTTAGAAATTGAGTTTAATAAGAAGTCAGGACGGACAGCACTGATCAGACACAGGTCATGGTGAGACAAGCATACTGACCAGCCCTGCTTACATGTGAGCCACCCTTTCTATCCCCTTATCCCTCTATTTTGCCCACACTTATTCCTCCCCAAATCACCTACGTCCCGCCCTTTGCTCTCCCTTTGGTTCCTGCCCTAGCCATCCCGTCAGTCTGGTGTAACACTGAAATGCTCTTCCCCTGCGCTCCATGATTCATCCCCTACCCCTTGGCAGTAACCCCCCTCAGACCTGGACCATGGTGCTGAGGCTATCCCAGTACAGCCCCAGGAGGAGCAAAACAGGGTGTCTTTTTCTCCGACTCTGTAATTGGGGTTCCCCTGCCTGCCTCTGTGCTCCTCTGGTCTGTGCAGACGAGCCACTGATGCGGTTATGGCTCTCCTGCAATGGTCCTGGGAGAAGCACTGGCGGGGTGTTATTGCAGTTCCTCTACCTCCCAGTGCCTCCGCGCTCCTTTGTGTGTGGGCAGACAGGCCTTTTATCACATTCCCTAACAGTCAGTACTTGCTCCAACTTGGCCTTCAGTAGAATAAATAGAGTACTTCTCTTTCGAAGAATTTGATTCGGTAGCTATAACCTCTGAGAAGCAGGAAGATTAGCCGTCCTGTTCACAGTGCATCCAGCCCCCAAGGACACAGCAAGTGGAGAAACTGCAATACAGAAAATAATCTGGACTCCTCTACCCCTCACTCAGCAAAACAGATGAAAGTTTTTCACCAGATATTTGAAGTGTCTTTTATATAGGCTTACTCATCACAGCTCTGGGATAAACCCCAAGTGCAGTTCTCATCCAAATTAGTAATGAGCCCAACCTGCAGAGAAACAATTGACTAAACCATGTTTAGTGCTGATAGTTTTCCCCTGTCACATGTGTGAAACTCTTCTATAACTCACTAGGAAAAATAACATAGCTCAAATGCCCTGCTGACACAGCATGTGTCTAAATGTGGCCTCATTCTACAGCTCACATCTGAGTGCAGATCCTTTGGATTAAACCCACAACAATGCATGCTCAAAGTCGTACCACATCTGAAATGGCTTTGTTTCTTTTTCAAAGGATGATCCATAATCATGCGGAATTATAATTCACCTAAAAGCTTCTGAATGTTCCAAATGCCAATTATTTCATCCATACAGGCTGACAGGTAAAAGAGATAAAAAGATTTAGTTATTTAATCACCAGAACCAGTTGGAGGTAGTATCCTTAAACTCCACTTTCAAGGCAGGCCAAAACTCTTGAGAACTCCAAGGATATCAGAAATAAATTCTAGTGCACAGCTCTGACCTCTCATTCTTTCCTGTGACAGGTTGCTTCAGGTCCTATCTTAAAAACTGTTAGAAATTTTCATTGTCAGTCTAAAGACACTGTCAGCATCATCCAGGGAACAGAAAACCTCCCTGTACTTCTAAAGGCAAAATCTAGAGCTCAAATCCCCCAAAAGTACTTTTGAGCCAGCATCTCATTTGAAGTAAGTTATTACTCAGAGAGTATCTTGTATACCGTATAATTTTTCAGTCAAGGATGTCAAACACTGGATCTCAGACGCTGTAATTTCATGCAGCATTTCCTTTTCACAAGCCTTTTTATTGCACCCTTTGCAAAAACAATAGCTAGAAAACAATTTCCAATGACTTATAAAAAGAAACGAAGGTATCAGACTGTGTATTAAGGAATATTCTTTTTGTCACAAGTAGCAAGTCTACGAAGATTAATTCTGTGGTCTTAAAACAAACATGGACTCGTGGGTTTTTTGCTACTTCGTGGAAAGTTGAAACTATGGCCCTATATTCTATTAACAATCCCCTGCTGCACCTAGACAATTTATTTTTATTTAGTGGATGCACAACAAATGACTACAGAGCAATACGGTTATTAGTCTCTTCTGTGTTCATATTCCCTACAGATAACTCTCTGCAGTTGCACGCACTTTTGTGACAATACATTTAGAAATACTTACGACAAGGTCCTTCGTATCATTTTGACCAAACAAACCTTTGTTTTTCTGACTTTATCCCTGCTTTCGACCAACCTTCTCTACTGCCCCACTGATATTTGCCAAGGGCTGGATTCAGATGATTAAATAAATACAGGTGACGTTCAACGGCAAGAACATAAACCTTGAGACTTCTGTTAATCATTTCCAGCTAGGAATAGTGGCTGTTTGTTCAACTCCTGCTCAGATTTTGGCTAACGCACAGCTCATGCTAAGGCCTGATGTACACCGTGAGCAGCTTCGTTAGGTCGAAGCGAGGACAAACGTGATGGCCGGGAAGGGCTTGCTGTCCCCTGGAGCACCATCCTTGCATACCGATTGTCTGGCAGTTTCTTTCGAATCCCCTGACTCATGGCAATGGTACAGACCAAGCTTCCAAGCTGGATGGTACAAATATGTCAGCTCACCCAAAAAGCTTTTGAAGCGGATCCGACAGCAGCTGGGCTGCTGAGGCTTTTGTGCTTCCTGGCGTGATACAGGGGATGCCCACACCGTGACAGAGGCAGAAGGATGTGCATTCTTACCCTTGGTTTGGTAACTATTTTGCTCACAGGTGTACAAGTTGGGAGTTGCAAGTTATGAATTAAGAGAACCTTTTGAGTTAGAAACCTCATGAGTTAAGTGATGAACTAGTGAATTCACGTGTTAAACTAGTCCGTACAAAAGGGACTGAGTGCTTGGTTGTTTGTTTTCCTTCCTAGTAAGCTCATAAAATAAAAGTTTAAATTACAGAGTATGTTGCCCTGTAGATTTGAGCGATCCAATCGGGCCCTGACAAGCACACCTAACACTACTTTGCACATGGGCAGCACAACCCACACCAGATGCAAGTTGTGCAGAGCCTGATCAGAAAAACACTTTTTTCCCTGATTGCTCTCTTGAATCTTGCTTCTCCGAAGTGCCATACAACAGCTGAGGTAAATGCTGCATCCAAACAGGTCTCAGAGAATCAAAACAAGCACGCTTGAATCCAGCTGAAGAAAACAGTGAAAGAACATGCAAACGACCAAATGCACTTGGCAGAAACTGCCAGTTTTAAGAAATTACAGGTTTTCCATGAAGTCTTGGCACATGAGGACTCAGACATGAACTGCCAACACTATGATACAACTCCGTGAAGCCTATCCAATCTCAAGCCAATTCAACTAAGAATAAAGTCTGTAAAGAATACTACTGGAGGTAATGTGCAAAAAAAGAGAGAAGATTTAGGCGAGAGCCTAGAATCTGGCTTCATTTACTGCATACTACCTTGATTATAAGACAAAAGGATTTCTTCACAAAGGCTTTCTGTAAAGGTCAAAACTAACTCAATTTCTACCAAATATAATCTGTGTGCTTTTCAGAATATCCACTCAATTATCCGCTCAATGCAATTTACTTGATTCCAAGGAAGAACCAGTTAGTCATTTTTACTATGCAAGTGTTAAAAAAGATCTCTTTTGTCCTCTCTACTTCCCCCCCTTCCCATAGTCTTAGAAAGTAAAAACAAACAAACAAACAAAACCCACAAAAACACCCCAAAGAAAAAGGTCCACATACAGTTTTACCTAAAACATAAGAAAGAATGAGAGATTAACTCTGAACTAAAATAGCAACATAAAATGACTTTGTATTTCAAGGACCAAAAAAGGTAATACCACTATCCTGGTACCCAGCTCATGACATATGAAGCTCTGTATTAAACCAAACCACCAGTATACTTCTATCTGCACAGAGCAGCTTTTGCTTTAAAGACAGTCCCAGCACCTTTACGTTGCTGCCTTTTGCGCCATTTCTCTGTACACCCCCCCCACGGCAGGGGGCTGGAACAAGATGATCTTTGAGGTCCCTTCCAACCCAAACCATTCCATGATTCTATCACCTCACCTGAACTTCTTTAGCAAGTCTATACCTTTCTGTAATTTAACACTCAAAATACAAATCAATGTTTTTTGGTTTGTTTTAGGTTTTTTTGTTTAAAAATGACGGTACCGTATCCTAACCATCTGGCTGAAAAAGGGAACTATTCTGGCAGTGGAAAGGTTGCACTGACCCAGTTACAACGGGGCCATGCTTGCACAAAATTCTTCAAGTAAAGTTATCTTTATCAGAAACAGATAAAGAAAACAAAAAAGCGTGAACATAGTAGTAAGTGATCAAAAGGCAGAGTTTTCACAACTGGCAGACGGCAACTTCAGCGCTGGACAAAAAAGCCTCAAGATCTGTCTTTTGCAAAGGGCATTATTTATAACTTCTATCTTTTCCCTCAGAAAGCTCCCCTTTGTGAAAGATTCACAGGGCCACTAATCTCATGTTACGTGCTTTCAGGTCTCACTGCTTACTAGGTCTCACTTCCTAATTTTGATTGTGCTACGAGGCAAATATCGTAACACAGGATATCACGTAGGCTACATTTTTTACTATGTTACCATGTTGATTTTGGAGAAAAACTGAAGAAAAATTCATCTGAGGACGGATGATACGTGAAATGGAGCCTTCCAGTTAAGATCAGAATGGCATATGTCAACTACAGCTGTAAATTTTAGCTACCACTATTATTACATTCTGTTAAACACCAGCAAACACCAGTTTATAGCTTTTACATCAATTCTATTCACAGAAATTCTTCTCACATGTAATATATGCGCAAAGCAGAAAATATTCCTTCAGGTGGGCAGGGAAAGAAAGAAACAGGTAGCCCAAGCCACCCACTCTCAGTAACGCAATAATCTATAGGAAAGCAAGAAACAAAACCAACATGCAGTCCCTTAGCACTCGCTCAAGCTAGCTTTTTCTCTATGACAACTTTAGATTACATGAAAATCTGACCTTGTCTGTACTCTATTCTACAAGCAGGGAAAAATCAAGTTAGCTTTTCTGTTTCTACAGTACAAGAAAACACTTTAATAAGCAATTTCTCTTTTTTAGCAAGGGAGCACAGCCCTTCTACTAGCATAATCGCAACAGAAAAGGGCTTTTGTATCTTTGTTCCTAAGACAGTCCTTTAAAAATGGCTTTCAGTTTCTTCCTGCAAAATATGATTTCCCAGCAAACATTGTTTTAATCTCCTGTACTGTTGTGAAGATAAAGATAATGGAAAAGACATACAGAAGTAGCATCATGTACACCATTTATTTAAAGTACGAATGCTAAAAAAGATCTGTTTATTTCTAAACTTGTTATCAGAAAATTATAGGACTCAATTATCTTGGGCTCACTCTGACTTTGAATATAGAAGTTTTTGTTCCTCCTGCTGTTTTTCTGCAAAACCCACTTCTCTTTCTCAGTTCATACCTGTGGCAATTTCGTGTAACAGTAAAGCCTCAACCTGCTTCTAAAAGCTTTTTTATTGTCTAAATTAGATATGAGGAAGAAATTCTTTACTGTGGGGGTGGTGAGACACTGGCCCAGGCTGCCCAGAGAAGCTGTGGCTGCCCCATCCCTGGAGGTGTTCAAGGCCAGGCTGGATGGGGCTTTGAGCAGCCTGGTCTAGTGGGAGGTGTCCCTGCCCAGGGCAGGGGGGTTGGAACTACATGATCTTTAAGGTCCCTTCCAACCCAAACCATTCTATGATTATTCAGATACAACAAAGCAGTGAAACGGATTTCTATAGCACGTGGAACCATTGCATAGCAATTTATTTTGCTGTTTAATCTAATGAATTTGACTGCAAATAATTATGCCAACATGGAATGGCAGACTTTAGTAAATACCTACTGTAGTACCCAAACTGACAGTCAGTTGTGACATGTCACAGCAACAAAACACAGCCACTTTTCTGCAATGTGCCCTTTCAATTAACTAAAAGCACTGCCAACTGCAGGGCTCATTAAGAAAAATCAATTCTTTTATGTGCAGTGCCCATGCAACTCAACTATTACAAGCTGCCTTCCAACACAGACACAGCTAAAGGCTAAGTGGTCCAAATGGTCTTTGCTATGCCATCCACTCCAAAAAATTCCTTTTAAGTAAAGGAGCTTTAACAAATTGTGTGAGTTTTCCAAAACCCACCACAACAATCTACTGTGTGTACAGCTACTCCTGACCTAAGAGGAACTAAAAAAAAAAATAGAGAAGGCTTTTGTGATTCTTCAGCATCTCAAATGAAATCGTGCTGCGTGTGGTTTTAAAACTGGGGACCTCAAACCAGGACAATTTTGCATATTAAAATAAGAATGCATAAAAAGTACATGGTGCAATTCAGGACATCTCATTAATGCTCATGTAAATGTTCATTGTTGCATTTATCATTCTCAACATAATCTCTACAATACTATTAAATGGGAATTTGGTATATAAAGGGATCAGATGATACCCTTACATATGATCAGATCTTCATCGTCTTTTTTTCCAATAATATGATCCTTGAAAAGGTGTTTTGGGGAAGTCTAGAAGTATGCACACCAGCATATGCGATAAGGCATAGAAGCATGCAACACATTTATTATTGCAGCAAACCACCTGTGACACCAAGTGCAAGTTTGCTACTCATTTTATTTTCTGCCACGTCTAGGCACCAATGGCAAATTTGACAAGAATATATTAGAGATACTTGAGAAAACAGAAAAAATCTTGATACCAACTTCATTCGTATAGGTTTATATTCATGTCTATTTAGATACACATGACATACAGAGCATTAAATATGAACTGCCAGTGAAGGTCAGATCCTTTGATAAATGTTATCTTAAAATTTAGACTGCAAACACTCATTAACAGAAAAGATATCCCTCATTAAACTAACTTCAATTTAATTTGTTCTTGTGCATACGAGTACCACTTCACACATTCTGTTGAAGACAGAAAAGTCGATCTTATACAGCAATTTAGTTTTAAAATAAATAGTGATCATACCCAAAGAATAAAATAACGTTGTGAAGTTAACACAAAGGACCCTGCAAATACTCATCTTACTCTAAGGTCTAAGTACTAGAACGCTAAAAATTAAAAATGAAAAAAAATTATGAGGACTTAATTCAGGAAAAAAATTACTCTGGCAGCAAGGCAAAGAAAGGTCTATAAAAAAGTTTAAAGACAATTGACAAAAAAAAACTGAAAAAGAAGCTATTTTTCATTCGCAAGGATGTTAGCATCGCTCTGAGCAGCAGATATTGGAAAGTGATTTTGCTCATTTTCATCGTCAACATAAAAGAGCACTACCAAGTAGCAGAGACACCTGAGACAATGTCTGCATAACGCTGTTTCAGGGCAAACAGAACGTGAGGAACAAGCATGAGCTCAGCAATGGAGGGATTCACTACATTTACAGGGAGAGGGGACTCTAGAAATTAGGAGAAGGAAGGAAATATATTTTTAACTCGGGCAGGATGAAAGCCCTTTGGAAGTTCCAACAGGACAGCGCTGTTCTCAAATGCATCCAATACAGAAAGAGAACAGTTCAACTGCTGCAGAGAGATATATAAATATATATATATATATATATATGGACTAGATTACAGACTACTTCCAGCTGCTACCAGGGAGGAAACCATTTCTCTTCTCTCTTATCACACATACTGGCTACAGATCTACTTTCACCTCATGATAGCGTCAGATGAATACTCCTTGGGTGCTGAGTACATATATTTGAAGGCAAATCTACCCTAACCTTAATAATTATGCTACTTACAAAGGAAAATAAGTAGAGTGCACAAAGATGCCTATAGATTAAATGAAATTCACCTGAAAAGTCTTAAAGAATCACAGGAAAATGGGTTAGAAGGTTACCGACTTTGTCTCCCCATTCCCTCTTGACAGATTTATCTAACTTGTTTTTAAAAACATCCAGTGACAGACATCCCATAAACTTCCAACAATCCATCCTAGCATTCAACTTTCCATTTGCAACTCCATACTTTCTGTCTAAATTTCCCTTGCTCATTATTTAAATCCATTGCTTCTTATCCTTGTCACAGCAGGACATGTAAAACAGCTTATTCCTGTCCCCTTTGGAGGATTTTGTAAAAGAAAATAAACCAACTCATGACTTTTAATTACACAATCTGACATTACAATACAACATCATTGTTTTCCATGTCTCAGAAGAGATTCAAAACCACTGGATTTTGATACATAGGAGTAATCGAGAAATCTTTCAAGCCGCTGGATGGATTCCCAACTGATGGTCGTCTCAGCGAAATGCAGGAAGATAATCAAGGACAAAGAAACCTCTTTGCTCATTTATCAGGACAGGAGAGAACCTTCAGAGGCTTTTCTGGAGTAGAGCTGTCAGTCAGCTTCTGACTTGCCTGATTATTCTTTTAACTTTCAGACAAGGAGCTGTTGTGAATCAGGCTATTCTGCTTAAGGAAAATCCCTCTCTCCCAATTAAATAGACTTAAAGTAACTCATTTTCCAATAGGTTATCCTTGTACACAGTTTGAAAGAAATGAGTGCTGCTCTCAGTTAACATTAACTTTGTTCTTACTCTTGCACCCGGTATACACTATTTGTTAGTTACTCAAGGCCATTTAAAAAGTATTTTATCTTAATTCTGGCAAAATCGTACCTTCCCTGGCCACACATATTTCATTAAGACAATGGATAGAGTCCCATTATCACATCAAATAAAACACTAAAATTCTCAAATATTGATGAATATAATTTCTGAATAAAACACTTCTTCATGGAAAGTACCTCACCAAGGAATGGCAAATAATTTCAAGCAAAAGGCAGTTGACCACCATTCCAAAGAGAGGTGACAATGACAGGGAGTTGAGAGCTAAAAACAAAAAGACAGAAATCCCTTTCTTGTTTCCACATAAGAGATGTGGTTCACAGCTGATATTCAGTACTTCTGGTTCCACCCTTTATCCTAAGCCTCTAGATAAGAGTAACGTAATAATAATGTAAGAGTATTATTATCAAAGGACATTATTTATTTCCTTAACTTGAAGTATCTGCTATTTTTCTCAAAAGAGACAGTGATTGAAACTAGGTGCTGATGTAGCTTTAAGGTCTCTTGCACATCTCGCGTCCTATTCCTAAACCTATTGCAAAGTACCACCAATAAAAGGCAGATAAAGGGACTCTCTGCTCTATACATTTGGTCCTGTTCTGGACTGGGACATGGCCATCTCCTTCCCTCTTTGACTACAATCCCACTTAAAGGGCAACTTTCTCCTTTCTCTCCAAACCAAGTAAACACTTGATTTCACAGTTCTTTAGGCACCAGCTCTGATTTTATTGTCAAGAGACTGGTTCACTTTTTCCTGTCTCAAAAAGGGAGATGTTTGGCCACGTTCCAAGAAAAATGCAATCAGGCATAAGGTCGGGCAAGAAAAATCAATGTTTGGCACTTACGGTTTTCTTAGAGATATGCAGTACACAAGAAAGTTGCAGTCTCAAATAGATCAAAAGCTGAATACGAGGTTTTACTATGACCATAATGCAAAATCTTGAGACAGAATAACTGTTTTCAAGTGCATCCTACTAATTAAGAACATGTTATTCCTTGCCAGGTTTTTCAGACAAAGGATTTAAAAAGGATCTGCATGAAGGAAAACCAGCTGTTCCAACATTCTATGACAACGCATGGTAATGGAGAGAGAGAGTGCGATCCCTTCCAAAAAGGGCATCACTAATGAACTTTGGTAGTGGAAAACAAATGATATGCTGTGAGTGAAACTGAATAGAAACTCAAACACAGGTACTTTGGAACAAATACCTTGTATGGACACAGGTTCAACATAATATTGGCTAAAAATACAGGCAATGTTTCACAGACCTGTTTGGTAAGTGAAGCTGTAGTCACGTAAGTAAAAGTAAAGTGATGAACAGTCATCTCTAGCCATTTAAAATTGCATAACAACTCAATGGACACTTCATTTTAGTGATAAAAGGGTATCAACATTCATATTAAGCAAAGAGACCTGATGTGCATCTATCACAGTATCACAATCTATCACCGAATGTGTATTGATTCAGGTTAATACCTTGGCTCTCTGATCATGGTTAGAAATGAGAGAAGTCTCTTTTTCAAAGCAGCAGCTAGACTAGTATAGTTTTTCAATAATAAAGTAGTTAAATATGAATTGCAAGTGAAGGTTCTGATAATAATCCTGAAAGGAACATAAGTCTAATAAGCAATTTCATCTGAGGGAAAGTAAACAACATGAGAATGTTCTAAAGTGACAAGTTTATGTGACTGATCATAGCCAGCACAGCTTCACGAGGGGAAAATCCTGTTTAATTAACTTAATTTCCTTTTATGACAAAGTCACCCATCTAGTTGACCAAAGGAAGCTACCAGATGTGGGGTGTTTGGATTTTAGCAAAGCTTTTGATATTGTCTCTCAAGGTACCCTATCACAGCTAGACATGTCCGTAGCACGTTGGGTGAACAACTGGCTGTCGGGTTGGGCTCAAAGGGTTACAGTAAATGGGGTTACATCAGGCTGGCGGCCAGTCATCAGTGGGGTTCCCCAGGGCTCAATTTTAGGGCCTGTGCTCTTTAATGTTTTTATAAACGATCTGGACGCAGGAGTCAAATGTACATTAAGTAAGTTTGCCAATGATACTGAATTAGGAGAAGCTGTGGACTCCCTCAAGAGCAGAGAGGCCTTACAGAGACATCTGGATAGACTAGAGAGCTGGGCAATCACCAATCATGAAATGTAACAAGGGCAAGTGCCAAATTCTCCACCTGGGGCAGGGCAATCCTGGCTATACATATAAACTGGGGGACGAGAGGCTGGAGAGCAGCCCCGACGAAAGAGGTCTGGGGTTTGGGTTGATGGCAAATTGAATAGGAGTAAACAGTGTGTCCTGGCAGCCAAAAAGGCCAACCGTGCCCTGAGGTGCATCAAGCACAGCATTGTGAGCGGGTTGAGGGAGGCGATTGTTCCACTCAACATCGCACTGGTATGGCCCCACCTCCAGTACTCTGTACAGTTTTGGGTGCCTCAATATAAGAAGGACATCAAACTATTAAAGTGTTCTGGAGGAGGATGACCTTGTCTCAAGGGCAAGACTTCAAAGGAGCAGCTGAGGTCACTTGGCTTTTCCAGCTTGGAGACGGCTGAGGGGTGCCCTCATCGCATCTACACCCTCCTCAAGGAGGGAAGCACAGGGGGAGCTGATGATCTCTTCTCTCTGGTGACCAGTGATGGGACATCAGGAAATGGAATGAACCTGTACCAGGGAAGCTCAGATTGGACATTAGGAAAATTACCACTCAGAGGGTGCTCGGTCACTGGAGCAGGCTCCTCACAGAAGTGGTCATGGCACCAAGCCTGTCAGAGTTCAAGGAGTGTCTGGACCATGCTTTTAGTCCTATGGCTTAGTTTTAGGTAGTCCTGTGAGGAACAGGGAGTTGGACTCAATGATCCTTAATCCGTCCCTTCCAACTCGAGACACTGTATGATTCTAATTACTTTACATACAAAGCTACTGGGTTGATTTATGCACCCGAGTATTTGTATAACAAGGTTTAACCAAAGCACAATTCAAATTTTGACCAAAAGTCCTTAGGGTTTCATTTGGTCTGTGAGACTTCAACAGCAGTTACTGGAGGCTCTGATTCTTCCACCCAGGGTGCCCAATTATGCAAAGGAAGCCACCTTGCAGCAGCTGTTTCCAGAGTGGGAGGGCTCTCTCACAACCACCTCTGCAGAACGCTCCACAAGGATGCCTTGCATCCTGCAGCTGACCTGAAGAGTCATAGGCAGTTTCTTGCTTTATGGGGCTCCACAGACTGGCAAAGTGGGCTTCAGGGCACAAGGAGCTGAACAAGGCTCTAAAATCACAGCCCACTGTAAAGTGCTGCAAGTAACACTGAATTTTCACAGCCCCTTCTCCTTCACCAGTAAGATCAATACATATGAACAAGAAAGACTTAGCCAAATGGTATCTTATCTGGGAGCTTTGTGATGGCCCCAGCTGGAAACGGTCAATTTGCCACATCGTAGAGGGTGTTGCTTTCTAATGGATCAATCATTTTAGCAAATATCATGTCCTTTCAAAAAATTATGTCTTTAAAAAAAGAAATTAAAAAAATTTGATATTTCAGTTGGCTAAAAACCAAACTTCTGGACACAGATAGGGTAGGAAATGACTTGGCCACTGCTACCACAAGTCTCACTAAAATTACAACACAAGTAGAAGAAAAGGGAAAATGCAAGGACAGAGAGCAAATAATTGCTCTCACTTCCAGAGCTGGTCCCTTTCTGGATGCTGTGATTCATCTGATCCTGGACTGGGAGCAAATGAGTCACAAAAAATCAATTTATTTCTGAAGTCATGGTTCCCCCCAACAATGCTTATACTAGTTCTACCGTTTCCATAGCAACTAATGCATTTGAAATGAAAGAAAAACTAGTAAGATAAATGGGAAGCATAAAATATCTTGCAATAGTGTGGGTGCGCATAGCACCAATTGTTGATGGTCTGCTTTGGAATGAATTGCAAGTTGCCTTCATCAGTAATGGCTTTTCCATTGAGAAGTAACATGGGTCCCCATATCTGCATTATTAACAATTCACACATTTCACCACTAAAAATTATTACCTTGTTCCTGAAGCAAAATCCACCTTTATCACATTTGAAATAAGTATCTTCTCTTACCATATTCTGAGTGGTGTTTCTGTTGAAGTCGTTAAGAATTTGGGTCGCTAAATAACTTTTTTGGTAGCATTAAGGACCTTACCCTTTAGCTTTAAGTTTTGTTGTCAGTCACAAGTATGTTGAGTGACATGGATTTAGTAATATCACTTCACACCAACCAAGGGACTGCATACAACCAGTTACACACTGGAAAGTCACTGTATGTTTGAAAACGGTGACAATGTAATGAAATTAAATATTTTTAAATTTCTGTAGCTTCTTAATTTACCACAACAAAATTATTCTAAGGTGATACGCTGATTTCATAGAAGCACAGAATCACTTAGGTTGGAAAAGAACTTTAAGATCATCAAGTCCACCCAAAAACGTCACACTGACAAGTCCACTGCTAAACCATGTCCCTCAGCACCACATCTACACAAATTTTAAATACCTCCAGAGATGGTGATTTAACCATTTCCCTGGGCAGCCTGTTCCAACGTTTGATAACCCTTTCTGTGAAGAAATTTTTCCTAACATCCAACCTAAACCTCCCCTGGTGCAACTTGAGGCCATTTCCTCTTGTCCTATCACTTGTTACTTGGGAGAAGAGACCGACCCCCACCTGGCTACAGCCTCCTTCAGGTAGCTGTAGAGAGCGATAAGGTCTCCCCTCAGCCTCCTTTTCTCCAGGCTGAACAACCCCAGCTCCCTCAGCCGCTCCTTGTAGGACTTGTTCTCCAGACCCCTCACCAGCTTCGTTGCCCTTCTCTGGACACGCTCCAGCACCTCAATGTCCTTCTTGTGGTGAGGGGCCCAAAACTGGACACAGCACTTGAGGTGGGGCCTCATCAGTACCAAGTGCAGGGGGATGGTCACTGCCCTAGTCCTGCTGGCCACACTATTGCTGCTACAGGCCAGGATGCTGTTGGCTTTCTTGGCCACCTGGGCACACTGCTGGCTCATATTCAGCCGGCTGTCGACCAACACCCTGGGTCCTTTTCCGCTGGGCAGCTCTCCGGCCACTTCTCCCCAAGCCTGTATTGCTGCATGGGGTTGTTGTGACCCAAGTGCAGGACCCGGCACTTGGCCTTGTTGTTATATTTCATTAAATACCTAGGACATGCAGAATGCGTTTCAGCACACAGGCTGTTCTTTAAAATATTCCAGACTTCCATTAAGAAGCCCTAGTCAGCCAGTCACAGAGTTCAAGAGTACAGAGAATAATTCTATGAAGTTCAACCAGGAATAAGTTTGTGAGATAAGCACGTAGGAGTCAACCTTATTACTTGTAAATAAAGATAGCAGGATTTACAGCATATACTAGATCTTATTTACTAAAAATCAGAGACAAGGAAAATATGGGAACACAGACATCTCTTGCCAGTTACTACTTTTGATTGATAGACATTTTTAAAGTGAGTTGATGCAATATAATCTGTTCAGAAGTGAGGGTGGAAACAAGACTTGCATTAGTCCATTCATAACCATCATCTTTACTCTGTCAATAAGCACAATGACAAAGTGGATATAAAACTATGAATGGGAAATTTTGTTGGAATATTTTTCCCAGAAGACACAAATATCACAGTTTAAGATGTCTAGGGCAAGTGAGTATTTTATTACTTGAGACACACACAAAATGGGATCTTCATCCCACTCACTCTCTGCCTGGGGCTCCTGCTTCCCCCCTATAATTCATTATTTATTTTACAAGCAGAATTATACAACTTCCTACTTGTAGTTTTGCCTGAGAAATAACCCTAACGCTTTACTGTATTCCTTATTATGGTTGTATGTTAACTCTTAAAAGCTTTATCTGTGGGAATTTGCCATTTCAGAGTTACTCCAAACCACCTTTGAATTAGATATTATTTGCTCAACAGAGAAGATAATCTGGCGTTCTTTTCATTGGGGCCTTATGTCATGCCATTGAAACAGAATACCAAACTAATTCCCACTGCTGTAAGATTGACTTAGCAGAGACTGGTTAAATAATTGCAAGCTCAATATAAAAGAGGGATAAATATTTGAAGTCCTTGAAAAGATCTGTAATGCTTACCTCAATGACTCTTGTTTCAAAATCTTCGTAAGTTTCTGTTGGGAGAAAAATAGGGTATTACATTTCCTTGTATTACTTGCCTATCAGCACAGCGCCCTGTAGGCGGTATAATTTAAAAAGGACACAATTTTTATGTAACTGTAATTTAGAAATTAATGTCAGCAGTAAGTAGCAAAAGTAAGAATAATTTGAAAAAACATATCAAAAGTGAGCTTCATTAGCTGCTTCCTGTTAAAAAGACCTCAAATGTTTTTTTACTTTACACCATTCATTCAACTTCTTTTAGAATAAGGTTGGTGAAAAAACAGAATATAGTTCTTATTTATAAAGCGTAGGTGTTTTTAATTTCTTCAGTGAAGTCAACATATGTGAGGAAAAGTAGCCTAAAAAAAAAAAACCAGTTAAAATGGTAACTTCCCAGAAAGTGTAATACTACTTGTTATAATTACAACACAGCTCCTGTAGTAAGAGATGACAGTGATTAAATAGATTCACTGTGCTCTATTAGGGACCCCAACCTCCAGCTGCAATCAATACCTCATCTTTTTAAGTACCATACATGCCGGAAAGTAAGATGGAAACAGTCTCCAAAGACTGTCCAACCTAAATAACCAAAGTAGCAGAAAGGAAGAAAAATAATCTTTTTTTTTAAAATGGTACAGTAAGACATACAAATTTAACTGCTTTGTTTGAACATCACACAGAAAGCAAAGCTGACACAAAAACGGAGACATCCTCAGAATCTGATTAATATTTTGATCACAAGCTAAGCTATACATCCTCTCCAAATTAAATCTGAAACTTCCTTTTGGAAATCGCTGCAACTCACCACTTACATTGAAGAATTTTTGTTAAATTATATCTGATTCCTAACTCTTTCCAACTGCAGAAATGCTATGAAAAATAACTATCCACAGTGTGTTAAGAAAAAAGAGTTTTGGGTTTTCACTGGCTGGCAGTGTGAACTGATGTCTTCCCTAAATACTGCTCTAAAACTGTAAATGAATCCCAAATTTCATATACACTGAGCAAAGGATGTAAGTGGTTACAAAATAGAAAGGTGCATCACCAAATGGGTCACTTCTGTTACGGCCAAACTATTATCCAATATTGTTCAGAATATTCTGAAACTTGCATTAGACAATCAACAGGTATTCAAAGAAATTGCAGGTATTTCTTGACACATATTTCTGTGAAATTCCCAAAAGGGGTGGGGGATAAAACAAAACAATACAATACATAGCCACTTCAAATAACCAAGAATCACACAGCCAGACCTTTTTTTTTTTTTCCCTCTATCAATTTCAAATTCTGTCTGAAAAAAAATGTCTTTGCAATCACAACTACAGCATCATTTATTTTGTCTAGTAACAGTTAAGGTGTGTTGGACTGTAAAATAAAGATCACTTCCACGTCACATCTGTGTTCAAGTCTTTTCATCACAGCAGTACTGAAGCACTGAACATGGAGCTCTGTTCAGGTGAGCATTACACATTTGGCTCTAAGTGGCAAACACATCCTTTTCACTGCACAGAAAGTAAGTTTCTGCTCTGTCATAACAAGGAACTTCAAAGCAGCAAGATTTTGAAGGGTCTCACAACATCGTAGGGAAGGAAAGGGCAAGAATAATGGAGAGCTCTGGGCATGACAAGGCCATCTACAGGTGCCACCTCCAAAGACGGTACGTCAAAGGAGAGAACGCAAACCCATGCGAACAGCAGCCCAGGCAGATCTTCTCCATAGGCCTTCACCCCGACACACGCTGTAAGAAAAGTCAATCCCTCAGGCTTGGCTTTCAGCAGTTCCACCAGCATTTCTCCAACTCCATTTTATGGAAGCAGGCAAAAATGCTGCAAATCACGGATACTGCCAAAAAGATCTCATTTTCTCCGAGTTGCTGTTTCAAGACCTGATGACCACACAAGCACTCGAATATAAATTGCAAATATATTATTTCCTTTTATGGAATTGAGAGCATAGTTATAAGTGATCTATATTTTAATACTGATACATTTTTGCACAAAGCATATTCTATTATCAGCTTGGCTGTGGAAAAAAAACCTACTGACTTTCAAAACAACGGAGTAAGATGCAATGCCTTGCTATAAGAAGCAGAACAGGTAACAGATCCTTCTAACATTCTGTTTTTTCAATCTACTCAGGAACAATAGTGTTATGAGGAACGATTGAAGGAGCTGGGACTGTTTAGTTTGAGGAAGAGGAGGCTGAGGGGAGACCTCATCACTCTCTACAACTGCTTGAAAAGACATTGTAGAGAGGTTGGCGCTGGTCTCTTCTCACAGGTAATTAAGTGATAGAACAAGAGGGAATGGCTTCAAGCTGCAACAAGGTAGGTTTAGATCGGACATTAGGAAAAAATTCTTCACAGAAAGCGTGGTCAGCCACTTGAATAGGCTGCCCAGGGAGGTGGTGGAGTCACCATCCCTGAATGTGTTTAGGAGTCGTTTAGATGCGGTGTTAGGGGATATGGTGTAGGGGAGAACTTTGTAGAGTAGGGTTGATGGTTGGACTCGATGATCCCAAGGGTCTTTTCTAACCTAAATGATTCTATGATTTCAGTACAACATAGAAGACCAGTGTTAATTGAGGCACTTAATACTTATTTTATTTGCTGTAGTCACAGTGAGATTCTTGAGAAAGACTTGGGAGCTGAAAACACTATAATGGTGAAGAACAGGGGACTCATTCCTTCACCAAACATTGCTTTATCGTTTACATATAATCTCCAAGATCGTTATAAACATGAGCATCTTGGCACAATTTAGAGATCTGTTAGTCTACACGAAGCAGACTTCTAGCTCACAGTAGAGGATATAAATGCCAACAGGCACTCTGCTCCTCTCTGAAGCCTCTTCAGTTGCATAGAAACACTGTAAACTTGGTTGAAAAATAATTTTATTTCTAACTGAAAAATACTGTTCTTGCTCTACTCATAGTAAAGATGATGCAGAAGAAGATCCCCCTGAAAGAATGAAGCATATAAAAATCACAGTATGTCCCCAATTATTTTTTTTTTTTAAACATATTGGTCAATTTGAAACAAACTTGTCAGATGTTGAAGGCTAACAACATCGAGGTTTCGACAAACTTCCTGTACCTGTTTTCAGTAGAAAATACGAATGCTGCTGAAGCAAAGCTGCCACATATGCTCAATCTCCATTTGTTACTAGAGAATCTAATACCAGAATATTAGGAAGGGTTGAACTGCAGAATCTCACTCAGCGTTCATGCTTACTTAGCCACCAGGGAATCCAAACACACCACAGTCTCAGGACAAAAGGAGTGATGGGGTTTGGCGGTTTCTGATCTACTCCCCCTACCACCTTGACAGTGCTTTGCACACAGTCAATGTCCCAGTTCCCCTGCAAAATCATTAATTCTCTGAATAAAAAGATGCTGAAAGAACTATGTGGACATGAAAATCCGCACAATTTTTTACAGATTAAAAGGAAATTGATGTATACTAGTCAGAAACTGCTTCTTCTCAAGCATATTTATAATACAAGCTTGACAGTTTCATGTTCCTATTTTGATTGTAGTACCTTTTCCTCTTTTTGGCAGAACCTGACCTGACTATTACAGCTTCCACACAGCAAACTTTAATGCAAGTAATCAACATCAATATACCAGCCAAAAGCAAAATCAAAGAAAACACCAGAAGGTAAAATTCATACATGCATAAATGTTGTTTGCAACAGCTGCCACTTCTTTTAATGGAATAAACTGCTTGAAAATATATTTGAATTTAAAACCAACATAGTCTTTGTGTTCTAAGTATGGAACTAGAAAGATGAAATTTTCTTGACTTTCTCTATATTCCACCACTGACTCATGGGGAATTTGGAACAACTCATTAACTTCTCAAATCTTCTATTTTTCAGTTGTAAGATTCAGTGACAGGCTGCCAAGTCCATTGTCACCTCACTGCCTTCCATGGAATATTTGCTTTCAAGGTAATAAAATGAAACACAAGGAAATAAATATAGGAAATGTTTCATTTGTATACTGCAGTATTCTGCTAATATTAAAACAGAATTAATTGCTCTTAAAACTGAAGGCATCAAAAAAATACTTGAAGAGACTGTCGGGCAAGACAAGGTAAATCTGAGGGAAACAATATATCTCAGACACTACAGCAACAAAAGCCACAAAATCATCTACCCCACCTACATGAACGGAAAAGCTGGGAAGGGAACAGAGAAGTAGTAGATAGCTACAATGACATGGATTTACAAAGCAGAAAGCTACAAAAATGCCAGCATAACTTCAGTTTATGGACAAAGGCATTAGATCACACTGGAAAGACAATGCTCTCACTACCTTATGGCTTGGTTCAAAGCATGCCTGGATTTTTAATTCATGTCCAATAGAATGTAACCAGAAAACATTCACAGACAGAAAGAAATTAATAAACAAAGCACCACGCAGACTGGGGAGCAAAGGTGACTGCAAGAAAATCAGACCAGAATATAACTGTGATTCCATGTGTGTAGTTTCCCATTTATGTTCACTTGCTGCAAAATATGTTCCAAGATCCAAGCTGGCCCTGGGAGACCATATTCCTGGACAAAGACAGCTCCAAAAGCATGTACAAGCTTAACTGCTAGAATGACTGGAGTCTGCAACAAGCCTGAAACAAGTGCTAGAAAACATCACCTGTTTTTCTTAGCTCATCTTACTATAAAAGCCTACAGAAAGACGTCATTAAACATGCAAGCATCATTAAGTGTTTAACAAGAAAAAACTCAGTTGAATATGAGTAACAACTCATTTTCATACTTAATTAGTTGGAAAGGATTAGGATTCTAAATGTTAAATAGCTACTATAGAATTTCTAGGGGTCTGAATAACAGCATTGTAAAAAAGGTTCAGGTCACGTCTCTGATCTAGGTTTAGGAGATATGTTTCACTATGATATTTAACTAGGCAGCAAATAAATAAAGAACGAACTTCTATTAGCTACATTCAAACTACATCATCTTTAACCATATTTCATTATATGACCTAGAAAAAAAAAGGCTGATTTATCCCACAGGATCCTTTAAGAAACTATACGAAAACCATAACTATATTTCATACTCAATACAATTGATGTTGAACACAGAAAAGTATTTCCATACTTCCAGAGTCCTATAACATAACAGAGTACTCTGTAATACAGCGTAACATCATGCAGTCTATAATGTCATAGAACAGTCTAACAGCTATATTAAACTAAGCAGTGATTTAACAAAGGTCACTTGTGTTAACACAACTTCTTTGATTTAGCTCCCTTGTTCATGTATAGGCATATAAGAGAAAAGTATAAAATTGATTTTCAATCACAGGAAAAGTCTGTATCTCACTTTCTCCAAGCCACTTATCAGAAAGGCTAAGTAAGACAAAGATAGATACAGTTTTCTTACCTCCATTAGGACCTGGGTCAGGAGGATCCAGAAGGACACCTCCCCAACACTTTCCACTCCATCCTCCCTCTCTCTTAATTTTTGTTTTTCTTTTCTTCTCCCATGTATCTCTCTGCTGAACAATTTCAGACTGAATCCTCTCTCGTTCTTCTTTTTTGCGTTGGGTAACTGCCTGGACTCTCCCACTTTGTATCACAGGAGCATTAAGACCAGGCCAGAGGAAACCAGAACGTCCTTAAAAATAACAGAGAAAAATTAGATTTTATGCCAAATTAGGACTGAAACTCTGCACACCAGAAAAATGCAATAAAATGGAAGGTTCTCACATATTTCAAGTGCATTTTACCATACAGAATTTACATTTAAAACCCAAGAATAACATTAAACAACCATATCAGGATTTTTTTAAAAGACAAAAATATCTCAAGCAGTTCTGACACCACGGAAATTAAAAGAAATGTATCAATTTATTAAATCAAGAAACACTACACACAAAAAGGTCAAGACATGTCTTCAGCCCCGTATTTGTGAAACTACCTTCACCAATCTCCTGGCCTCTATTGAGATTCTTCCTTAGCTTTTTCTTCCTTCTCTTTCCTCTTCCTTTCTTTACTCCCACACCAGTCTCTGCCAAAGCTCCTTTCCACAGCTCATCAGCTGTCACTGAAATAAAAAAGCTTTCATAAGTAATATACAAGTACAGCTTACATTGGAGACTGAAGCTGAATAAAAAAACCCTTGAAATGTTAACCCTTGCTTGATCTTTGCTGGGATTTAAACTGTGGGGTTACTGCGCTGCTAAGAACGTGGTTTCCTACTATGTGTGTATGTACGTAGTGCAGAGATATGCCCCGGTTCCTGATCATTGCAATCAGACAGGCACACAGCCTCGTGCATGGTTTTTAAAAGGCTTTTCAAAATTGATTTAAAGGTAAGCATTCCTAACCAGTAAGGTATTAATTCCCAGGTCATTAAAAGAAAAGAATTCATTAGGAACTCGGAGCAGCAATACCTGTAAGCACTTATCCAAGGACAAATATCAATGACAGTCAACTTGAATCACTCCTAAAAATATCAAAGGGTTATTCTGCTTTAAAAAGCCACAAAACACAAGTAGTTAACCAAAAACATAAATCTGCAGCTGTTCTCATGTTCTGACAAAATACAAGGTCCCCCTTACTGCCTGTATAAATGCAAAGGAATGGAAGGAGGAAGGAATGTAAGACACTTTAAAGAGCGTCATGACAGAGCTCAGGTTCTGGGCAGGCCTCCTCACTCATGGCCGTGTCCAGGACAGCCACTGTCTCAAGATGTTCAAGATGTTTCACCCACAGGAGAGCGTGACTTAGGAAGCATGGATTTAGTAGTTACCTTCAAACTACTATTTGCCCAACTGATGGAAATATAGGATAATAGAAGTGTTCAAGGCCAGGCTGGATGGGACTTTGAGCAACCTGGTCTGGTGGGAGGTGTCCCTGCCCAGGGCAGGGGGGTGGAACTGGATGATCTTTAAGGTCCCTTCCAACCCAAACCATTCCATGATTTTATGATCCTCCTAACTTAGACAAAAACAAACTACATCAAAACGAAGCTGAAGAAGACACCACAGGCAGTATTTCATCCTGTTAGGCCAGACAAAAAGGCTATTGCCACGGAATACACAAGCATCACCATTGTTATGTTTACAGATTAATGCTATTATGTGTTTCACCCTGGGGCAATGTTACTATGGCAGTTTATATCTTTTGTCTTCTCTGATTAGAAACTGATTTTGCTTATTTAAAGTGGACAAAAAAAGTCAGTAAAGGCTTTTAACCAAGGGAATTAAAATAACTATGCTCAAATCGCTACAGTTTCCCCACAGGAATTCATGCGTTTTAGATTAATACATGTGAGAGAACCTGCCCCACAGACTGGTAAACGTGTTGGAACTATGTTGACATTACGGTGAGGGACAAGACTCATCCAGGATTTCCAGAGATACTGCTAAGTGTCCAGGTTTATTTTTGTATTGAATAAGTTTGTATAAGGTGTCAAGGTAGCCCTTCCAAAGGCATGACACCCATCTTTTCAGTCAAAAACCCTTTTCAAAGTGGGATGCATAACTGTGATTCTTTTTGGAGAAATACAATCCTGAAACAAGTAATCAAAGCTCAGCACGCTGAAAGCAAGCATACAAGGAAGGACAATACAAGTCCAGGAAGCTACAAAATAGTATTCCCTCAAGATGGGTAAGAGCAGGATGGCCTACAAAGTCACTACATACCCAAATAACATATTGTACAAATAGTACAAGCTAAAATATGTAATATCGATTTTGTCTGTATTACAGACAAGTGGAAATTGTGTATTACAGACAACTAGAAATGTCCATGGATTGCACATAACAGCAGCATTTATCCCACTTCTTATATTCTGTGAAGCCAGAATTGTATTTGCTCCTGGGTAGGCTTTAGTCCCTGTACAAAAGAAATGTCTATCTGAAATTCCCCTCTTTTTTCTAGACATTCAAGTGAACCCTAACATCCAGAGGTTTATGTTTAAAAAAAAAAAAAATCCCACAAAGAGTAACTGTATCAAATGGCTTGAAACCAGTGTCTGAACTGTGAGCCACTAAAAAATTTCCAGCTGATTACAACAAACTGATGCATATAGCTGCGTGCTAAAGCAAAAATAAAATAAAATAAAAAAATCTTCAGCTGCACAGAACTCACTAAACAGAAGAACTTCATTGCTGACTCAGCACGTTACTTTCAAGAAGTGTCAAACTGTGACAGGTACCAGGCTGTCTACAAGCAGTGAATATTACCCTAAGATAACACTGAATTACAGTTCAGTATAGAAAAAGACGGATGGTAAGTAGGTAATGCATGATGCAGCTTTTCATGTTCTCAAGTGGACTATAGGACTGTTGTATGAACTGGAAAGTTGACGATCAATCATGTTAAGCTTCTTAGCTTATTCAGAAAACATTGTGTAACTAGCAATTTCTTTTTTTTTTTTTTTATGATAATCCTGCTAGCCTAGAAACATGGAATTACAATAAAGGCATTTACATTTTTCTTTGCAAGGTTATTTTTTTAAGCTGGAAGAGTTCCCCAATCTACTGTAGCTTGTATGGCCTCCCAAAGGGTCACAACAGCTACAAAGGTGGCTTCAAAGGGGCAGCAACAAGCAGCTGAGAGACGAGAACAGGGAGCTTTTGAGCTGATTACACTCAAAAAATACACTCAAAAAAACCCCAGCACTTTGAGCTCTATTCTAAATATCTGTACGATAAAAATCACTTAATCCTGATAGAGGAAAGTAGCAAAAGTGACAGAGCACGGTGATTGTTTTGTAACAGAGGAGACCAGTCAATGCTAACAGATCCAGCGAGATGAGGTCGGATCGAGTCAAGTTTTGGCCTCAAGCACCACACAAATTCTAACAAAATCAGAACCAGAGGAAAATGTCACGTTTGGTACCAAAGTGCAGTTCATCTAATCAGTCTATAATAATATCATTATGCATTTGGAAAGCAGCTGAATTTAACGAAACACATCAGAAACCTGCGGGCTACAGAGCTGAGAGTTCTTTGTAAGATGGCAGATATCACACTGATTTTAAGACAACGTGACAAGAATGGAATACGGATGGGATAGGCTGCAGTCAAGAAGATTACAGTGGTGGGGACATTGCTTACGACAGACAAAGCGATGAAGAGAATAAAAATCTGACCATAAGAAAGGTCAATCCAACTTGGGAGCAAAGGACCAAGATGGTCGGAGAACAAACACACAGGCAGGAGACAGGTCTCGTGGAGGAGGAAATAACCCGAACAGAAATGCGGACTGCTCTAGTGCTTTTCTCATTTGCAGAAATGCTCTGAAATGAAGACAGGACAGTAGGTATATGCAGTCTCTTAGTGACTTGTGGCCTTGCTTTTATTTTGCCTTTGTAAAATGGGAGGCTGCACACATTCCTCCAGAGCTAGGACAGACCCAGTCATGAAAGTCACCACAGTGTTTTAGTCAGTTACCAAAAAGCATATAGCTACTAACTGAAAAAAATAAAAGATAATGTGTCATATATAGGATTTTATTTTATGGTCTAGAAAAAGATCCACTATTGAATTTTGCAGAAAGCACGCGAGCTGATCGCTAACAACTGCCAATAACAACTTTGTATGACAGCACTCTGTTCTGCTTAATCTACGTAAAACATATTTATAATATTTTGAAAAGGATTTGGTTTTGTGCCTTTTTATACTATCGCTGAATTTCAGGAACCAGAAAGCCCTAGTGTTTACTTCAGAGGAAGAGGTATATTAGACCATACCACAGTAACTCACACGGATTACCAAAAAAGACTTGCCGTAAACCGTATCAGAAAACAGTGTCCTAGATCCTGCTAAACTGAGATTAAAAGCAGATTTCTTTGCCTCCTGCAAGATGACTTCCCAGCTTGCTTAGAAAATAAACTACAGCAAAAGACAAACAGCAGTAAATTGGAAAGTTGAAGGGAGTAAAAGGAGACGAAAGGATCAACTTTGTAAAACAGCTAAGTAGGCTCACTTCTTCCACTTACAAGTCATTTTTCCTTAAGTTTTTTTGATGACAAATATTCTTGTGGCAGCCCAGCAGCAGAGATTCAAGGGCATTAATATAAATGAACATATTACAATAAACATGCTTTTTTTCAATGTACTGTTGCCCACTAATACCATTAAATCTATGCATCTGTATTACCTTAAGGAATTTAGTAAGGTCTTTCAATTACTAACATTCTCTTCCAGGTTTCAGCTTGGAATACATACTTTTATTAGCCGATGAATTCTAAAAAGGTATGATATTTCAACCACTTTCCTTCTCCAGATACCAACAGTTTTGGCATCATCTCCAAACAAAAACAGGGTTTGGAAAAAATACTTCATACACATGAAATATGAAACAGCATCTGCAAAGGGAACGAGCTGCTTACATATTCTATTAGAAATTGCATGATAAATTACACAGTCTAGACTCATCTGCTTAATGACCAGGAGAAGACATTTTTTCTTGGAGGTGGGTCAAAGGATTAACAACCAACTCCTCTAGGAACAAAGTCTCACAAACCTCACTACACTGAAATGCAGAGGGCATTTCCTTGACCTTGTCTTCTCTGACAAACACATGCTTTCCCGTGGAATGCACTCTTTTCAGATCATTTACATGGGTTCAAAAGCAGCCAAACAATTCACAGAAGAAAAAAGCCACCTAGAACTATGAATTAAAAAAATTCCATGTCACAAATCACTGAAGGTTGTCAGGTTTTTCTAAGGAAGCATGCCTACATACTCATCCAATTCTTACTTTCTTCCCATAGCATCAGCTGCTGTTGGAGACGGGATTCTCAGTTAGATGGACAGTCAGTCTGATGAGACAAGGTTTTTCTCATGTTGAAGAAGTTAATTTTTAACTTACTCCTCTAAGACACTACTGTAAGGTATAGTTTTCATATTCAGTGTCTGTTGTTTTTGAAAGACATTTCTGAAAAAACCCAATATGGACTCCGTAAGTTCTTAGAAAAAACAAGTTTTCATATCACCTCACCACAACTGGAGTCTGAGGACTGTTTAAGAAATAGGCCAAGCATTAAACAGATAAGAAAAGCAAATGATGGGCCTACCCTCAGAGCTCGTCTCTAGGTACAGCTGAAATAGGATGAGAATAAGAAATACGTCCCTTATTTGTACAGCTTTGCCCCTTAAAGGTTCCAGCTGTAGAACGAGACGTGATTGTATAAAATGTTAAAAACAAATGCACACGCACTCTTCTGTTCTCTGACACGGTTGCACTTTCACAAGTCTACTCTTATGGCTAGCATTTTAAGGATGTGCATCTCTGATAAGAACTATGCAACTATATATTAGACAGTGTAAAGTCTGTTCATGTCCCAGACAGCTTATAAACAAGTTCTTCACTACTGAGAACTGCATTTCAGTATTTCTTCTGAACAGGCAAAGCCTCAAGAGAGAGGTCATTCTGTTGGTATCCATGAACAATTAGTATTAAGCCATCCTTCTCAAGCAGGATGTGCTGAGAGTGCAGAAAGATAACGAAGTTAATCATTCTACCACTTTGATTATAGAGCTACTATCTAATACTGGTATTAAGGTGAACACAGTAATCCACTCACCTTTAAATTACAGTTCTCAGTGACAATTCAACTGCAAATAATTTGATATAGAATCACAGAATGGTTTGGGTTGGAAGGGACCTTAAAGATCATCTAGTTCCAACCCCCCTGCCATGGGCAGGGACACCACCCATTAGACGCGGTTGCTCAAACAAGTTTGGATAGCGGGGGGTAACTAATTGCAGAACTGCAAGAATCTGGACATTGAAAATGTCAGAGAAAGATAAGGACTACTGCAAGACCATAAAGAGGAACCTGAGACCATGTAGGAGATCAGTACCATGGGACAGATATGAGATGGTTTTAGATAAACTTCACAGACTGAAAATTAGAACTGCACATATATGAAATGATATACTGAAAACTTAAGCTCATTTCTACTTCTTACTGCTAGCTGGATCTCCACAATTGCGCAACAGGAAAAAACGTCATCTCCTAACAAACTTTCTGGCTTCTGTTTGTTTCTGCTAATACAAGGCTGAAGCTCTACCTGCTTATTCACAGAAGCTGGATAATATCATTAAAAAAATGCAAAAGTTCTCAGAAAAAAATTAGTTTAGGTGTGTCTGCAAATTTGTTGGCAGCCAAAGATGTCTCTATAATCTAACTACTATTCCTATAGGATAGCATGGGAAAGTTTTGGGCAACTTCCCCAAAACCAGAAACAAATCTATCGCATTAAGACAGTATAATAAAACCTGTGGAGCTGGAAAATATTATTCTAAAAGATGCATTCATACTGCTAACACAGACACAGTGAATAATTCTATTTACCTGCAAACCTTGAGCACACTTTCACAGTGCACTTGGCATTAGAATTTCACATTTTTTAAAACTGGCAATTTAGCACAACATCAGCAGGAAGCTGCAGACGTGGGATTTTCAGGTTAGTCAGAATTCAAATCCTGAATAAACCCAGTTAGAAACCCAGTCATTAACAGACTAAAAACTTGTTAGCTTAAACAAAGAACCAAAACTGCTGTAAATTATCCTGGCAAACATCTGAGAAATTGTATTGTTTTCTTCGTAACATCTTATTAGAAAAACAGGACCTTAACTTAGCTAATTGATACTGTTGTAAATGCTACTATCTTTTGAAGATTGCTTTAATTATTAAAGCTTTCATTTGCAGCTTTTTTTTTTTTTTTTTAAATAATAAGTATTACGAAGATGGCCTCAGTGTCACCAGCTGGATATGGAGAACAGAGATTTCAGTGAGGTTTGCAAACTAAACACCGATGGCCTGGTTCATTTTCTCAAAACAAACTGAAAACCAGAGGCCAAGTGCCTTCACAAACGTTACACTGCACAGTAATAAATCAAAACCTGATAAAATAGCCCACCCCATTAAGTACAACTAACTGTAAGAAATGTAATATTCACTCTCCTTTTTCTGACTAAAAACACATGTGCACACACAAGCATCTGCCTTGCGACAGGGAAAAAAAAAGGCAGTTGTATATTTGGAGCTCTTTACATCCCTAATGCTGAAAGATCAAAACTCTTCATATGTTACTACTGACCATGACAAGTGGTAACTCAGTAACTGTTTATTTGGAGTGTTCATACTTAAAAGAAAACTTCTTGAAAAATATAATAAAAAACTAAATAATTTTTTCACCCTGATCCTCAAATTAGGCATGGCAGAAAAAATGAACAATTTTAATCCAGGCAGGACCACAAAAAATTAATATAAAATGTAATTAAGAAGCAGGCTTCCAGGAACTGATGTTTCCGATAAAGAACAGAAACACAGAGATTTCTACTGAGTACAATTGCTTCCAGTAATCAAAGCGTCCAGAGACAAAACGTGTTACTCTGAGTATGATTTTATACTGTTGGTCTAAATGATTCTCCCTTGACTGTTATAATCTAGTTCCTATAACCTCTGAAAAATCATCATACTCCCTATTCTGTATTCTAACCTAAGAGGAAACATCACCTAGCAACAGAGAAATTAAGTTCTTTTCATTTGTTCCCAAGGGTAGCTAATGGAATTAATACTGCGAGTAGGAAAGCATAATTTTTATATAGTCCCAGTATCAAATAAAAGTTCTTTATTCTCACATACACTCGGATACACAACAGATGCTGAGAAAATTATGCTTGCTGGTTTGGATGATTGGGGTCAAAGATAACTCCTACGGCTGGGAGACCGTCAAATCATTTCAGCATTCATGACACATCTGTGTGCCTCTGCTGCCTTCAGGAATGACAGCCCATATATTTCAACCCAATTCTGTGGCTATCAGATGTAAACGGTCTATATCTCATATTTTCCTCATCTACAGGTCAGACAGATACGTACTTCTTCCATTAAACATACAGCACTTTTTATCAACATTTCTCAACAACCGAAGCTTAAGCAGCTGTTCAGAAAGTCTGGGTTAGTGGGATTTCCCAGTCTGTGTGAGAGCACGTAAACGTACTGAGAACAGGGAAAACAGTTCTGTCCTCCCAGACAGCAGTGTGCCCAGGTGGCCAAGAAGGCCAACAGCATCCTAGCCTGTATCAGGAATAGTGTGGTGAGCCGGACTAGGGAAGTGATCATCCCCCTGTACTCGGCACTGGTGAGGCCCCACCTCGAGTACTGCGTTCAGTTTTGGGCCCCTCGCTACAAGAGGGACATTGAGGTGTTGGAGCGTGTCCAGAGAAGGGCTACAAAGCTGGTGAGGGGTCTGGAGGACAAACCTTATGAAGAACGACTGAGGGAGCTGGGGTTGTTTAGCCTGGAGAAGAGAAGGCTGAGGGGAGACCTTATCACCCTCTACAACTACCTGAAAGAAGGTTGTAGAGAGATGGGGGCTGACCTCTTCTCCCTGGTGACAAGTGATAGGACGAGGGGAAACGGGTTCAAGTTACGTCAGGGGAGGTTTAGATTAGATATTAGGAAACATTTTTTCACTGAAAGGGTTATTAAACATTGGAATAGGCTGCCCAGGGAGGTGGTGGATTCACCATCCCTGGAGGTGTTTAAAAAAAGGGTAGATGGGGCACTTAGGGACATGGTTTAGAAGTGGCTCTTGTCAGGGTAGGCTAAAGGTTGGACTCGATGATCTTAAAGGTCCCTTCCAACCTCAACAATTCTATGATTCTATGACAGAACTTGGACTGGAAGAGGCACAAGCAAGACGTTACTTGCAAATACCAGATCCATTGAGACACACTGAAAAAGGAGACGAGACTTTTCAGAGGAAGTTAGTTATTTTTTAAACATGATCTTAAAAACCTCAGGCCCTTCCACATCTCTAAATAAGCATGTGAAATTGTTAAGTAAATGGAAATTGAACTGCTTCCCATGGTGGGGAGGAGGGAAATGGGAAAGGAGGGAAGGACAGAAGCTAAGCCTGGAATAACAAGATCGTTTGAAATTACTTCATTACAAACTCACTGAAATACGTCACTGGACAAGAACAAAACCCTGTGTATGTTCCTGTTTGTTAAAGAGTTGCAGGAGACAGCTCTCTGGGTAAGCATTACAGACTGCCTAGGATAACCGCAATTCCTCTTATTTAATTTAATGCCTCTTATTTAAATGAGTTAAACTGTTTTTAATAGTTACGTTGAAGGTACAGATGACCCTACCAATCAGAGCATGTTAATATTTTTTAAAGTCTGACAGAAGAGAAAGAGAAAAGTACAGTCACCTTTCTCAGGCACAAAGGACTGTCATTAGGTTGACATTTCACTTGAGAATTGTTTCACATAAAATGGTCATATCTGCATTTTTAATGTTACCTCTTCTGAAGCAACTGCACTGCTAGAGGACATGAGTGATTTATACTGTTAATATCTACTTCATTTGAATTTTGAAGATTTTATTTTTTACTTCTGTAAGAGAAACAGTTCTTAGAATAACTGTAATTCGAAATATAAGCCCCTCAGTCTTCTGAATCTGATGGCTACTGTCTCTGCTGAATACCTAATGGAGGTACACTTAAATTCATCCAAGCTGTTGCATCTTATTAATTAAGCAGATAGTTTTAGGTAGCTTGCCTAAATATAACTTGTTTAAAATTTTATTAAGTCAAACAATAGAGGTTTCAATCACAACAAACATTTTCATTTTGGTCATCTAACAAGACAGCTGCAAAATTCCTGGTAAAACAGATCTCATCTAGACTTTGTGAACACAAACGTAAGAATAATTAAGGAAACATCTAACCTACAAATTATAATCACACTGCAATCACTTGCGGTGCTATATTTTAAATTTAAGATAAACAAAATAACAACAGTGCTTAGCTTCTTACATATTCTTATCTTGTAACTGCTTCAGTGCCTGAAAGTTCTAAATGAATTTGTCCTGCAGTTGGCATCCTTACCAAACCTTTGCCACGCAGAGCCTCTGGCTCAGGCAGCAGCCTTCTGCAGGTCTTCTGAGATCGCTCTACCCTCAGCGGTTTGACATCAGTCAACAGGCAAAATTCACTGGGTAAGACAAACAGCCAGCCAGCATGACTGCTTCAACCCCACTTCTTTAGGAAATGTAAAGAAAACAAATACAGTATTCTCCCACTTAGATGCTGAGATACCACCAGTTCCGAAAGCCTAATTTTGCAGAGCTCTTATATTCTATGGATTATAAACAGCCAAAGAACTTTGACTCTCAAACAGTTGAAGTTACCTCCTCCAGAGATTCTGTTCTTACTATTCCTTCTCTTCCCCTGTGGGATAAGATAAGGAACCACAAAACAGATGGAATGGCCCCATAGCTACCTCAGTTCACAGTCCCAAGCATGAATTTAAACAACCATCATTTCTCTATTATTTTTAAGCATGTGTGTAATTCCTTTCAGGACTGGAGGAAAATACTGCAGCTGGCCAGACAATTAGCAGGACGTTATCAACAGTTTTTGTTTAACACATTATTGCATTTCAGTTATTTCATTTTTGAGACAGCAGAGCTTGAACAGTATCTCTTGCCTGTGGCTCAAATATCATTTGGAAAATAAACACACTATTTATATTCTCAGTAAAGGACTAGGAAACAGAGGGGAAAGTGTTTCCCCCTTCCACCTGATGATGTATCTTAGATGGATTCACTGTGACATAAATCAAACCCTTGCTTGCTATTAAAAGACAATAAGCTGACCTTGTGCATGCACTTCTGTCAATAGCTGTAGTCACAACTATAATCTTAGGAGATATGCAATTAGAGTAGATAGAAAAAGCTACTATACATGGATTTTCATGACTGTGTCTCTCCAAAGCAAAATTTTCTTTCTTTCTTCCATTCATTACAGGTAATAATTTTAATCCAACCTGAGACTTACATGTATTGAAGAAACTGGTTTGTCTGCACTGCTGGACCATCACATTCCAGGGGGCAGAGATGGAACATCGTGTCTGGAAAGCCCATGCCAGGCTAGAATATGAACAGCAACTCCCTTTCACCGGCACAGAAGCAAACCCTGAGAATGAAGACAGAAAGGTGCTTACACACAGAACATTTTCTTCTTTAAAACAGCATTTCCTGCAAGCATACACACCAGAAGAAAAAGACAGTAATATTTACTCATACAGTTTAGTTTCCAAAGGGAATCAGACTTGAACGTTCTGTTTGGAAGTGCAAAGTAAGTTGCAGAAGGGAGGGGAAATACTGCAATCGAAAATGTCATGAAGAGAAGGGCGCTAGAAGGATTCTAACATACTGCTGCTAGAGTGAGAATATCTGAAGTGACGGTATCAAGAAGACAGAGCCAGGCTCTTCTCACTGGTGCCCAGTGACAAGACAAGAGGCAATGGGCATAAATTTAAAAACACAAAATTCCACCTGAACATAAGAAAACATTTTGGTTTTTTTTTTTTACTTTCAACTGAACATGGTCCTGGATAATCTACTCAAGTTGACCCTGCTCTGAGCAGGGAAGGTCTCCATCATCCTCCATCTGAAGGACGATCTCCAGAGGCCTCCAGCCTCAACTATTTTGTGATTATGCAAATTCGTGAACCTGACTTACTCTGTCATCCTGAAAGGAGACCGTACCTCCAGAAGCACCTTCCCCATGGCCCTCCGGATTTGATTATTACAAAGCTAGCTAATTACACATGTTCTTATCATCTCCAAAACAGTTTACTTCAATATCACATACATGATGGTGCATTTTCTTCCAAGTGGCTCGGCTAATGCAGGAAGGTTGCTATTCTTTTAGCCAAAAGGAGCACATTAAAACCGCCAGGGCTCAGGTGCTTACCTACAACAATGAAAGCAAGATATACTTTCATTTATCGACCAGCACAGAGAGGCTGTTCTTCAGAAGTAAGGAATCCATATTTTTCCTACTTGCGTAATCAATCACTCCAAACAGCGTGCATATTCAACAAACTAAAAAGGGCTATATTGTCTTGAAATCAATTACTCAACACATTATTCAGACAATGACAATAAAAAAAAAAATTAAAAATCTACTTCTTCCTAAACTACATTTAAATTCAATCTTTTTAGCTAGATTTTAAAAGCAGAAAGTAAGCATGACTTTCATCATGTTCTGTTAGCATCCAGTATCAATAAAACAGCAATAAAACAGTATTCTTTGAAGTCAGGGTAATAGCTCCTTCTAGGCAAATAACAATCAGATCAGCTACCTGGGGTAATGTAGCAGGAAGTTCTAAAAAATTTCTCTCAAAGTAGTCCTAAAATGTAGATTTATCATAATTTATTCCTACGGAAAGTTAAAGGTGACAATGAAGCTCCACTATGAAAATTTGGTGAAAACCTATTAATTTTCACAAAATAAAAAGCAGCCTAGAAACAAAAAAGCAAAAAATAGGAACAGAAGATTCTTAAGTATCTGGTTAAATTCACAGAGAATGCAGAACGTACCGCCGAGTCATAGCATGAGACACATACTAACAACATGCTAGTCACTACTCAACACACTTCCTCTCACTTCAAACTGCTACTGAACTAGCAGTCACTCCTAATACGAACTACATAGACAATGTTAACGATAACTCCAGAAGCACACACAATTTTTGAGCTGTCTTCTCTTTTTAATACACATTTCATGACAAACTGTTAGTCTGCAAGACTAAATTAACAGTTCATCTGAGAGAAATTTTCACGTGAGGTATTGATCTAATTTTTGGAATGGCATGCAATTACAGAAGTTACTTTTTTAAAAATAACATCATGTATCTAGAACTAATTCAAAATTGCACTGTGTAGCAGTATTTATAATTTCCCTTTCTGCACCTTAAAATTGCCTACCGCTGGAAATTGCTTCAAAATGACTTGCGAAATCTAATCTTGCCTTCTTCATGCACTTACAAAGTTTGTCATACCTTGAGGCAGCACACTTTTCCCCTCTTCACATACTTCCTGTTGGCCTATAAACCATCTTTTCACATACATGAGCACATCTGCTGATAATTTCCTTGAATAAGCTTCTACAAAGATGCAATAACTTCTAGTTCTTAACAACTTTTTGAGAAAAACGAGGAAAAGAAATAACCAGACATTTACAAACAGATGCATTGGTTGAGGCTAGTGGCCTAAGTAGCTGGGTATTCTGTCTCCAGTAAGCACTATGCACATCTGCCTGGGGAAGAGTGAAAAGTGAGAGAACACGTACAATATTGTCCTCCTCCATATTTTCTCAGTCTCTGACTACTTTCAGTACAGGTGCTTTCCTCAGAACCACATGGACATCTTGCATCCATAACACTCCTTGGTAAGGAGTTCCCCACATCTACTACTCACCACATAATGAACCAGATGCTTTTTTTAATTATTATTATTATTATTATTTTCAGCCTGTCAAAACACTCAAGACATTATCTCCATGGCGTACTTGTCAGATTAGAAGAAAAAGTCAATTCCTATCCATTCCACATGTGATCTAGTAGGCTTCTCTCATACATCCCCAGGAGGCCTTTTCTAGGTTGAGAAGTCCCAGCCTACTCAGCCATTCATATGGTATTTCTGGTGTTCCTTCTTGCCTTTGTATGAGCCAGCAGTGTGCCCAGGTGGCCAAGAAGGCCAACAACATCCTGGCTTGTATCAGGAATAGCATGGCCAGCAGGAGTAGGGAAGTGATCGTGCCTCTGTACTCGGCACTGGTGAGGCCTCACCTCGAGTGCTGTGTTCAGTTCTGGGCCCCTCTGTATAAGAGGGACATTGAAGCGCTGGAGCGTGTCCAGAGGAGAGCTACCAGGCTGGTGAGGGGTCTGGAGACCAAGTCATATGAGGAGAGGCTGAGGGAGCTGGGCATGTTTAGCTTGGAGAAGAGGAGGCTGAGGGGAGACCTCATTGCCCTCTACAACTACCTGAAAGGAGGTTTTAGAGAGGTGGGTGTTGGCCTCTTCTCCCAGGCGAATAATGACAGGACCAGAGGAAATGGTCTGAAGTTGCGGCAGGGGAGGTTTAGATTAGATATTAGGAAGAATTACTTTACTGAAAGAGTGGTCAGGCACTGGAACAGCCTGCCCAGGAAGGTGGTTGAGTCACCATCCCTAGAGGTATTTAAGAAACGTCTAGATTTGGCACTTCAGGGCATGCTCTAGTGGCAGAGATTGTAGGTTGTTTGGTTGGACTCGATGATCTTAAGGGTCCTTTCCAACCTTGAAGATTCTGTGATTCTCCAGTTGTCATTTAGTCTTTTGGACTTAGAACTTCATCACTTCACGTTTTACACTGTAATTCATTCACTCTCCAGACAGTCTTTCTTTTCTACTTTAAATAACTTAGTACCACCACCAAAATGAATTACCTTGCCGCTCAACCCCTTTTCCAGTGAGCTTATGAACATGCTAACCAGTACAGATGTTTATGGAACTCCACTGGTCATCTCCCCCTGACAAAAGAGCTCCAACACTCTTCCCTACCTTTCAGCAAATTATTTATACACACCATGACCTCCTCTCATATCCCACGTCTGCTGAACTTAAAAGTCTGTGGTGAGAGGCTCCGCTGAAAGGTTCCTAAAAGGTATTTGGAAATCAGGCATGCAGTGCATTAACTGGACTGCCGTTACCTTACCGAATCTCTCAGAAAAAACAACAAACACACCCAAGCTCTAAAAGATTTGTAAAGTTCAATTTTCTATTACTAAAGGCATGCATAATCTTTTTATTGACATTTATTCTGCATGTTTTTTATAAAAGATTGGTGCCACATTTACCACCTTCCACTCTTGACGTACCAAAGCAACTTCAAAGGGGAGGTTACACACTCTTACTAGTAATTCATCTTTTTCATCCTGGAGCTCTGTTAGAATTCTTTTGTGAATAGTTTCTGATCCTGCTAATGATCATCCTGTAGATTTGTCCCATAACCTCTTTCACAGTTATTTTAATTTTAGAAATAGCCGCTAACTGTCATCACCATCACCACCAAGGGGTACCATATGGAAATCTCTTGTTTCTTTTTCCAGTGAATAATGATGCAAAGAATTAATTTAGCTTCCGTGCCTTGCCATCTCTGAGTGCTCCTCTTATATCTTGTTTGCTAAATTGGCTCTACGCTTCGAGTTATTTATTGGAGCAACACTTTATTAGCTAAAATGAGATAAATAAGTGGCTGACATTCAGAGCATCAGGAACAACACTAATTGCCTGGGCCAGGCTCAAAGGTACATTAAAATATTGCAGTGAGAAAGTCATTGCTTGCTTTGAATTGGTCATCTGCACTTCTAGCAGCAGCGGTGATAGTTGCTTTCACAGTTCTGTAACACAGAAATATATTCTAAATTCTCTGCCTAAGAAATGATACATTCATTTGGAAAACAAAACATAACAGTATGAGACAGTTTACTTCATTATCAAAAATATTTGCAATGCAATTTGCCTTTGGTTGTTTGTTTTACTCCTCCTTTCGTTAGCAAAAAAAGTTCCATATTCTAAATAGCATCTCCTTCTGAAATTATGATGGAAGCCCAAAAAAAGTCTATAAAGCGGCAATAAAGTCAGGACAAAATGACAACAGTAAGAAGAATCAAGAGACAGTGGAATGAGATGAATAACTGCAGCAGAAATAAAATTCTGACAGAATGGCTGGGGCACAGAAGAGGAGAAAAAGTCAAACGTCAGAAAGAGATGCAGACAAATAAACACTGGTGTGATAGAAAAAGGTCAGAAGACCCTCAACTGATCTCAAAACTCTGGTGATCCAAAGTTATTTTAAAATAAGTACTACAACATCTGACTATTGCAATTCATAACAGAAGTTGTCAAAGTCCAGGCTGAGATCCTGGCTTCACTGAAACCAATAACAAATCTCATGTTTTCTTTAAGGATTCAGTCTTTTTTAAAGTGAGAGCAATTTATACTTTTAAGACTGGCATTGAGAGAATACCAGTTCTGAGGTGGCAACTAAAATTATATATCTAGGAAAGCCCAGGGGCTGTGTTGACCATATTCTGGACACCGAGATGAGACTGTTTTGGTCTCTGAATTGCAGCAGGACAAAAGTGAGAGGAGGAAGACATGGCAGAAAAACCCCTCCAAACACACACGATTCCCGAAGTCTGAAACAGTGAGCGCTGGTATTTAATAACGTATACCCACACACCTCTGTACACATACCGCTACCAAGGGAATAGACACTTTGGAAGGAGGGCAAAGAATAATGATATTTATGGTATGTAAGCAGTTTGAAATGTCACATCTCAATAGAACAGCATTTGACATGCAAGTATGTACAGTTAATACGTTATATCCTCATTCCCTATACATCCTCCAAACATCCGTGATGGATTTTTATTTAAAATCTGAAATGTTTCTTACAATAAGCTATTCAAAACTGTATAGTTTGTAGCACAAGACAGTTAATGATTGCTAGACTGATGTCTTACCACCAGCCAGAGAGATGTCAACAAAGCAGAAAAAAAAATATTTAACTATAAACTGTATCTTTATAACTATAAACTATATTTAAGTCGTGCTCTGCACTAACATAAAATTAACACCTCAGTGATACTTCCCTGCTACAAACATTACAATTAAAACCCTGCTGTGACTTTTAAGTGCTGTCTTTTGCTGGCTAAATACAAAATTTTATACAGGTATAAATATACGTATATTCCGCACTAAAAAGTCACTTAACAAAACCACTATAGAACCATTTCATTCTTCTCCCAACATGCAACAGAAGAATGAATCTCAAGATAGGGTTTAACAGTCTTATTTCTGCAAACTTTTAATTCCCCACAGTTTCCTTTCAAACACTCACCCTAGTTCATATACAAGTCTATACTGCTTTACTGTACCCATTTCATCGTAACTTTCCTGACCTTTATTTCAGTTCCACACTGGTTTAACATGCCACCTTTAGGAGATTTATGCACAGGGTGCAGCATCTGTCACCACACACAATGCCCAAAATTGGCATGCGTTGCCATTTGCTTTCTGTATTACTAACATTCTGAGAGACAGCAAGCATGCTGAACACCCACATATTGCAGTGTTCCCCAAGCCTGAGCACTAATTTTATTTATTTTTTTAAACAACTGGCAACAATTTAATAATCCCTTCTACTCACTTAATTATTTTCCACAGGAATTAAATACAGAAAACTGTTCTCACTCAGTTCCATACCCGAGAGAAAGAAACACTGCATGAAGTTGGTTTCAGCAGTGAGAACTGCATTGTAAAAAAACTTGAAAAAGGAGCCATCAGCATGCTTATTGTGTGATTATAATTAGAACTTTGGAAAAATTGCCCAAGTATAGTTCCAGACATACATATGGGAAGCTCTAAGCTGAAATAATCATGACATTCTCAAAAGAGAATGTACAAGAAAACAGAGACGTTCTGATTAAATTCCAAATTGCAGTTCTGAAGATATCAAGCACTATTAACTTCGCATCTAATGGGCAATGAAGTTCTGAGGGGTTTTTTTTGCCTGTTTTTTCTGTTTAATATTTTGCTTGCTGCTTTTTACTCAAACGAAACTGTTATGCACGGAAATAACACATCCATACAAACAACTGCAACAGGGAAGATACTTCAGAATCATTACTATTTTCTTCATATCATCTCATAAGTGCTCAAGAAAGGCCCACATAGTAATGAAATCTTCACACTGATACAATCTGCTTTTTTAAAAAAACCTCCATCTACCTTGGAAAAATTTGGATGTGAAGAACTTGATTTCTCAAGCACATTAAAATGCACATGGAAAGGGTCACTATCTACCTGGGCTAAGCATGGAACACCAAGCAAATCAAATCAGAAGACAGTTAGAGGGTCACACCTCAAAAGACTCAGATTATTTTAATAAATTATTTCGGAGCAGTTGTAGCCTTTTACTTTTCCTGGTCTACTTGCAAGAAATGTTGGGATATTATTAGGATATATGCTGTGACTAGACAGTGAGAATGTTTCCCTCCACCAAGGAAACACCACTGGCCTGCTTTCAAACCTCCCTGAATGCTCAGGCTTTAACTACAATTTGGCTACAGAATGGGCATCACTTCATTATAGATTGCCCTGAAAAAGAAAAGAGACCAAAAATTCATTAACTGCTTATAGTTGGGTTTTTTTCCAGGAGTGGAGGCAAGGAAGTTTTTAGAGGACTGTAGAAGCTAAAAAAAACCTACAGTACCTTATTTTGCCTTTGAAGGTCAGGGAGAAAGAAGGGACAGCCTCTGCTGAACACAAAAAACCATGCCCAGCTTCCATGTGTTCTAATACCAAGCTTAAATATACTTTTACCAATGTTTCTTCCCACCTCAGTCGCCAGCTTTCCCTGGAGAACACACAGGCATTAATACAGTGGACTGTGACTTTTGTCTAGAACTTACTAGCAATACAAAAGGCTAAGATACCCATGGCACTGCAATAACTACATCTATACCACCTTAAAGTTGTGTCAAAACCTCAGTAGTATTCATTGCTTAAAAACACTGTATAAAGAAAGAACATTAATATTCTCTTATGAGAACCATGCAGGTCAAAAAAAAATAATCTATATCAAAACATATCTGATCTTTAGTGGAAAAAATATACAGGTTCTCCCCTTCTCCTAAGTATGCTTTAACTTCTAGGAAAAATAACACATTCGAGTTCTGAGAAGTGACAGCAGAGGATTAAAAGACAGAAAGAAATGGCTACTGAAGAATTAGAAAAATGTAGAAAACAAACTAAGATCCTTATCAATTAAAAACGTCCAGGGAGATGTAAGAGGAAAAAGGTAGAAAGAATGGTAAGAAAACAATATTTGAATTAAAAAGCGAACCACCTCACTCCATTATCTTAAGGCATGTATTACTGCCCAAGTTACTCTGATGGGATAATAGGTTTCAAAATGCACAGCTGGCCTGCCCCAAACCCTGTAATGATGAGTAAGATCTGCATACCTAAAGCCCGTTTATGATTTGAAGTATATTTACTGCATGCGAAGAAAGAAATATGGAAAATTCTAAGTAATAACAACAGCAACCTTGTCCGCTGATGGCATTGCAAGTGTAAAGCTAGCTATTTCACAAGGTATTTATCACACTTCCGATACTGGAGAAGAAGAACACATGCAAGTGCAACAAGGTTCATACTACCTCGCAAAACACAGGCTTTAAAAAAATAATATCTGTTTAGAAGGTCCTGTTAGCATTGCTTTGATATAAAACAGAATTCATATCTACCTCTTGTAGGACCCAGAGCGATTGAGTGGAGATGTTAAAGGTCTCTTCCAATCAGAATGATTCTATGATTCTATGACAAGAGGAAATGTCCTCAAGTTGTGCCAGGGAAGCTTTAGATTGGATATTAGGAAAAACTTCTTCACTGAAAGGGTTATCAAACATTGGAAAAGGCTGACCAGGGAAGTGGTTGAGTCACCATCCCTGGAGGTATTTAAAAGATGTGTAGATGTGATGCTGAGGGACATGGTTTAGTGGTAACTTGGCAGTGTTGGGTTAATGGTTGGACTCGATGATCATAAAGGTCTCTTCCAACCAAGACAATTCTATGCTTCTAACACACAAGGGAACGTATGCAACTGTGGTGTGTTCCAATCCATGTGCATACAGAGCGGCTCCCGTTTCTCTGTGCTGCTTTCGAGCCATTCCATATTGTGCCAGAGGAACTATTGTTAAGTCTCACAGACGCAGCCAAGTCTGACAATCACCAAAGCACGCTTTCCACACTGGAATTAACACAACGTGGGGGGGGTGGTTTAAAATCAGCGTGAAGGCTTATAAAACACAAATACACATACATACAGACACCCACATGTGCCCACGACCAGCCGCGTCGGAAGCACAGACACGCTCCTGACCCCCCCCGCTCCCCGTCACCCTGCCGGTGTCACCCCCGCGCAGGCGGGCAGCGGGACGGAGGGCAGCAGGTTGCTCTTACCGGGTCATGCACCAGACTTACCGGAACGCGTATATATGTATGTATCTATGTTGTATGTATCTATGTTGTATATATGCATGTATGTACGTGCACGCTCATACATCCCCCCGCACTGCGGGAGCCCCTCGGGCCCGGCCTCCCCTGGCGACTACCTGCCCGGGCCGCTGCGCCGGGAGCCAGACCCGCGAGCGATTACTGCCTTCGCTCCCCGAGGAGGCTCCCCCGCCGCCCTGCGCCCCGCCATCGCCTCGCCACGCCGCTAGGAAGGCGCCGTCACCTCGCCACGCCGCTCGGAAGGCACCATAGCTGCACGCCCGGCCGATCGCCGCCGCCGCCATACTGGCCCCATCACCCGCTGCCGGCCACGTACTTAGCTGCCCCGCGCGCTGCCTGATGAGAAAGCCACAGCAGCCAGGGACCGGCTGGGGGAAAACTAGGGCGGAAGGGCGAAAACCAGCGGCTGACACTCAGCTGAAACCTCACTGAAATGATCCCACCGCCCCGGCCCCTTCCCACCAGCAGCTGCAGGTAGGGGTTCCAACAGGCAAACAGCAGAACAGCCCCCGGCTGGGGTCGCCGCAGGACCCCAACGGTCGCTCAGGGGCTGCCCTGCTCAGGGGCCCCTCCTCAGGGGCCGCCCTCAGGTCACCTGGCGGGAGCCAACGCCAGCCTCCCCGTGTCGCCTCTTCTGCCTTCTCGTTTGACTGAAGCCTTCGTTGATCTAATAAATGGTTGGCAGACCTAGGCGTTCATCACCTCTTACGGCCTGATTTTTATTTTTTTTGTTGCTGCGTCTTCTTTTTCTGACTATCCTCTGGTTGTTGGGTTTTGGTTTGGTTTTTTTTCCCCCCACAAATTTTTCAGCCTTCCCATAGTATTCTTCGCCATGCCTTATTAGGCTTTTGGCCTTAACTTTCCGCTTTCTCCTTTCTTCCATGTCTCCGATGATGCTCTTCATGTTTCTTTGCCTTTGACCTATCATTTTCTCTCGTTACCAAACCCCACATAATTCAATCTGAGCATTGGCGGTCTTTGCCTCTTCTTTTGCTTTTGTGTTGCTGACTGCTTCTGGAGGAAAGCTGGAGACGTTGGCAAGAGAGAATTAAAATAACTAGCCATGCACTGGTACCTCTGTGTTCCCTGTGCGGGTGCCAGCAGCTGGGGGAGTGGGTGATGGAGGCAGCTGGGGGCTCACCAGTGAGGGGCTGGTGCCGGGCCCTGCCCAAAACCAAAGCTCACATGAACACCAGAGTGGCAGCGCTGCCTGGAGCTCAGGGGTCTTTCCTAGGAGTTATTATCTCTTTGCCGGTGGTTCCGTTCCCCTTTCACACAGCTGAGGTGCAGTGGGCTGTGCGGGACTCCTAGTGGATGGGGGCTCGGTTAGACGTGTCTCCTCACAGACAGCTTTTTCTTAGTGTCTGCGTTGCTGGTCAGAGTGTCAGCCAAGACGTGCTTGCTGTTCCGTGAGCGCTGGTGGCGATTTCATCCAAAGGGACAGGCCAGCTCCAGCAGAAGCTGTTTCCTGCACAGACAAACTTTGCCTGTGGCTCAGGAGGCTCCCCTGTGCCTGATGATAATACTGTCAAACACAGCTGTTACTCCCCTCAACTGCAGCAGTGGAAGCACCAAATGCGCTTTAGGAACTGCTCAAGACCCTGAGCTCGCTCATGCAGCAAGTGCAACAAGACCTGGCAGTTCAGCGTGCTGCACGCACCTTGTACCCTTTGGTGCCGTCCCCTCGGGGCAGGAACCATCTCCTCTCCTGCACGGTGCCTACCTACCACTGTGGCCATGAGGCATTATCATACCAAGAATGAAAAGGCAGAATGCTAGGGGTTGAATTTTTGCGTTTTCAGAAGAGTTTTTGGGGCAGGGAAAATTTTTCTGGAAACGATGCACAGCAGCATTTTTCCCTCTTATTTTTCTCCTTCCTGTGCGGAAAAACCAGTGGAGCTGTTGGTCTGACTGCTCTCTGCTGCAATACGGACATTTTCATATGCTGCATTACCATTCTTCCTGATGTACTAGTTCCAGTACTAAAGAGTACAGTAATAACAAATAGCTTAATTTGCATTAGTGAGCAGAAGTATTTGTCATACATTCAGGATATAACACAATGATTGCCTTGTACCTTATGGAATAAAAATACACTGAGAAGCTGTAAAGAAGAATTTCCTGTAATGTGCTGACAGACCAGCTGCTGGCAGAAAATTGATGCAAGACATAATCTTTTAAACAGGATTTTTATCTTATCTTCAGGCACTTTAAGTATGCCCATTCTCACAGCGTTAAGGTACCACATGTTTCAGGACGTAACCCTGACAGTGTCACTAAGGATAAAACCAATTAGTCTCTCAAATTCCTGCAGATATGTTCACTGCGGTATTTATTTCCAGTTCTTCCTTTTGGAAGTAATTGTGTCACGTAGCAAATTAAACTATCTTTTTTATTTTTTTTTAAATTTTTTTTATTTATGCACTGGGTGATCTAATGGAAATGCCACTTTCTGCGCATCATTTACTGGAGAGAAAGAATCTGCCTTGTACAAATTTGTTACATAGAAAAAATATTGCAGCCAGTGAAATGGCTGTTTAGCAACTCTACCTTGTGACACTGTGACAGCTGGTCAATGCCAGCAGTGTAGGGGTGAGGGTGCTTTGGCTTGTGTCAGTGGGAATTGGTTTATGTACTAGCCAGTCTCTCAGTATGCTGCAGACTACAAAAGATGGAGAAAAAGTAATATGCAGTCCTGAAAGCCAGTTCCTGGAGTTCGCTACTGGTCATTCAAGATCCAGCTCAAAGAGGACAGATGTCCTCCTTTGTGAGAGTTGTTTATTACAATTATTTTGCTCCCACCTTCTCAAAAAATGGACCTACATTGTAAGAAAAGACTTTACAAAGGGCTAAATCGTCTTGGGGCAAAACCTTCCAAGTCTGAAAAGTTAACAAAGTTCTGAATTGACTCTGAGTATTTTGGGGGCTTGGGGGTTTTACTTAGACCCTCTTAAAAAAATCTGGTTCCATTAGCTCTGAACTGTTATTATCTTACCTGGTTGAACCCCAAGTTCTCTCCCTAGAACTGGAAATAGCGTTCTAAGTCTCCCCATGTGCCCTGAGCTCCACAGAGGCACAAGAGGCCTGCAAAAGTCTTTGTGTTAGGGCTGGGGCCCCAGAAAAGCACCTAGTGCTAGTGCTTGGCTGCTGGGCAAGAAGCTGGCGTGGGTGATGCCATGAGAAGCTAGAGAGAAAGCAGATGACCTGAGACGCTGGTAGCACCTGGTAAGCGCCAGCATGGCAGGAGGGATGTACATGTGATGAGGAAAAGGAGCCAGAGGGGTGTTCAGCCCAGAAAGGAGGACAACTGATTGCTAAAACACCATGGTGCAGCCACCATTCTCTCTGTGGTGAGAAGCTAAGGTGGAAAAAGCCCTACTTCACAGGTATCCATCAGGCAGCCTGGTGCTTTTAGTATCCCACTGCACCCCTGTGAGACTGTATCTGGTCTGTCCAGCACTGGAATACTTTCAGCAAAGTGATGTTATCAGCTATTTCTTTGCTGTCTCAAGGTAGCAAAAAATCCCATCACATCTGATAACCTACCAGAACTGAAAACAATTACAATAAGCCTGCCGTCTGGGCATGCTGTCATTTACATTTTGGAGCAAACCTTATTTGCTCCATTTTTTTCACCAGTGATAACTGTTTTACTTGGCAGTAAAATAGATTTGGACAAGCATTAGTCATTGATGTGTGAACAGTGCTGCCACTGGGAGGGACAGCAGTGCAGATGGATAATGGACCATTCAAAGGCAGGCTGCCTGCTCCAATGAAGGATGAATAGTGCACTCTAACGCCAGCCGACAAAAATTTCAGAAGAGATGTGATTTCGATTAGGGTTTTCCTATCTTTGAATAATAGCAAAGCCTCAATGTAGCTCATTTGTTTCAGCAAGACTGATAATTTTTACCAACCCATAACATAAAAACTGTGTTTTTTGCCTGGCTCATTGCCTGTGAATCTCTGTTGTTTGAAATTACTCCCCAGTGTATGCTTTCCCATTGTAAAAGCAACGTCAACTAAATGCATTACACTGCTTTGGTTCCTCCTTGGTAGGAACTTCAGATGTCCAAGAAGAAATAGCTCTGAAGAAGAGGAGCTCTGAGACCTGGTGGAGTCAGAAGGACTTCACTGACTTTGGGTCAGCTTCAGCAGGGAAGAGGCCGGTGTCTTCAACAGTTTCTGATAAACAAGTTCCCAAAAGAGCAGAACTGGCTGTTTGGCGTAGGCACTCTGCTGTCCTGGGGAAAATCGGCCAGACCTTGCTCCCAGGGCTCCAGGTGAAGTGAGACAGCACAGGCAGTTGTGGGTGGCCTTATAATGTGGAAGCCTCAGGAGTATTTAGCTATTTAGGAATTAATGCTAAGCAATGCATTTTTAAAAAGGAGTAGGAAGATCCTCCAGGTGTGGTGGAAACAGCTGTGTGCCAGGGAACATTAAACTCCCCCTGGTAAAGGAGACAGAATTTTTTGTGCCCTTCGTGCCTGCCTGGGCCACTCGATAGTGAGGACCCAGGGAGCTTTCAGCCCAGATGCCCCCCTTCATCCCAGACCTTGGTGGCACATGGAAGAGGCCCCATTCCCAGCTTCCTTGCTAAGAGCCAAATCAGCCCTGCTCCACAAACACAGTAGCCACTTGCCATTGTTGCCTGGGGGAGGGTTGTCAGGGGAAAGCGTAATACATTCTCCATGGAAACCTGCACTTTCACGGTTTGTACATTTGCTTTTGTACATGTTGAGGACTGACGAGCACCATCAAGGATCCTGTTTCAGGAAGGTGTCATTGAAGATGCCAGAGCAAGGCCATCAGCAGCATCCATGAGGGCATACCTGCCAGATTGCTGCTGCCTTTTACTACCAGAGTGTTTTGGGGGGGTTCTGCCAAAACCTCATGTTTCTCCTCAGCCAGTCAGGAGTAACTGTGGCACAACATCTCCCAGGTGGTCAGTCCTTTGCTCTGTGCCAGGAAAATCAGCTATTTCTTTCGCAAATGCTACCCTTCTGCTCCTGCCTGCAGTTTGGATGGTGTTTCGTTTCCCCCTGTGCTGTGCCAGTCCGTGAAGGCTCCCATTCTGTAAAAAAACCCCAGTATCGCTACAGAGGTGCATTTCCAGGACCAAAGATCATCTGCCAAGGAGGGTGGCAAAGACAATACAGCTCTTTGCTAATCTAGAGATGCTGCATAGCTGCTGAAACCAGACAGCTTGCAGTAATTTGAAATCTTCAGTGGGTGTCTAATACGCCCGCTCACTGAATTGTAGTCAGAAACATTCCTGGCCTGGTCAGTACTCATCCTCCGCCTCTATGCCTCTCCCCCTCTTTTTTTTAGTCCATGGGTCTCACACTTGGCTGATTGCTTGTTTTCTTCTACAGTTCCAGGTGCTCGACTTTTCATATAATTTCGGCGTAAGCATCCGTTTTATGGAGGCAACATGTGAATCCCAGGTGTCCACGTTATCAGGGATATGCATGGCAGAGTTATAGCAGCAGTAGTGATGCTGCAGCTAACAACGTTGTGCGATATGGCACCAGGTGAAACCCTTCCGTCTTCCTAATACAAAATTATCCCAGCACACGTATTGCTGCTTGCTCTGCCTCGTTACTCTTCCACTTCTGATATGTAGGAGGTCGGCATGGGCCTTGCAACTGCTGGTTGTGCTCAGAGTCAAGCAGGGAAATGAGCAGGTGCACTGGCCATTCATAACAGTTAACATGCAATTGCACAGCGGTATTGCTAATGAAGCCAAAGGAAAGGTCATAAACAGACTTGCCGTTCTGAAGGTGCCTGGGTATTTCTGCCATCGCCGTTATGAGTCTTTCAGCAATGACGTTCCTTGGTATTTAATTGTTTTGAGATGGCATCTGTGAGTCCCAAAAGCCACTGCCAGGCTTTTAGCAGAGCAATGTGAAACCAGCAGGTAGCTGATTGGAAAGGTTAATGTGACTACTGCCATCATTTCTCTAGTGTTGCTGAGGTACAGTGTTACAAGCTACACATCAATAACCTGCCAAAGTGAAAGCTGGAAATAGATTGAGGCTTTCCTGTGGCCAGCTCCATTAAGGTATACTGAATTCCAGGCAGGACAGAAGATAATTTACGTACCTCTTGAAATAGATGGTTTGAAGGCTGTGCAATTGGAAAAGTAGTCAATCAGTTATACAGAGCAATAAACATATATGTAAAGCAGGGCCTGGCAGGCCCAGGAGACTGCTCAAAAACACCTCTCATCCAGGGCAACGTTCATCTGTCGGTACTGCTCCATCTTTTAAAGAAATATGCATTTCCACTGAGATCTAAGTATTGTTGCTACGTGGCATCAAATGCATCATAGTTGATTTCTGTACGGCAGTAGCCGGAGATACAGGAGTAGTAAACAAAGCCAGTGTTCAACCCTTCACGTTATTTATGTGTTCTCCTTTCCATCGCCGGCAGTAACAAACCATGCTCTGCCTGCCTCACATGGATCATTTGCTAAGCAGAAGGCTGTTATCTCCAAACCAGCTGCTACCGCTCAGATGCACAGTGGACTCCGGCTTTGAAGAGCTGCTGCTGGACTCCATACTAGCAGCATGGTCAGGGGACATGGACACTTGCTCGGGCAGGGTTAGTGCAGTGACAACACGCTTAACTGACCCAGGGTTTTAGCACAAATCCATCGTCATTATTGTGCTGGCATGAGCAGACTCCAAGAGGAGGAGCTCACAGGGGGTCTGTTCTGATAAGTTCTCCATGAAACTGAGTATCATCTGTTGACAGCTGAGTCACACGTACCCACCCTGCTGCTCCTTCAGGGCAACTTGCTGCTCCTGAGCCATTCTGCTTCCACTAGGTATCATAATTAGTTATGTTAAGGTACCAAAAGCTATAAATACATATCTGAAAGTCTTTGCAGTGAGTGCTATATATCCTTTTATCTATCCTTGGGTGTTCAAATATGTTGGAAAATCTGGACTAGCAGGCTGTATTGTCTACAAACATTGGTAACACAAAATGAAACAAACAAAAAACCCGAACACAAAACTAGCATTGAGCTGAGAATGATGGCATGTTGCCCATGCTCCATGTGAATGAGCGGCTTGGTGGGCACCTGGTGACCAGCCAGGGTCAACCACAGGGCCATTCAGCAGGGCTGGGTGCTGCCTGGGACAAGTGGCTAGGAAGTACTTTCAAGTCATAGCCCAGGCATGCACAAGGCACACTTACATCCCCGCAATCAAACACAGCCATGGATGAGAGCTGCCAAAAAACATGGCAGCTGGCTCTAGGAGATGAGGCTGGTGAGGTGGGCTCCCCTGAGGCACCTGTCTCTGCAATGAAAAGGACTGGGGAAGATTCACAGCATGGCAAGAAAGCTGCAACATTCCTAACACAGTCTGCTGACGTGTTTCTCCTTTTTATCGCCCCCTACTTATCTGTGTTTTCCACTTTTTATCTCTAATGCTGCCTTACCCACACCATGAGGTAGTACTCCTGGAGGGACCCTGGCTGATGCTGTGATGTGTTTTCACGGGCTGGGACCTCTAGGCAATTAAGAGACTGACTGGAAATCAGTGGAACAACTTCACAGCCACATCCTGTCAAGATTTGATCTAAGCAATTGCACAAAAATTGAGAACCAGTATCTTCCCATCCATAATGCATGCTTTGATTTTCTGCTTGCTTGGCATCCTTCTAAAGAAGCTGTTGAAATATTCCATCAAGAAATGAAGATTTCAGCAGCAGCCTGAGATAGCCCACTTAAGGAGGAGAAAGCAAGGCATGTGAGACACTACATTTTCCTGAAGTCAAGTCCTTTCCTGCTCCGCAACATTCGTGTGACAGATTCTGAACTATGAACAGTCCAACCCACTGATGAGGGCCCGAAGGCCAAAGTGATGTCAGGTATAGTTGTGGGCATTGCTGTCCAGGCAGCTGAACTAGCAACAGCAGCATCTCCTGAAGGCAGAGCTGGAAGCATGCCCACAACAAGACATCACCGCTGAGGCCAATGCGCTCTTTCCAAAAAAGAGACAAACTACAAGGCAGAAATTCTATATTTGTACGGGGCTTTGGGAAAAAAAAGAACAGTTTTTGGAAGCCCAAACAAGAGGAGCTACAGTCTCTGAAGAAAGAAGTTTAATTTCCACGTTGAGAAATTTCACTGGAACTCCCAACTTCAGTTAAAGTAATATTTTTTTTGCAGTGTCTATAGCCAATAATAAAATAACTACTTAGAGTAGCTTTTCTCTCCCCATTGTCACAGGAAGCAACTGGAGCCAGAGTCAGCAAAAGGTAAGCGCATCTCTGTGGACTCGTGAGGAGCTCAGATATTGTGCCTCTAGACACAGTTTTGAAATCAACATCAGACCTTTTGCTTGAGTTTAAGGACTCCTTACTAGGTGATCTCTAAGGCAGAGAGGGGACATACATCTGCCTAGTGCTGGCCTCGTATGGCTCTGGGAGCGCTTGGGGTCATCACTGCTATGTTCAGGTGGGAACAGGTTCCTGCGTGAAAGCAGCGAATACTCAGTACAAGATCCCTGGCAACCTCCAGAGGTTCCCTGTTTTGCCTCAGGGGTTTATTTCAGCTGTGGGTCTCTGAGCAGCTATATGAGATTGCCTTGAATCAGCTCTTAAGGGATGAGAACGCTTCAGGGAAAGGAAGGAGTAACGCTCTCATTCAGCCTGTGTTGTGGCCCCTCCTCATTTAGTCACTTCACCCGCTCAAGGGGTGCAGCGCAGGCAGGCTCACACACACCGTTTTGGAGAAACACTGCAGAGGACTCCTCTGTGCTCCCAAACCCAGAGCGGGGTTGGTCCATGTAAATGCCTGCAGTTGCCAAGCAAACCTGTAAAGCTCATAAAGTAAAATCTAGGTGAAACCTGTTTTCCAGAAGACCCTTTTGGCAGCTACTAATTACTAATCTCATCCACATCACCCTAATCACAGAATCACAGAACGGCAGGGGTTGGAAGGGACCTTTGGAGATCATCTAGTCCAACCCCCCTGCCAGAGCAGGGTCACCCAGAGCAGGTTGGACAGGAACGTGTCCAGGTGGGTTTGGAATATCTCCAGAGAAGGAGACTCCACAGTCTCTCTGGGCAGCCTGTGCCAGTGCTCTGCCACCCTCAAAGTAAAGAAGTTCCTCCTCATGTTGAGACGGAATATCCCATGTTACAGTTTGTGCCCATTACCTCTTGTCCTGTCGCTGGGCACCACTGAAAAGAGTCTGGCCCCATTCTCTTGCCACCTGCCCTTTAGATACTGATAAGCGTTGATCAGGTTCCCTCTTCTTAGTCTTCTCCAGGCTAAACAGACCCAGGTCTCTCAGCCTTTCCTCATAAGAGAGATGCTCCAGTCCCTTGATCATTTTTGTCTTAGTCCCTTGATCATCAATCTCCTCTTTGTCTCTCCGTTATTTTTGCTATATCTGATAGCACTTGCCAGGTCATTCCACTCACCGTCTGCACATGTGCAAAATATTAGTGTGTTCAGAGTCGGGAAACTCCTCCACTGTTTCCAGATTTGCTCCTGCAGGAACCAGATCTAGTTGGAACAGCTCTGTTGGGGGGATGTAGACTAGATGATCTCCTGAGACGCTGGGCAAAATTGCTTTCCTTCCAATTGAAATTATTCTAGTATTAGTTAAGAATGAAACTCAGTGAGCTGGATTGTTTCCTCAGCTGTTGTTCTGTACCTGTGTACCAAAGTCCAAAAGAGGAGGGCAAAATGTGGAGAAATATTGCAAATTGCTATTTGGAAGGAGCAGGATGGAGACAAGAGGGAGAAGGCTGGCAAGGCCAGTGCAGAGGTGGACGGTTGCTTTGGAAGAGGACCTGACATGCTCAGAAAGCCTGTCAGGGCCACGCAGTGGCTTCACAGGCTGCTCCCACCCTGGATGGCCGTTGGTCCTCCCATGCTGTCAGCTAGGAGGACACTAGATTGAGATGAATGAAAAGCACTCGCACGAGAAAAGCAATATTAGTTAAAACGTCTTATCATACATTTAGCTAATTACTAAGCAAATTGCTTTAATGCTACACAAAATATGCAGCTGTGTTTAATGAGCTGCTAAAACGCTCTCTGAGCAAACTTTAATAATATCACTATTCTCACGGAGGAAAATTGCTGCAGGGGAAAATGCATCTGTTCACACCTAAAATGTTCTGAGTGACAGCTCGATGGCTATTATCTTTAGGGCACATGGTCGTCAATTTCAGTAATATGGAATGTTAAAATATTTATGCTTATCACTAGTGTGCAGCCTCCAGGGCAATCCCAGTCGAACTGGTGACAGAGAAGGCAGTTCCAGGATAGGTTAAATAAAGTCAACCCCTGCTTCTTTCTGCTTTCTGTCATAGCGCACATTTCCTCAGCCTCAGACCTGGAAACCATCTCACGCTTTCCCTGGGACTCTCTCCAGCAGCCTACAACCCTTCCATGATGAATGCCCCAGCTCAGACACAGCTCTCCAGCCCACAGCAAATAGCAAAAACCTATTGACTATACACATGCAAGGAGGACAACTGCCTGTGACGCATAGAATCACAGAGTGATTTGGGTTGGAAGGGACCTTAAAGATCATCTAGTTCCAACCCCCTGCCCTGGGCAGGGACACCTCCCACCAGACCAGGTTGCTCAAAGCCCCATCCAGCCTGGCCTTGAACACCTCCAGGGATGGGGCAGCCACAGCTTCTCTGGGCAACCTGGGCCAGTGTCTCACCACCCTCATAGTGAAAAAGTTATTCCTGATATCTAATCTAAATCTACCCTCTTTCAGTTTAAAACCATTACCTCTCATCCTGTCACTACACTCCCTGATCAAGAGTCCCTCCCCATCTTTCCTGTAGCCCGGGATTTAGTATACAGTACACTGTACTTTAGTGTGCATCCCAGTATGAGGTGTGCCTTCTCCATGACAGCATAGTTGCCTCCTGTTTGGCTTGTGATTGACTGTGGCTCAGGTCACCTCAGTAGCTCTCCAAGCTTGCACATAACTCCAACCCAAGTACAGCCCTTCACTCACCTTTATTGACTTGTATCTCCAGTTTGTCAAGAGTAAGCTCCTGGAGCTGCTGCCTTGTACTTTTGCTCTTACAGTTTGAGGAAAAAGAATCAAGCACAAATGAAAGTTATGAACTAGAAAAGTTTACATACTTCAGATTAAAACATAGACTGGTTTCTCAGAAGTCCTACCATAAGCCAGCATCCATCAGGCTGGTTGTTAAACCAGTCTAGTAGACCCAACAAATCCTCTTTGCTGTGTTCATACCAACTTTGTGGGTTGAATGAACTGGTACATATGCTGATTATCTTGTCCTAACTTCAGTGTCCTTTCCTAAACAAGCTGCACCTTCTATATGGTTTCAGGAAATGGGAAAATGACCAGCACAGAGGCAGGCTATTAGCCTCGAAGTGCTCACATGAGACATTATTGCTGCTTCCTTCAAAGCAGCAGCTGCTGACCCCAGGCACCCCAGTGTCTGGTATGCTCTGGTCCTTCTAGAACATGCTCCTCTGCCATGGCAAGAATAGGCTCACTCTTATTAGATGCACTGTTGCTTCCCAAGTGCTTCCCGTTGGCTTCCCATTTTATGTGCATTCACATTCAGGCACGTGAGACAGATTTCCAGTGCTGATTTAACAGGGAAAGTACAAAAGCCTCCCTCACCATGCTGTCCACCATCACCTCAGCCCTTTCCAGGTTCAGAGTGCCCCAAATGTTGCCCTGGCACGCCTATGATGTCCCTACACATATGGTCAGGCAATCCTGCAGTCACCAGGGCATGGATTGGGTGACTTAAGTTTTGAAGATGGTCTCCAGTCTCCATCCTGTAGTCCCCTGTAGTTAAGACAGTCTTGATTTGTGGGCCCAGCTGCGTGGTGGAGAGCAGCAACATACTGACAGTGTTTTTCTGAAAACTTGTGCCAAGAGTCTTCTGCTGCTTCAGAGTGACTTTCGGTATCGTGATGGGTTGAGACAACCTGAAACACTCAGAGATCTGAGAACACCTTGAGATACATTTGTTTATCTTTGCTTAGAAGCAGCCCAGTCACTTGGGAAGATAAGTTTCAGAGATGTTTTCAACGTCTATAAACAAAGCCAAATATTTTGACTGTGGCAAGGTAGTGACTGCCTTGCACTACAAATACAGTCAGAAGCAGGTTCTGCTGAGCACGTGATCAGGCTGATGGATACTCAGTCTCCCTGCTATTTCTTGCCTCATTCGGAATAAAGAACCAATCCTCTGAGCATGAACTGTGAACACATTAGTCTATTTTGTGCTCAAGAAATGTTTTAGTCTTTTTCTTTTCTGATTTTCAGAACACCTCAGAAGAAGCAAGTGCAAACATTCTTGCCTGTATCATTTATTGAGGAAAGAAAATATTAGCTGCCGCAAGAGCTATATCTTAGCTATGCAATTACGCTTATGGCCTGTCATCTGCCACTAATGCCTAGGGGAAAAAAGCAGAATTATGCTGAAAAAGAAATAAAGCACCTGTGTGCCAGGGAACTCCTGACTCGGCTTGCTCAGCAAGCTCCATCTCTTGATAAACATTCTTGTTATGAGGTAGTTCTGGTTTATGGCTCTCTGCTCGGGTTTCAATAGCTCGCCTGTGAGTAAACACCACAAACATCAATGCTTGCAACCTAAGACATTGCTTCACCGCATGCCTCTTCCTCTGCCCTGCAAGAGCCCTGGCCCCAGAATTACAACCTGCTCAGCACCAGCTCTTTCGTCTCAAAAGCAGAGAGTATAGAGTCAGTTCAGCAATTTCCGTCCAGGCCAGAAGTGTCCCACCTTGCCTTCTATATCATCCACCCTCTGCATTAAAATTCCATGCTGAGTCTCCACAAAGAGCATAAACATATTTTGGAAATATACGTGGGGTCATGAAATCCCACTTCATACTCTGCATTTTTTAGTTCGCTGCTTTAAAGGAGGCTCACAAGATATTTTACTGGCTAAGTTACTGGATGGGAAATGGCTTGTGGATGGAGCTAAGAGCTTTCTGGAGATTTTTTTCCAAAGCAGGCAAGTCTCCTCTGAGCCTTCTTTGATCTTCAGTAACAAGACCTCCCAGGAGACTTACAGCTCTTCCTGGCTACTGCCAGGCTAAAGAGAACAGTATTTTTCTCTTTTTTCTCTTATTGCAGCATTTTGCCTTCTGGGCGCAGCTTCCCTCCACCACAACCCGATTTTACTTGTCGTTGAAAACAGGGAGAGATGGACTAGAGAAAAAAAACAACCACCAAACCACCAAAAATTGAGGCCAGCCAGACCTTTGTCAAAGCAGAACTAACCTGGAAGGAGATGAAGGATGAGAATGTGTCCCTAATGAGGCACATGGAGGGAAGAAGAGCCCCAGGTTCGGGAAGGTTGGGGCAAACCAAATGTCAATGTCGTGAAGGAGAAAAGATGGTAAAACTTGACCCATTTGCTCTGGTGTCTCCCTCTGCACAAGTGCTCTGGGTCTGATAGCCACCAGCATGGCTATTTTCCACCTAGAGGAATCCTGGTATCATTTTGTTCTTCCGAGTCAGACCAACAGCGCACTGGAAGGCAGAGCTGAGCAGCACAAAAATGCCCTGGAAGGGAACTTGTGAAAAATAGGTTTATTCTGAGCTCTGGGACAAAACGTGTGATTGAGCCAGCTCCTTGATCTGTAAAGCAGGCATCTGTGCTCAGCAAGCCAGGTGCTGGAAACGTACAGTACAGGCTCTGTGAAAAAGAGCATTTAAAAATGGACAGCTGTTCTTGGAGATAAGGCCAACATATTTATGTATGTATGTGTATATATATATTTATGTATAAATATGTACATGTCTGTGTTTGTGTATATATAGGTATGTATACATACATAGGCATGTACACATACTCACATGCAGAAATAAATTGATGCTCTGGAAGACCAGAATCTCAGCATGTGGTATTCTTCTCTCCCTTCTCCTTCTCCTTCTCCTTCTCCTTCTCCTTCTCCTTCTCCTTCTCCTTCTCCTTTTAATGAAACAGACTGAACAGACTCGGAACTATGAAATGAATGCTCATTTCTGGCTAAGGACCAGGCGGCAGAGCAGAAGGGATCTCTATCCATGTAAGTATTTAAATATCCCAGCTTTCAGGGGCAAGGCTCAGGAGTTTTGAATGCAGAGAATGGTAGATTGCCCTACCTCGAGAAGCAATTCCCAGGCTGACCTTCCAGCAGGTTTCTCCAGCATTGTCTCAACCTGACACTGAGTTGCTGACCGCATTAACGCTTAGGTGGAAGTATTAAAGATTAGGTGGAAGGTAAATGGTGAGATGTACTTCAGCCTCCACAACCTCTGAAATGCATTTTCTGCCCAGCATAAGAGAAGCTTTTTGGTAGGTTGTTAAAAGAAAATATAGGCTCACATTAGTGGTCAAAGGAAGGTCAGAGTCTCTGACATCTGCTGGTTTGCTCAAAAACAGTTACTTATGGGGAGAATCTGCAAAATGCCTAGGTGAGGCATTCTCCTTCCCCGCAACCTCTGAAAAGTTCTCTGCGCAGTTGGACCCAGTTCCGCCACAACTGTTTCACCACGTAACTCCACTAGTGCTGGTGGGAGCAGAGTGCTTAAAATCTGTGCTTAGGCCTTTAAGAAGCCCTTGAGTAATTTGCCCATCTTTTAATCAAGACCAAAATCCTTTGAAAGACCTAGAAAAAATGAAAGCAAAAGGCAATACTTCATCCAGTCACTAAAATCAAAGTTAGTAATAGCGTTTGAAGGAAGAGGGCAATGCCGGATGAATATATCCAGCTGTAAACAGCTGTACCCATTGCACAAAAAAGCATATCTGGGAAAAAAAAACAACCCAACAAACAAAACCACACAGTGGCTAGAGCAATGCCTCAGTCCTGGCATTCACAGATCAGTGTGTTTTGGTTAGAGACATTTCAATGGCAACAGAGAAGTCAGGACAGGGGTTAAAGAATGAAACACATCATCACAAGCTCTTATTCTGCAGCCCAAGTTAAGAATATGGCACTGGGCTGTGTGCCAGGACCCCGTCACACAGTAACACTGACCAAAGTCCTAGTTAGAGCTAACTGGAAAGGTTTAGACCACGCAATAACCCCTAAGAACACGCCTTTCTGTCAAAGCAGAAAAACCTTCTAAGGACTGCATGGTTCTGCCAAAGAAAAAAAAAATTGCAGTGAAAATGTTTTTCACTTCATTTTGGAATACTTTGTTTCATCTGTTATTATTTCCTGATTTTGTTTTTAATATTCTGACATTGTGGAAAAAAATGTGGTTTCAATATTCCTATGGGAAAATGCCGTGGTTGAAAATGTGTATTTCTGAGACTCTCCATTTTATAGGGAAATGGATTTTTCACAGTGCATGCTGAAACAGGGACCAGAGTGGCTGGGGGATGGCCATCCTTGCAGGTATTCAAACCTCAGCTGAACATGGCCCTGAGCAACTCCATGTAATTGGACCTGCTCAGAGCAGGGAGCTGGACTTGAGCTTTCCAGAGCCAAGCTATGTTATTCTGTATTCTGCGATGTATGGGATGGGAAGAGGCTTGCTACAGCACAGGGGAATGAAAGCCTAAGAAAAGATATTTTTTTTCTCCATTTCACTCTCTTCTCCACAGAAAAGCACGAAGTGTACACTAAATTTCGAAAACCTAAAAATATTCCAAGGCATTCTCTCATATGGCAAAAGGGTGGTGGGGTCATTTGGTCTTCCTTTTTTAATACAAACTTTTTTTCCTTTTCAATCTAACATCAAACAGCTCTGGTTTGAAGCCAGACCTGAAGGATTTGTCCTCCCTGGGCCTGGCCTACTCTTGCAGCGGTGCGATGCTGCAATCCAGGCGGAAACTTCACAGCGCTGGGTGGAAGGCGCACAGCAGGGACCCACAGCAGCATCGGCTTCCCTGCCTCTGCTTTTCCCACTTGCTTTCTCCTCAGATCCAAACAGGATTCTCTGCCTCTACAGCAGGATCAACACGTGTTCCCATCCTTTCAGGTTCGAGGCAACTTCCTTTTAAGGGAATATTTATAGTGTGTCCCACATGGCACCAGCTGGGAGGCATTGCTCTGGATCTAAGTGCTTTTGCCCAGTCCAAAGAGCTGTTCGTGACTTTGGGTGCCCCTAATGCCATTCATTAACTTCAGATTTACTAACCTTCAAATAGTTTCTACTTCCTCCATGAGAGAGACATTAGCACTGTAGAAAAAAGCAGCTCATGACATTGCAATCAACAACTGTTACGGGAGGCGGAGAATAAAGTTCGCACAGACAACATTAAATCTGTTACCTGCTAAATCCTGAGTACTTGATTTTTGCAGTGGCAATCATTTTCCTTTAATGTTGTTTCCTGTTATGTATTTTATTGAGCCTCAGTTTATCTCAGGCCAAAATCCCTACGGATACCATCTCCTGTGGCTATTTCCCCTGAGGCAGATGGGAAACGGCTGGATAGCATGCCTGTTTGAACTATAATTTAAAACTTCCATTTTAATTGCACCAGTGTAAAAACCTGATGGGCAGGTTTATGTCAGGTGTGGATATGGGCACCTGGCTCCATCCAGAGAATTACAAATGCTGAAGAGCCAAATGCTGGACCTCAAATCCTGCAAGGGCACTGGTGAGGTTCTCGGGACACCCACTAACTCATCAGCCACTGTCCCACCTACACAGAAGTCCTTACTGCACCCTCACTTGTTAAGGCCAAGCAACAGCTTTCTCCTGCAGATCTCTGCATTAATCTGCTTAGTTTAATTAAACAAATCTCCAGATTCAATTAGCGGTGATAGTTAAGACTTCTGCAGATGTTTAAGCAAATGTCCTGCTGATTTTAATGCGTGCCTGTCACCAGGCGCTGCTGTAAGAATGGCTGTATCTGTTCCCTTGGTTTGCTCATTTGCCTGACCCCAGTGGGCTTGTACTTAATTAAGATGTAGCAGAGCCATCAGGAGAGGAGGCAGCCCAGGAAACAGCTGCCATCATGGGGCATCTCACTGAAAGTCTCCCAGTTCACATGCTCTTGCCCTCCTACCTCCGTTTAAAAGTACCACAGTGACTTTCCACAGGGAGAAGGGTGTCTCGATGAAATGAAGGAAGGAAAGGAAAAAAAAATCAGCCTAATTCTTGACATTTGCGACTCTCAAGTTCTCCAGCAATGACAGAGCCTTTCTGTTTTTTTCTTTTCCATTCGCTTTGACCCTGCTCCAAAACTGCTTCTGCCTCTTAGTGTGGATTTCAGTGCTTCCATTTCTATTTTCTTTTCAATATCTGTCCAAACACAGCACACATAAACCAGCCCACCTGTACAACCACAGGAGCTTCTTCTTAGGAGAGCTTTGGTCCCCGAGAAAAGTGACAAGCCCAGTTCCACATTCAGCCTGTCCAAGGTAGGGAGACTGTTAGATTCCTCACTTTTACATGGTCCAAGTAATTTAGGTTTTACAATTTCGTAGTCTCTTCGCTGCCATGATCACGCTGTTCTTGGTTGCAAAACCTAGTTTGCATTTGCAAAAGCTGCATGAACTGGACCCTTCTTAACAGATGACTTTATTCCTAAATCCTGTTAGAGCTTGGGGACGCAGCAGTTGGTCCCAGCCACCATGCCCTCCTCCTTATTTTAGCTTGCTCCTCCGCCTCTTATTTCCACATGAGTTGCCTGTGTTGGGTACTTCTGATACTTGAGAAAACAAAGCAATACCTTCTCAAAGCAAAACCTTCCTTTTTCTAAGGCTGTTGGGTGCAGCTACATGACAGCCATGGTCTCAGCTATTTCTTGAACAAGCTCTGCACTGGAAGCGCAAACTGTTTATTAACAGTAGTTGTAAATGGTGTTTTACAGAGGATATGTCCCACGTTGCCATGTGCAGAGACGTGAAGTAAATCTGATCCCTGCTGTTTACAGGCTGTGCAACTGAATCATCACTGTAGGTTATTCTAGGGGTCGCCATCACAGTTGCTGTTTTAGAAAAAAAAAAGATAAATCTAGAGGAATTATGCTTAGGGCCCCTATCTCAGCACGTTCTCCCTTGCTTTTTTTCCTTTAATGTTTTTTTCTTTTCTAGCCGAGGAAGTGACAGATGTTATTAAGTTTCCTTTGTGTGAGATTTCAGGGAGTAATCACAGTGATTTGAGTCTCTGTTTCGCCAGTTGCTAATGCAAACATTGTTTTGGGTTTGGTTAATTAAATGGAATTATTTTAAGATCAGCATTCACCTTAAAAGCACTAAAGACTTCTTTCTGAATAAATGATAGCTATAAATAACGGAAATGCCCAACATATATTTTCCTTAGGAATACACAATATTTGCCTCTGAGCACTTACAATGAACTTTAGCTTCCAAAATGCCTCAAGAAATGCTTTCTACTCCGCTGCAGGACTCATCCTCCCTTTATTCTCCCATTGCTTCTATCCAGAGCTGTGCAACTGATTGATTTTTCATTTCCCTGGCAGTTAAGAAAAAGAAACAACTTCCACTACTATTTTTGTTTTTAACTGAGGTCCCTAAAATGTAAAAATACATTTCACATTGGCCAATGAAATTTAGCCGGAACAGGACTAAAAAAATAGAAGTCGACAAGAATACAAATTTGCATAAAAAGTGCAACACAGTGCATTAAAAAAAGGCAAGATCGACATTTTCTGAGCTGCTGTGAGCAATCTGGTGAAATGGCATAGACTCTGTGGGACGTTATGGTGTCAGCTGAATCTGATTTGTTGCTTTCCCATGCTTATGAACCAATTGCACTTTCTTCACCCTACAGATCGTGGACCGCTGCTCTGGCCGCAGCCCCCATGTTGTGCTGAGCTGAATGCATGTTCTCGCAGTGTCTCGTCCTGAAGAGATTTATTAACTAACTGCGTTGGGCAAAAGCCTTGTAATTAAGGATCCAATTAGGAAAGAAGACTGGTGCTGGTCTAGCTCTGCCCTCAGCGAAATCCTGCTAGCTGCAACACATTTTGAAAATCCTTTTCAGTGCTAATGCTTATGAGCTTGATATTTCACTACTTTGGGGAATGCTTAGTCCTACTCAAAACTCACACTTGAATTCTGCTTGCGTTGTCCTGGGGTGTTGCTTTGTTCCTCAGACATATCCTGGACAATATCTCATAGGATTTTCATGGATTTTGCTACATGCAGACACACACGGGCTGAATAGGCATAGGTTCCTATTAAAATCATCTGCAACCAGGCCCTTACAGTACAGTAGGGCTGGCAGGATCTAGTTGTTACATCCCAAAAGGGTTTTATAACATGAAGTTAATTGTATCTGATGTTTCAACTCCTCTGTTCTGTAGAGCTCATAATGAGAGTCTGGCAAACAATTTCTTCTGAATAATTTGTTGCATGAATTCAACCTCTTTCCCAGCTGACAAAAGCCATGAATAGACTGCAATTCCTTCAATATATTCAGTGCTGCCTGAATGAATGGAAATAATTTTTTCCCCAGCTTGCCCTTCTTGGTTGGGAGGTCACTTACAAAAACAACACTGTGGTTCCCAGCTACTTCAGCAACTTTTATCTTTGTTTGTGTTAGGTTTGAGGAACGCACAACAATTTATTGTCATTTAGACAATTATTCTATCACCCAATGACCCCACTCCACCTGGGAAGGGGAATTGGGACAAACAAGGGAACACAAGCGTTGAAATATAAATAGATTAATAGAATAAGACTAAATAATTAATATTACTAATACTAAAGAACCAATATTGGTCTCGATACCAATATAAAATATACGAGGATTATACTCAGCCAATGTCTCGATACCAATATGAAATATACGAGGACTATACTCAGCCCATTCCGTCAGCAGGAAGCTGTGCACTCCCAGCAGGGGACAGCAAATGTGGGACACTGCGAGCACTCCGGCTTTAGGAGGAAGGGAAGGGCTCAGGGCCCCGGCACCAGGGTAAGAAGTTCTCCGGATCGCAGCCATCAAGGAAGAAAGAACTTCTCAGCAAACTTTCTAATTTATGTTGAATGTGATGCTCATGGTACAAAATAACGCTGTTGTCCAGCCTGGGTCAAGTGCCCGGGTCTCGCTCCTCCTCATCCCCGCACCTGGCGACCTCGGAAACACTGAGACCTGGAAACCCACATACCATAGCTGGCTACATAGTGAATATTTTCCAAAATTCAGACAATGGAGTCTTTTAAAAGTGCAATTTTCCCAGGCATTAGAAGATAAATTAGTCCTGTGTTGCTCAAACCACGACAGTTTGGTAGAGCGGGTCAGCCGGTCCTAGTTGTCCACACTTACCCCAGCACAGTTTTAGCATCTGTCAGAATGTTTTAATGCCCCTTCCCCGCTGGCCTCTATCCTACAAACCAACCTGCAAGTAGTAATGATCGCTGGATGACTCCGTGTAACCGAGACTGGGACATGAGTGTTCCTGTCCCTGGGACACCGGGAAGTCACAGAGCATTTTAGAATTTGGGCAGGGATGTGCAAAGGACTTTGGCTCCACTCCACACTGGAAAATGCAGCAAGGCTGGCAGCTGCCGCATGGCCATCAAGACATTGCGTTTTCCCAGGAGGCTGGGATGAGTGGTACACACGAAGCAGCAGCTAGGGATGGGAGGTTGCCTGTCACATCTTATCAAGCGAGCTAAAGGCATGTTCTGGAGCTGTGGAGCTCAGAGCATTCCCCACACTGAGAACAGTTTGAAGTGCAGATAGCCCTGCTTTGAACACGTGGGCTGATAAGCTTCCACAGGCTAGTTTCACTCCCACATAGAGAAATCCTTGTTTGACAGGTTCCCTTAAAGAGGTCGGGAGCTTTCCTGCCTCATTGGCCCAGCTCTGGGCACCACAATAGTAAAAATTAAAAAAAAATTCTGCACAGACCAGCAAACCCCCCATCCCTGTGGAAAGCAGAGAGAGACATGGCTGGCTGTGCCCAGCAGGAGCACTTTACTGTCAGAAAAAAAGCTGGTACAGGAGTCAGCACGCTGAAACCACCCCCTCCCCAAAACCCCAAACACCCAAGTGATTTTCCAACATAGGTGATTAGGTGTTAGTCCATGGATGGGTAACAGCCAGAGATTCACACCCAGAGTGATACTGCCCTGTTTTCCCAGGCAAAGGGGACCGGGATTTCTGTGAGAACTGCTTTCGGGGCAACACCAAGCACAAGGAAGAAGGAGCAGCCTCAGTTTCTGGGGAGAAAGGTTCCCGACAGAGCGAGCATGTTCGAGTGGGGCTGGCTGTACTAAGCTGACACAATGCCCCCAAGTTCAGCTGCATCCACACTCCTAAAATCAGCCTAAAATCACTTCAAACCTCATGTCATCCAATCCAGCATCTGAGCATTACTTTGCTCTTAGGGTAGAAAGAGACTTGGAATTTAGTCTTAAGTTGGCTGCAAGAAAAATGTGCCATAACCGCAAAGTCAACCCTAGTCGATGGCAGACACAAGATGTTGCAGATTTTTTTTAGGCTATGACAGCGAATATCCAAAATATCTTAAGAACGAGTCCTGCTGGACAGAACAGGTGGGCATTTTTCCTCTCTCAGTGCACTTACCTAAGGTCAGCCTTGGGTAATAGGTCAGAATTTGCCCTATGATTTTTAATTCAGCCTTGGTACAGCTCATCAGCCAGGGTTCTCCATCCCTGGAAGTTTTCAGAATTTGTCTAGACCTAGTGCTGGTGACGGAAGGGGGTTGGGCTGGAAACCCTCAGTGTTCCTTGCGACCAGCATTGCTGGGAGCCTATAACTAAACAGAAAGACACATCTCCTTCCCAGTGAAGACACAACCTTACCCAGAAAAGGCTGCTTTCAGGCTATTGGTGCAAGAGGACGTCTCTGTAAGGCCTCTCTGCTCTTGAGGGAGTCCACAGCTCCTCCTAATTAATATCATCAGCAAGCTTACTTAATGTACATTTGACTCCTGCATCCAGATCATTTATGAAAAACATTAAAGAGCACTGACCCTAAAATTGGGCCTTGGGGAACCCCGCTTCCTGACGGGCCACCAGCCTGATGTAACCCCATTTACTGTAACCCTTTGAGCCCAACCCGACAGCCAGTTGTTCACCCAACGTGCTACGGACATGTCTAGCTGTGATAGGGGACTGTGAGAGACAATACCAAAAGCTTTGCTAAAATGCAATCCTCCACATCTACTGGCTTCCCTTGGTCAACTAGATGGGTGACCTTGTCATAAAAGGAAATTAAGTTAATTAAATGGGACTTTCCCCTCATGAACTCATGCTGGCTATGACCAATGACTGCATTGTCTCTCAAGTGTTTTTCAATAACTCTGAGAATAACCTTCTCCGTAATTTTACCAGGCACTGAAGTGAGACTGAGAAGCCTGTAATTACCAGGTTTTTCCTTCTTACCTTTCTTGAAAATCGGGACAACATTTGCCAGCTTCCAGTCGACTGGTACCTCTCCAGGCTCCCAAGACCATTGAAAAATAACGGAGAGAGGTGCTGTGATGATATCAGCCAGCTCTTTCAGTACCCTTGTATGAATCCCATCAGGTCCCATAGATTTGTACACATCCAGCCGGAGCAGCAAGTCTCAAACAAGTTCAGTTAGCTGGGAGTTTATTATTCCCCTGGTCACGATCTTCCAACACAGGGCTCCCAGAGTCCATCATCAATGTTAAAGACAGAGGAGAAGGTGGCATTAAACATCTCTGCTTTGTCTATGTCCCTATTTGTGAGGTGATCGACCTCATCAAATAATGGACCAATGTTATCTCTGATCCTCCTTTTGCTGTTAACGTATTTCAAAGAGCTCTTTTTGTTGACCTCCACAGTGCTGACAAGCTTGAACTCTAATAGACCTTTGGCTGCACGAGTTTTCTTCCTATAGGGGTGAACAGCATCTCTGTAGTCCTCCTGTGTCACCTGCCATTGCTTCCAATGTCCATACACTTTCTTTTTCTGCCAAAGTTCTAGAAGATCGCTGCTCACTCAAGCCAGCCTTCTGCCCCACTTGCTTGACTTCTGACACTTTGGGACTGCCTGCTCCTGTGCTCTTTAAGAGGTGGATCTTAAGAAGTGACCAGCATTCATGGACCCCAATACCTTTAAAAGCAGATTCCCAGGGGACATGACTAAGTAGTTCCTTCAGCAGCCTGAATCTGCTCTCCCCACATCCAGGGTTATTTCAGGGTCTCATTTCAGTGGACACCAGTTTCACTACAAGCATGAAAAATTCCTAATATTGATGATAACACAATGAGACAAAGCATTACTTTTCTTCTTACTGGTCCTGTGGTTTTTATTCAGAGAGACTGTGGCCTTCAGATATTACTGCAATGAAAAACACTGCAATGCCATGACCTGACAGCTGAGTTTTCCATGTGCATCACGGAGCTTTCTCACCTATTTTGAAAGAATAAGAGGACAAGCATACATGATACCTTCCCTGCTTATATTCTTCTGGATGACTATTTTCAGGGCAGGGAGTTTCCTGAAGTTGTGGTCCATTGTTTTCATAGCCCTAACAAATGTCTCTTCTAAGTACTATCTTGTACCCACAGCGTCCCTTGGAAAGGAGTTCTGCAAGTCTACACCTGAGGTATGACAAGTTGCCTCCTTTCATTTATTCTGGACTTGATCTCAAGCAGCATAATTTGATGACCCCTATTTCTTATGTAGTCAGTCACTATTCACTTGCTTCAGACCACTCGGGATTTGGTAGAGCTCTATCACATGCCCTCCCAAAGATGAGAAGTCCCAGCCTACGTGACTTATCGTTGCTCATAGGAAAGCTGTTCCAGATGTCTGATCATTTCTAATCCTTTTTTGAACCTTCTCCCATTCTGCTCCATCCTTTTAGAGATGAGGGGCCAGCACTGCACACTGTACGCAGGCTGATGGCAGTCCATGGATCGTTTTGAGAAGCACAGTGATATCCTCTATTTCTTTCCTTATAGTTACAAATGCATTAAGCTGGCACTTTCATGCCTTGTTTCTAGCATGCCCACCAGGTCTCTTGCTCCCAAGGGGTAACAGCCTGCTCCCAACCCATCATTTTATACACGAAGATACGATTGTTCCTTCCCTGTTGTATCACTCCACATCCGCTTTCATCCGGTCCTGCAGTTTTCCTTGCTCCTGTAATAAATCATTTATTTTTGAGAGCAATTTCAAAAGTGTTGTTTGCTTGCATGATTTTTAATTAAAACTCTGGAAGTTTTTGCCTTTTTTTACTTTATTTTTTATTTATTTTAACTGACCACCCTCCAAATAAAACAACACTAGAGAACAGATGCGACTTGGGGAAACATTTGGTGAGAGAAGATTGGGCAGAAATATTTTCTGACCCCCATCGAAGCTGACAAAGAGGGCCAAGAGAAATGAGCTGTTTAGTAGGGTTGATCTTTTTGGTGGAAGAGAGAATGCTGCTAACGAAAGCAATTGCTTAATAAAGCTAGCTTCTTGTAGAAGAGCCTGCCACCGTGTCTTGTTTGAACAACTACACGGTGTTGCAGTAAGTAAGCACTACTGTCTAAGCAGGTCAGTGCTGTAGCCTGTCATGTTCTGATACCTCCAAAACCACCCCACAGAGGCATTATAATTAACATTAGTGATCCACCATTATTCAAACAGCAGTCTTTTTTTTTTTTTTCTTTTTCTAGAGGCTTCCTATTTCTGTTTTACCCTACAGCCATGCGGTTAAGAGTAAAGGTGTGGAAATTATGCTCAGCTCCTTCTGACAGGAAGGGAGGCCACATTCTCTCAGGGCAAACAGGGCATTAAGGCTCCTCATAGGCCAGTGGAAAATGGAATTTTCACCTACCGCAGGTGGTTTCAAAAGCAGAGACAGAAAAAGAATGAGGATGGTTTTTCATCTGCTGCCCCCAGGAGTGATAATTCAGTTTGTCGTTGTGACTTGGGGAGGAGAACAAAACCACATTAAGTCTTTCCAGCTGACTGAGCTTTACAAAACGCGTCCATTGAAGGTGTGAGAACGCCTGAAAGCATGTGATGCTCTTTGCTGTGCAGTATTCATGGATGGCAATTTTGTTTCATCTGTCCCCAGCGAGTTCATTCCACCTAGTGCATGAATTTCTCAGCAACATTCACCTTACAGCTCACCCAACTCCCCACCATGCACAGCTGATAATCTGGTTTCTAGTAAAAAAATAAATCCCCAGTGATACTTTAAAACTAAGAGGGGTGAGTCATCTCTTTAATTTAAGCCATGGTACTGTCTGAATCAGTAACTTCTTTAGCTCAGAGAGAAACCAGGGCTGCCTATACCCTCTTCCTTCTCTTCTGTGTTTCAAACTGCATGAAGAAACTCAACTCCATGTGGCTCCCACACTGCTCTGCTCTGCTCTGCTCGCTTCAGACCTGACCATGCTGCAACCATTTCTCATCTCAGTTATTTAATGCTCCCTTTTTCCTCATGGAAAGTTCATATTAACCCAGTTTCTTCACGAAAGAAAAATGATCTTTTTCGCAGATCTATGAGGTGCCGATTAGCTTCCATGGCTGGGTGTTTGCAGCAGACATGATTCTCCTGTCTGCAAAGCATTATCATGGTATAGAAAATGAATAGAATAGAATAGAATAGAATAGAATAGAATAGAATAGAATAGAATAGAATAGAAATTTCAGTTGGAAGGGACCTACGACAATCATCCAGTCCAACTGCTTGACCAGTTCAAGGCTGACCAAAAGTTAAAGCGTGTTTTTAAGGGCCTTGTCCAAATGCATCTTAAGCACTGACAGGCTTGGGGCATCGACCACCTCTCTAGGAAGCCTGTTCTGGTTGTTTGACCACCCTCTTGGTAAAGAAACACTTCCTAATGTCCAGTCTGAACATCCCCTGGTGCACCTTTGAACCATTCCCACGTGTCCTGTCCCTGGGTCCACCGGAGAAGAGCTCAGCACCTCATTAACGTGCAGGACATTAATGTCCTGGTACTGGGATTGTTCTGTCTAAGGAGAGGGAAACCTGCACTTAACGTCGTATCTTGGATTAGCTCTGTGTGTGTGTGTAGTAACACCAGGCAACACTACAAGCCAGCAGTGTGCCCTTGTGGTGATAAAGGCCAACTACATACTGGGCTACATTAGCCAAAACGTCAAGGGAACTGATTATTCCTCTCTATTTGATACTGTTCAGCCTGTGCCTGGAGTTTTGTGCAGAATTTTGGGTTCTCCAGGATAAGAGATATCTAGCAAGGTATCACTAAGGTGATCAAGGGGCTGGAGCACATCATGGGTTTCTTTTGTCTAGGGAAGAGAAGTCTCATTGCTGTCATCAGTTGTCTGAAGGAGGATGTCTCAGGGATGCACAGTGGAAGGACAGGGACAAGGGAAGTTACAATTGGAAACGAGGAAAAATTCTTGCCCATAAAAGCAGTGCAGTCCTGAGATGCCCTTTCAAGAAGAGAAGGTCTGTAGAGAAGTCCTTGTGTCCATCTGGTTTAAACCAAGAGGTTTAGCTCAAAAGAGAGGTTCTTTCCCATCACAGAGCTTTCCTGTGCAATTATTCTCAGTGGTAAAGAAATCTGCAAACATAATTTCATTGAGATAAAGACCCATCAGCATCTTTCATCTTGGTGGAAGGATTTGCAGGGCCCCCTCCCCAGCATTGGCGCTGGGAGCAGCCCTGGTATAGGTAGGGATGCAGCAGTCCTTACCACCAGGATCAGTGGAGGAGAAGGAGGAAAACACTGGCTTTCTATTCATGAATTCCTTGCCTGGGTCCTTCAGCCCCCAGCCCCCATGACTGCCCTCCAAAAAAACCTGAACATTTTGTTTTCTCATGACAGCTACGACCCTTCTGAACATGTTATACTTGGGCAACATCCTACTGCAAAAGTACCTAAAATGACCCCAGTCCCTTTGAGTCAGTGCCCATCTTTCTGTCGTGTCCAGATCACACCAAGTACCCCCCAACTATACATAATCGAAAAAATTGTAATAATATTCAAGGACTGTATATTTAGGGGTAGAAATAACATCTGTGTTGGGATGCAGGGGCTTTTCTCCAGGCTTTCTACATCAGCAGGGATTGCTGAAAGCCCATTAGCTACATTCATGTAGCTGCCTGATCCAGAAATGAATATAAAAAGTCCAGGTTATTGGGGCTTGCAATCTAAAGTTCATCTCCGCCTCCTCGCTCTTGGCTGGGCAGAAGGGGAACATCTTTCCTGTGCAAGACTTAACATTAAGATTGAAGAATTGTCGCTGTATGCAGAGATATTTTCTGTAGCAGAGCTTTGCTATGACTGATGCTATGTATTAAAACCGATTAGTATTCACAGCAGAACAGATGTGGAGGTTCATAGCAAAGCTCTGACATGAAAAATACAGTTGAAAAAAACCCATAATTTTGAAATGCTGCTGTTTGATTTTCCCCCCAGTGTTAGTTCTACACTTCTGATTGAGATCCCAAACATCACCTCGGAGGAGCGCAAACAATCTTTGAGTTAAATCCCTTCTGCCAGGCAGCACAGCCCAAAGCGGTGAGCACGGTCCTGCCCTTCGCTGTGGCACCGGGGGTGCGCCGGGTGTAGGACAGGGGCAGGAGGGACGGAGGGGTAGAGAGGGTATGGCATACCTCATGCTGCTGCGTTACGGAGAGACAGTGGCATTTTCTTCCCTTCCTCCTGCCTGAGGGAGGCCCAAGACGGCTCTGCTTCGTGAGGCTGGCCATATTAAATGCAACTATTTCCCTTGGGGCTTGACAAATTAATTTCTGCAAAAAATGAAGCGGAAGATAAACATTTCTCTATGTGACACTAAACATGGTGACGCTGCAGGGCAAAGCTGGAGTCCTCCCTGCAGTGAGCTGGTGGGGATGCTCCTGCCAGAGCCCTCACTGCAACATTCCCGGGGTCACGAATCCCATTCTGCTAGGAAAGCCAAGGACGCCGAATGGGATACAGGAGGCAGAGCAAGTTCCACCTCCATATTCAAACAGAGGACTTTCCTCCAGAAAAGTTCATTAACACTTGAGAAAGCTCTGCTCTCATCGAAAGTTATTATTAATGCCACTGAATTATTTTATTTCAATTGCAAAAGCCGCAGCCAGCACTCGGAGGCTTTGTACTCGGCTGCCTCAGCTGGGAGAGGCACCCATACTTGACAACCAAAGCACATGTCTTTTTTGTTATTCAGGTAGGTTTTTCAACTCTACTTTATAATATTTCCTTCCTCAAGCTTCCGGAAGCCACTCGGCCACTGCTCAGCAGGAGGGGAGCTGGGACAACGTCCCCAGACATGGCCCAGCAGGCACAAATTGGAGTGGGAGTGGGTTCAGGACAACGCACGAAGACCACGCTAAAAGGATTACAACTGGGCTACGTGACAAGTATAACTCACTGTTGCTTAGTGGCGTTATCAACGCTGATAACAATTTCAGACAAACGGGAGACTACCCGGAATTACACATAATTAGATACATGTATGTATAATAAATGTATAATAGCGTACATAATAAAAACGATGGGCCATTTAGTTAACTTACACAGCAAGCATATCCCATTCGAAGCAGCACGTTTTAATTAGGGCTGGACAGACAACTTCCACCATGCAGGAAGCACTAATGCTTCCATACCTAATTTAATTGTGAAGTGGAAAGAAAAGGCAGTATTTCAACATCACTTCTGGAAGATGAATCCTCCCTCCCACCCAAATTCTTTCAACTGCCTTGAAGGCGTGGATGTGCAAAAGTCACATTGTGGTTTTACCGCCTAAACAATGTAATGGAGTGTGGGTTATGGAATACATTAGTCTCAATGAAGAATATAATGTATTGCTGCAGTCACATCAAACCCATATTACTCAAAGGATCACATACAACTTTATTTACACGAAAGGAGAAAGGCGGAGGAATTGGGGGAGGGGGAACTGCTCCTTTGCACAGAAATGTTCTGTTTTCTCTGGTTCCAATCTTACTCTGTGCAGTTTTCATCCACAAGCATTTTCAGAAGGGAAAAAACCCAAACGTTTGGCCTAATTTACAGGTCCCTCTGCTAGTGAGGGACACAGGACCAGGAAGGGTGAGGTGGATGCTGTGGTCAAGAGGGACATTGCCACCTTCGTCTGTGCCAAGGAGCAGTGGTGGCGCACCAGCTGCGCCGAGGAGCCTGGCCCTGAGCAGCTTGTCTGCCAGGCTCCGATCTGTGCTGCTTTGAAGGCTGCTGAAAAGCTGGAGAATATCCAGAAAAGGACAACAAAACGTGGCCAGTGGCTGGAGATGATACTTCACGAGGAAATGGAGCTTGTTCTGCTCCAATTATTGAGGAGTGTGAGGTGACTGGATTTAGTGCATGCAGCCTTCAGGGGATACAAATGTTGAAAGGTTTTTTTTTTAACTGAATGGGAGAAGAAAAGGCTAATGTTTCTGGCAGTGTCTTGGGATTGGGCCTGGGGGTTTGCATTACCCAATAGCAGATTCTTGAGACCAGCGCAAAGGAAATGCATTTGGCTGGCCAAGTGCTGTGGGGAAAGCAGGTCCCACCGTGTGGTGCCCCACGCCCCAGCTGTGGAGGAGGAGCAGAACGGAAGAGCTGGGACATGGCGGGACACCCTGCAAGGGGCAAGCTGGGGGTGGGAGGAAGATGAGCGAAAGGACCTAATGGCACTGTGCCTCACCGTGGTAGCGTCTGCCCCTCAGCCCCCAAACACAGGACACCCAGAGGCGGTGGTGAGCAATGCCAAGACCAAGAGACCGATGCCACGACTCTTGGTGCAGAAGCACGAGCCATTTTTGCAGGCCTCCAAGGGGTAGCTGCAATGTGAGCCCCAGAAAAGCAGTGCATTGACATCTGCAGCTGCCATCTCATGCTCTTAGATCTAAATTCACTCAGAAAAAAACCCTTCTTCAGGTATGGCTGATGCACTGTGCCCTTATACCTGCTCTGGCTAAGGTGCTGGAGGTCCCTGGCTGGGATTCAGCCTCTTACCATAGATACACACAAACATCTCTTCACCTGGAACAGCAGCACCATAAACCATCAGGAACAGGCTTTCATTTTTCTTTTCTCACTCTTTTAACTTAGTAGAAAGAGCCCTAGATCGGTTTGCTTGTGTTGACAAATCCCGAACTGCCATGGGGTACTTGAAGTGGGAATGGGGGATAAGGAAATTCCCACCTGTGTTCCCATGTCTGTCTTTCCTCGCACTGCTCAATAAGGGTGCCAGACCTACTCTACTGAGTTAGAAATTTGAAGGGCAACCACTTGGTACTGCATGCGACAAGCAAACCTGGCTTCAGCAAAAGAGGGGCAGCATCTGCCTGTGAATGACTTAAAAGTGGCTCCTTGATTTTTTTAATGCCTTTTCTAAATCTCTGCACACCGCTCCGTCTCCCCCATCCCACCTCAGGCTTCAAAAGCTAAGTAGGTTTAAATGACAGGCCCAGGCCACTGCTCTTGTTTTAAACCCATTATGTAACGCTTAGATACCATGACGACAAGCGCATTATAAATTTGGATAAATACACCAGAACCACGTTCTTCTGCTATGCAAGGTGTCCTTGAAAAGCTTATGTTCTTTAGCCTTTCTCTCTGAACAAGACTGCCACCTCTTCCCCTTTTGCACCAGAGCAGTGTTTTGCTGCCTGTAAGCACCAGGCAGCTCTGAAAGATCTGCAAAAAAGAGCAAGGCCATCCCCAGGAAGACTAAATGTCCTTGCACTGGAAAAGGTCTAAGGGTCCACAAACTGAGAAAACTAGATGCCAGCTTAGTTTGCAGCTATGAATATGCAAGGAAGGAGAATCTATTGTAGTCTTTGCAATGGTGTTCAATATCTTAAGTTAAATCCCTATCAATTAATGTCAGGAAGAGAGGTCTAAGAACATTTCCCTCAAGCGACTATAAATATAATTTGCTGTAATTATGAAGCCCTTTCTATTGCCATAGTGGCTTAAAATGGCTTCAGTCTACCTGAGAATCAGGTTAATAGATTGTGACTTCAGCTCACATAACAGTTTTCAAAGAGCTGGTAGATTATCATAGTTACTTATTTGGGTTACCCAGAGGTGGATGAGGACCCCACTGTGTTGGGTGCTGTGTGAGCACAGAAGCACCCTAGGGCAAAAGACCACTCCAAACGCAAAGAGCCCAGCATCTCGATCCACTGTTTGTCCTCCTATGAAACTAATTCCTCTTCCCTTGAAATGTGGCTGGAGTGGGTAAGGAAGGTAGCGAGGCATTAATGTTTTTGTGAAGAACGTAGGGAGAATATCCATAGCCAATGGACACACTGTTGTGTAACGATGATCCAGATGACATCTTGCGGGCTAAGCTTTTGTCAATGCACTGCTTCGATTTAATAGGGCACAATCTGTTTAGCTGGAGCATTTGGCTTCTAGGTATTCGAGCTTGGGAAATATCTGAACGCTAACTTCCATGTTCCTGTCTGCTTTCTAAACTTGTCTGAATGCTCAAATACATGCTTGAAGATGCCTGTTCTTATTCCAGATGGCATCTCATTGGAAACAGTCATGCCCAATGTGTGCAAATAGGCTGTGATGTGCAGAAATGTTTACTAGGCAACCACAGGTCATTTGGCTTCTCTGGCTGCTGCCAAGGGTCCAGCGTTGCTTCTCCTAACCAAAGGGAGAAGCTCAGCTTCTCAGCTTCGCAGCTCCAGTGAGGCTCTGGACAGCCACAGACACATTCAGTGATGCACATTGCTAGTGGTGGCCAGATGCACAGCCACATCCAGATCACTACGTATCACAAGGGACTACGTGTCATAGTGATGGGCAGGTATTTGCTCCACGGGCAACACATCTGAAATCTATCTCCACAGACTTTCCACTGCCAGGGTGCATTTTATACACCATAGGATCAAGTCATACTGGGGCAGGCGAGCACACAACACCCCACCTTGTGCTGGGAGTGCAAGGACTCTGCCCCATGTGTGTGACCACGGGGCTGACAGACTGGAGCTACCTGGCTCGGAGGATATGATGTAGACTGTAAAGTTCCACATTACTAAAGTTTAAGGCTGCTCCTGGGTGACCAGAAGATGTAGGAAACAAATTTAATTGACTTTCCATAGAGTATGCATTCCCAGTGGCTCCAGGAGCGTTTGAACGGTATCTGCTCTGAAAGCCCCTGAGCTCTGGGCATAGCTTACCCTAAGCATGGATGAGTAGCCACCTCTGCATTGTAGTTACTGCTGTGCCAAGAGTAATATATCAGGCCATTTAAGAAGGCAACTAAGGATTCCCCTGGGTTTCAGCATGCTTTGAAATTGTCAGGTAACTCAGGTTCACACATTTTTTCCATTCTTAGGGGTAACTACAGGAAAGGTGTAACAAGAGTGATTTGCCCCAGGTATTTGAACTCTCTTATTTTTATAATACCTTAGATTTCCATGTCTTATCCGGGGTCAGATTTGTTCAGGTCATTATGGCCTGACCTTGGCACATTCCAAGATTTTTTCCCCTATTATTATTATTTCCTTCTCTGCTGTTTAAAGAAATTCTCCACCCACCTTAACAAACCACTCCATTAGCTAGAAAAGTTGGACATATTTTAAGAGCTATGTGGCCAGGAGGGTTTTTCCAAAGTGCTCGGGTATCTGCTAGAAGTGTTCCAGCAATATAGCTGTCAACATGGAAAAATGCTAATAGCAAAATGCTAAGATGAAAATTTAAGATATACAAAGGGGAAGATATTAATTTTCTGATTCACTGACAGAGGTCCTCGCTCAGCCTTTCTCTCATGGAAATGCTATTGAGCGAGAAACATTACCAGCTGAGACAAAACCATGTGGGATTTCCTCCTTTTCTTTCTTTGCTGTGGAAAATAGTGGGAAAATAACGTAATGGGCCCAGACTGCTGCAGATCCCTGCAGCAGAATCTGACCGTCTCCTGCATAAAGCCTCCACTGTGAAGACCACCAGCTTGGGGCTGCGCAGGGGTGTGGGGTGGGGGGAGCTCCTCCAGGCCCCAAGCTCAGCTCATCCACAAGAAAGCTCGGGTTCCTGGGCAGCGGGGAGCCATCTGCCTTCACTAGCAGGAAAGAAATCTGCTGCAATAACTAGGCTTGTCCTGTTGCTAGCCAGTGCAGCAGTGGAATGCCCTCCCAACTCATCTCATCTGGGATTTTGTTTGCTCCCCTCCCTGCCCTGGCTCCCCGACATTTTCACTCTCTGCAGACTCACCATCTGTTGGAGCTATTCTTCTGTGCATGGGCATGAAGAGCTGATTTTTCAGTTCTCCCAGTGGACTATCTCCAGGAAGGGCAAGGGGCTGAAACTGTAATTTAACCGAATCACGTCTCTGAGTTGGAAACTCAGACAGCCCTTATTGCTACATCCATTCTCCTTTATGATTTAAGCCTGGATATTACACTGGTAAATACAGGTCCCAGTTCCTTTCCTGTAGGCTTAGGAAGTATTCTACCAGCAACAAGTTCATGTTATCACCCAGATCTTGATATTATTAGTATTATTATTAGTTATATATATATAATTATGATAATAATTATTATTTTGGGCTCTTGCAGCATTGAAGGCCAAGCAAAACATAACAGCATAAAAGAACCAGTTGCTCTTCTGAGACCCCAGAGCCGCAACTGAACTCTGATTGCTCTCAGCATCCAGCCTGCAATTTTACTACTGGTGAGCGCTTGGCTGTGCACCTTGGGGTTAGACGGAAGCCTACTCAGTGCATCTTTGCTGAGCTGCAAACACTGACTCTGTAACATACAGAGCTGCAGCAAATTGGCTGTTCTGTTTTGAAATCATGGTGTCAATGCAGGAGAGGCTCGCCAACCCAGCAGAGCTAGAAAAATCTGGTATACTCCTTTTGTAAGCCACTGGCTTTGGTTTTGCTTGCCTCAGAGCTGATTAAGCCCACGCAAATTTGTCTTGCAAATCACACCTAAATTTTGTATTACTTTCCCAATTGCATATTTGACAGAGTGAAAAACTCATATACAGTGGTATGATCCAAGAAGCCCCCTGGGTTTGCCTAACAAACGGCAATTTTCTACCTACAGAAAATGCATAGGGAAGAGTGATGCTCTCAGGCCTCACACATTGAGGATGCAGGAATCATCCGGGACTCAGCATGCAGGCAAGGGGCATTGGGTGGCAGAAGGAAGTGGGATGGTGAGCAGAGAATAAGCATTGCATCTCCCTAGAAACCCTCAGGTTCCTGCTTAGACCTCCAAGGTACGTGTCCCACAGCTCTCATCCTGTGGCAGATGCATATGCAACTGCAGGGTCACAAAAAGTCCGGGGCTCAAAGGTTTGTTTGTGTAATGTTATTCCAGTTCAGAATCTTGCTTTCTCCTTGCCACCCTCATTTTCTAATGCTCTGTACGAGATTTACAACCCCCAAAAACATGAGGTTCAGCTCTGTGCCATCGCTCCACTTAGCTCAGAACAGCTGTCGGGACTTGCAGCAACATGAGCCACATCACAGCTGTCTGTAGCCACAGCATCGCACGTACATTCTTGGTGGCACGTGGACACATGGCCAGCCCAGCCCTGCCCTTCCAGGTCCCAGCAATACCATGCACAGGGGCAGCGTTAGCCTCTGTTAACACTCCAAGTGCAGCGTTCAGTTTGGGCTCCTCACGACAAGAAAGAAACTGAGGGGCTGGAGCGTGTCCAGGAAAGAGCGATGAAGCTGGTGAGGGGTCTGGAGAACAAGTCCTACAAGGAGCGGCTGAGGGAGCTGGGGTTGTTCAGCCTGGAGAAAAGGAGGCTGAGGGGAGACCTTATCGCTCCCTACAACTACCTGAAAGGAGGCTGTAGCCAGGTGGGGGTCGGTTTCTTCTCCCAAGTAACAAGTGATAGGACAAGCGGAAACGGCCTCAAGTTGCACCACGGGAGGTTTAGACTGGATATTAGGAGAAATTTCTTCACTGAAAGGGTTATCAAGCATTGGAACAGGCTGCCCAGGGAAGTGGTTAAATCGCCATCCCTGGAGGTATTTAAAAGATAGGTTGACATTGGACTTAGGGACATGGTTTAGTGGTGAATTTGGCAGCACTATGTTAACAGTTGGACTTGGTGATATTAAAGGTCCTTTCCAACCAAAATGATTCTGTGATTCTAGGGCTATGGCCTGCTGTTTTCTGCTGTAACTTTGCTGGGGACAAGCAATTGTGCTGGCCTCCAGGGCCACCTGCAGGTACATAAAGGTGTTCACCGGTGGCTAACGCAAGGTCTTTTCCCAACAGTGTCACTCAAACGATCAGAAGATATTAGCTGTCCCTACACAGCCTCATTCTGCTTACATGATCAAGCCATCGCAAGCTGCAGCCACACTTTTCTTTGTGCTTCCAGGTGTAGTAGAACCTGGTACCCCCTTGGATGCTGGCCATGGCCATGTGTTTTCTGGGAGGAAGCACATTTGTTATAGTCACAGATGGTCCTGAACTCCAGTGTGGACAGGGTGTGTTTCCCTGTGGATGATCAGAGAGAGCAGCACAGCTCCCTGCTCTCTTGTAATTCTCTCTAGGCATCCTCTCACAGCCTCTGCTGCTGGCAGACACAGGTGGGTATGCTGCAAGGCAGTTGCTCTCCTGTTCCAGAGCTGTAGGTCCTGGAGACTGCAGTCTCTCAGGTGTAGCTGCCATAGAGCTGGGGCAGGACATCCTTGTGCATCCTTCAAGGTGGTAACAGTGAATGGAAGCACTGGCTTCAGGAGGCTGAGACACCACAATTAAAGTGAGTCAATTACAGGAATGATTCTGATTTCAAACCAGCTTCAGACTTAATTCTCATTGATTTTAGTTTTACCAGTCGATCACAGAGAGGCAGTGGGGTAGAAGCATTGGTGGTGAGATGAAATCAGTGTCCCTCAAATGGATAGAGCCTCAATAAATTACCAATTAACATCAGCAAGCTAAAAATGTCAGTGATTAACCAGAGAGAGTGCAAACGGGAGCTGTGAAATTGGAGTTGCAATAGCAGGGCAGTCAGTTATTAATGAGCTGTGGCAGCAATCAGAATGGCCTTATTGTATTAAAGCACTCCCTCTCATGTGGATTGTGCTAGCTGACTTGTCAATGGCATATTAAAAAAAAAAAAAACAACTCAAAACAAACAATCAAGCTTCATTTTAGACACTGAGGATTATAACAGACAAGGTACAAACACAATTGCTACAGATGTGACCCCTAGCTCAAGTTGCTGTTGTGACATAAAAGCCCGCCTGTATTAGCCCATGGAGGGAATTCACAGGCTTGGCTGTCACTGGAGCCATCGTGTCCTTAAAAAGGCTCAGGTTTCAGCATCCCGATGAATTTATTTTCCATGGGAAACTGTGTTTAATCTCTTTTCTGGCTTGTTCTGGTAGGACAGGACCTTGTTCATTTTAAAAGAAACTACCATGAGTGCTGCTTCTTTAAGGCGCCTTAAAGAAGGTGGGAAAAGTAGTGCCAACCAGCTGCATGGGAGAGCTTTCCTGCACGGCAGGTGCCAGCCCCTCTCACTGGTTTTCCCATCTCACCGGAGCCACAGATGGATAATCCCTTCACATTTCCCACATGTGTTGCTATCCAGCAGCCCCTTCATTGCAAACCCATGGAACAAAGCAACAGCAAGGAATGGCTGCAGGAATCAGCTGCAATCAGAAACATCCACGTTAAGCTCTTCTTGCCAGACACAGAGAGGCAGGGAATCCAACATGGCCAATTTTCAGCTTTTTAACACAAAGTATTTCACTTTCTCTAATGTTTTAAGACTTTTGCAGACAAATAGGTCCACTCTGCTGGGAACAGCCAACCATGGCTGCTAATTAGCACTGTGAGGAAGAGCATTCTTCTCCTATGGCGAGATTGGGATAATGTAATCTATTACAAGCAAAACGGGTGCATTAAATAATCGAGGTGAGAAATGACTGTAGAGTGGGAAGGTCTTACACAAGCAGAGCAACAGTTGCACCAAGTCCAGATCTGACTGCTGGAAAGTTGTTTAAGCAATTAAAAACCAGCAATGTAGTCTGCTTCTTTTCTTTTTTTTTTTTTTTTTTTTTTTTAATAGCAGATAATGGACAGAATCCCTTACAATCATACAGAACATTCAAGAGCTGTTGCATTAAAGTGATACAGAGAAGGCCCTTGCTATGGAAAGCAGGTAGGGACATTTTTAATCTCATCTGCCATGGGATTACTGGGTTTTGCATCTCCCATCAGTCTTACTCAGGCTGATAGGCAAGCGCAGCAGCGTGAATAAGCAAGCCCGACTCCCACCAGCAGCTGTGCCAGTTAGCTGCCAACCCCCACAGAGACAGCTCTCACAGCCACGTTTTTAAGGGAGGAGAAATCACAGTGCTCAACTGGAAAAAGGGCTCTGGAAAGGAGTGGGGGGAGGAAGCATCAGGTAGAGGAGCAGAACAGAGGCTGCATCCTTGTGAAAGGCTGGCAAAGGGAGAGAGAGACAAATAACAGGGAGGGATGGGGCTTGCTGGGCTTCTCATGGCTTTCACCTTGCCACAGCAGCTGGTGATGGTAAGCAGCCCATGGAAACACAGGAAAATCGGGGTCATGTAGCCCTTTGGATGTGCTTTGGGATGTATTATGGCTTTGGGAGGAAGAGATGAGCTCAAAGCTGTGTGCTGCAGGAGACAAGCAGGGCAAGGGCAGCATCCAAGGCCCAAAGGCACATGCTATTCCTGTGGGCAGATGGGGCACTGCACCAAGATCTGCCCCGTTAGGACATGTAAGTCTAGTCACCTCACCACGTTCCTACCTCCTTAGCAAATGGAAAATGTTCCCATACACTGGCTATCCAGAGAGCAACAACCCTGCTTGGTCCAGCCTGCACATGAAAAGGAACATTGCTGTCTCTCCTTCGTTCCCTCCCTTCCAGGCCTTCCTCTGAAGCTCAGCTGCATGTTGACTCAAGCAGTCGTCGATTGGATGGGTTCTCCTTTGGCTTCCTGGAGACTGGCCAGCGTGGGCGCAAACTCTGTCGTAGGATGCCAAGAAACAAACGGCTCACATCGTAACCCAGACCTCAGTCTCCTGTAGATCGGCGATGGCTTTACAGATGTGCTTTCACATGAATGCGGCCCTTCACGAAGACCTGGTTTGACTTGGAATTAATATAGGAACTATGAGAGAAAAAACCCTGCACCATCATTGCTGGATTTTTGTGTTTAACTGCTGAAATTTAACTGCACAGAAGCAGGTTTTGGCTGCCTGCAGGCTTTTTAGATATAGCATGGAAACCGGCTTGCTTTCTCTTTAAGTCACGATGCATACCACATGGTGTTAACCAGAACAGCTTCCCCTGCTCCTTAGCCCAGCTGCGTATTAGTATCTTTCCCCTAACCAGGCCAAGATGTCAAATTCCCATACCTCTCTCAACAATTGCCAAGATGAGCGCTTCTAATAATACCCAGCCTTGAATTTTTGATGGCAGATTTCAGGAGGATTTAATATTACATCTTGGTTGTCAGATAAAGCTAAATCCTTAAACAAAATCTTCCTGCTGTCTTAAACCTTTCTGAAATACTCTCAGAAATGTGCACTATGTATTTTTCTCAGTATTTTTCATTACATGAAGAAGTTACTCTGCCTCCCTGTAATAGCAGGTAATAAGGATTTATTGTGTTTGGTGGCTATTAATAGTCATAACATGTTATCACAGAGAGCACCATGAGCAGTCACAGTACATAACAAATGGGAAAACAGTGTAAATGGTGACACTTCAAATGAAAAAACAGGGGTCCATAACTCCTAGCTATACTCTGGTTTCAGTAGCAGAGAGCAGGCTAGCTCAGAGGAGCCTTTTATCATTTCTTTCCTTTTTTTGATGTTACAGAGGTTTAAAACTTATTATAGTGATAGAAACCCTTTGCTAATTAAACCACTGTAAAGAGTAGTTTGTGCTGTATTTCTAGTCCCTTCCCCGAGCAGGTTTTTAAACACATGGCAAACTTCTCCCTCCTCAATTCCCTTACCCAGTTCCGTTGTGCAATGTCTTTGCAAAGTGCCTCAAACTGGCTCAGTGCTGGAGGTTATCTGCTCAGAGATCTGGTTCCCTGGGCAGATGAAAGAGCAGAGAAACTGCGGTGAATTTTCCTATTTCCTGCTACATGAGGATGGAGAAACACAAATGGGCCAATTTCCTAGAAAAAGCTGGTACGCACAGAAAGATTTTGCAAGCTCACTGATACTAAATTTGTCATGTTGTAGGGCTGTCAATAGATGCCAAAGTCATTATGACGTGACTTATTGCTACAAATCTTCTGGATAGAAAGCCTGGATAAGCTTCCTCAAGACCAGATCACTAAACTGAAAAATTTTTTTACTATTTAGTAAAATTATTCAGTGCTATTTTGACAAAAATGCCTTGTGGGGTGAAGGTGATCTTCCCTATATCCAAAAGTCTCTTGGTTGTAGTATACTATGCCAGGCTTTCCTTGTAATATAAGCAGAGACTTTTTCACGTACAATAGCTGTTTCAGATCTGTATGATATAGAAGCTGCATTCAGCAATTTTGAATTTAAAATTTTATCAGGGCTTCTTAGGTCAATTTGGTAGTACTTAGGAACATTGTGTTTCCCTGAGAAGGGAAACCTTAAAATAAAAAATAAATTTACTACAAAATTGGCTTTTCAAAACTGTCTTGTAAATGAATACTCCGGGAATTGCATTTGCAAGCTGTTCCAGTCAGGAATATAAAGCAAGACAAAGCTTAAACTGACAGTTTTCTACAAATAAAAAATGAGTTTGGACTGTCTTGCAGTACATTCTGAAGGAAAGAAGTCTGATACCACTTTGAAACCTCCAGTTATCTGAGCTTTATAAAATTCCCACCTTCTTGGGAACTGCCGACCTTTGCCTCACGACTTCTACCCACAAGCGAGTCCCACCGCTCTTGGGGTTCCTCATGAGCAGGTCATGTTCTTCTCCTTCCTGGGTTAAAGTCACATTTTCTCAGCCTCTTTCCAGACCAGCTTTTCCAATTCTTAGCTGATTCTCTCAAGTTCCTAGGGTTGGTTTTTTTCTTCTTTTTCAAGAAAATAATCCCCTTGTGTGTGTAACTTTGGGTTGGCCACTGGGGAAGCATTACTGTCTCCAAGCAGATGTCAAGATTTACATTTCAGTCTGCCGTATTCTTGTGACAGAAGGATGCAGCCAAGTTTCAAAGCTTCCCCGAGAGCATTTGTGCAATCAATGGTGCGCTCAAAGGAGAGCCTTCAGCCGGTGCACAGGGATGCTTTGCTGAGCTGAAGCTAACTCTGCTGAATAACAGAGAAGCATGTTTTTTTCAGCTTTTCGGCTTGTTTCAAGAACTTGGGGGGGGTGCAATTCAAACACGACTGCGAGGACACCTTACATCTGAAGATGATCCATGTCTCAGCATATCTGCTGCTAAGCTGCTGAGAAATAAACACGTTTGATGTTCCTTTTCCTTCTCAGTCATGGAGACTATTTTGGAGGGTAGATCAGGCTGCTCTGATGGGCTTCACTGAGATGTGTCCCCTTTGCTCGCCGCATTGACTGAGTTGGGGTCTGTAGGCCACAAATTCTGTCCTTAGTCCAAAATACTACATGGGTAAAGGTTACAGGAGTAACCAGGATGGAGAGACCTCTGCACTTCCCTCTGTGTGGAGGCTGCTGAGCAGCCCAGGACTTGACACTGACATGCGTCTCCCTCCATTGATTGGAAACACCTCCTCAGCTTGCCTCTTGCAAATGCTGCATCTGTTGGGAAATGCTGCACAGTCAGAAAAGATACCCACCATGCCTGAATGGATTTCACTGGGGCTCGCGGCAACTTCACCGCAGAGCAAGGAGGACAATTTGACATATTGCAAGCTGATGGAAAACCTCTCCAGGCAAAGCAGGCCAGGGGAGAGGAGAGAAGAAGGGATGCTGAAAGGGCCTGGGGCTGTGGTGGAAGCACTGTTAGCTCCAGTGAACGACAACTGAAGAGGGAAGAGAGAATCAAACAGAGACTCCGGGTACAAATACCCTGCAACACACCCCATGGGACTTTCATCCTACACAAAGCCACCTACACGGCTCCTTTATGTGATCTCCTGTTGGTTATGAACTGCACTGCTTGACCTGGAGTCCCTTTCAAACCTTTTCTCTTTCCATTTTGAATCTCCTCAGCCACGTGAGCCAGACATCACTCCACCCCAGGCCCTGCCACACATCCCCAGACCTTTTCATCCCCTTCCCAGCAGCTGCCTTTCCTTTTTTTTCCTTAGACCTACCCCACAGCTGTCTTTGAATACCAACCTCAGGGTTTGGTGTCAGCGCCCTTTTTTGACACCATTGCTGCCAAAGAAATTTTCCTCTGTCTCTGATTCAGGACTTTTTCTCATCTTGCACAGGGAAGAGGAAAATTCAGTCTCTGAGAGGATCCTGTACTACTTAACCTGTTACTCACAAGGCACAAAAACTAGGGGATTTGTGCCATTTGGGTGGAATATAAGATTCTATTTGACTCTCAGAAGAGCTGAAGGTTTGGAGTCCACAGGAGGCCACAAAGATGATTGGAGGACTGGAGCATCTCTGCTATGAGGACAGGCTGAGAGAGTTGGGGTTGTTCAGCCTGGAGAAGAGAAGGCTCCAGGGAGACCTTATAGCCCCTTCCAGTCCCTAAAGGGCCTACAGGAAAAATGGAGAGAACTCTTTATCAGGAAGTGTACCGATAGGATGAGGGGTAACAGTGTTAAGCTGAAAGAGGGGAGATTTAGGTTAGATATTAGGAAGAAATTCTTTAGTGTGAGGATGGTGAGACACTGGCCCAGGTTGCCCAGGGAAGCTGTGGCTGCCCCATCCCTGGAGGTGTTCAAGGCCAGGCTGGATGGGGCTTTGAGGAACCTGTCTGGTGGAAGGAGGGTTGGAACTAGATGATCTTCAAGGTCCCTTCCAACCCAAACCATTCTATGATTCTGTGACTTGCCAAGTAGGTCAAAAAGTAGCTTTTAACCCTGCTGTGACCTGAGATAGGGCAAGGCCAAAACAGTTTATTTCCACCAGCACTTTTCTATGGTAGTTTTCCCTGTTTGTGTTTATAATTAGAGAACTATGCAGATGACACTCTGCCATATCCCTGTGTTCACAATGGGGAAGGACACTATTAGTACATGAAGCTGGTCTCCTAATTAACACTTGCTTCTGAGCATTGCAGGACTGCAAAAGAGCCATCACTTACAAGGTGGCAGACACCACACCAGGCCCATAAGCAGCCAGGGGCAACCATTGAGTTACCACCTTCCTTGCAGCCCCTTTGCAAGTCACCAGGCACAGATCTCCCAAGAGTGGGGATGTGTTTCTACAGCCCCCTCCTCCTCTGTTCCCTGTCAGATGGAGGCTGCATCTGTATGGCAATACACCAGCAACGTTGGCAGCCAAGAAAAGAGTTGCTAGGCAAATCTGAGCAGTGGGAGGATTTTCACATCCTGCAGCCACCTGGACTGCTGCATGCAGCTCCAGCTCTCTCCCTCCAGGGCTCTCAATCCCTCTTCTCCACCCCTGTGCTTCCCCTTATCTATTTTTAGGGCAAATCTCTAACACTTTCATAAGTTTATTCCTTACCCTTCCCCATGGGACAATCTCATGGGACAACTCACATGTGCAGACAGTGAGCAGCAGCAACTTCCAGTGCTGCAAGAAGACATCAGCTTTCCCTGGGCTGAACTCACACACACATCTATAGGATACTGAGTTGATGAAAGGTGGGGGTAAGCGCCCTGAGAGAGACCCAGGTGTGAGACACAAAGCCCACCAGTATAGCCCTTTCCTGGAGTGGCTGTGCCCCATGTGCTCAGCAAGCTGGTGACACAAAAGTGGAAGTGGCTCCTGGAGGTGTTGCCAAAGAAATAAAGCCCCTGCTGCCACAGGGTAATCAAATTACTGCAGAGTTCAGCCACCAAAAGACAAAACTGTGAGAATGCAGTATTTACAGTTAAGGTGCTATTTGTTCATTTAACAAAACCAGTGGTACCAAGACCCTGGCTCCATCCCTGGCAAGATCTAACCAAACCAAGGCAGGAGAGTTTTCTACAAAGCCATGCTCTAGCCTACCTGGGTGCTAGCCACTCCTCCAGCTTGAAAAAGGCAGAGCCTGGTAGATCCTAGCATAGGTTCGCTGTATCTTTGGCCAGGCCACAGTCATGGTCCCTCTCTGCCCCTGTCTGAGCTTTACTGGGGAGGTGTGCTAGCAACTGAATTGCATCCTCTCTGATGGGGAGTTGGGGATGTGCGGAAATCACAGCTGGTGTCACAATTTGTGAAGGGGAAAGGACACGTATGGATGGAAAACATCCAGACTATTAGAAGAAGAGCACCCTACGATAAAACCGCTGTGACTCCTGGCCTGGGGATAGAAAGCAAAAGGTGAGTCAGGGCAATTAAAACCCAGCCACTGCAGAACAGCTGCGCAGGGATTGCATCCTGTCAATCCCGACTTGTTTTTCAGTTTATTAGCATGAATGTAACTGAAGGGAGAGCTGGGAGATGAGGGAAGAGCAGCGGTAGGAGGTTATTTGTAGAATGCCAGCCAAAAAAGAAGAACATTTATAGGAGGGGTTCGAAGGATGGAAATGGACTTGTTTGTTCCAGGCATAGTCTGAAAATAGTCCTGGGGCTCAAGGTCATGAGAGGGGGCTGCAGACCAGAATAATATGCTTAGCTCTGAACGGACAGGTTTGAAACAAGAACATCCCCCTAAATGAAGAAAAGCCTGAAAGAATAATGCGCATTTGCTTTGTGTTACATGAAAACTTTTTTTTTTCCCCCCTCCATTTTTGGGTTATGGAGGTTTTTTTTACATCCAAAATGCCCTTTGGAAACTACAGTTTCAAAAGTTTCAGAAGATTTTCAGCAATTTTCCAGACTCACCTGGACGAGGCTCCGGACTGATGGGGCCAGATCTGAGAGCAATGAGATGTTGGACTGGCTGGAAAGCCCTCCCTTAGTATGTCAACCTGCAAACTGGAAACAGAAATAGGAGAGACAAGGGGGAAGATTAATACACTCATTGAGACCAGCGATGCAGGAGGAAATTGACTGCCCGGCAATTATGATGCTTTGTGACCACTGACACTGGCTACAACCCACATATCCCAGAAGTTCCCAATGCCAGAGAAGAGAATAAAACACAATTGAGCCCTCCACAGTAATTTGTGTTTTGCTAGATCTGAGATTATGTTTAGCACTGTGGCTGACGGGGGAAAAAAAGAAAAAGCCCAAACAGTTTTAATAATAGATTTTGGAGGACTTTGAATTGTCAGAGACATTTTCTAGTGACAGTTTGTCTGAATCATATTTGGCACCGGTAATATACCACATCTCCTGTCATTCTTTTAATTACTTTAGAGCCTTTTAAAAGAGCATTTTAAAAATTAATTAAGAACACCTCTGATTTCAGACCAAGCATGAGAAAATAAAATATCCCCGCTGTTGCATTTTAAGTGGCAGATTGTCCTGGTGCTGCAGATAAGCTTTCTGAACAATCCAGCATGCCAACACCAGAACAACCCCCAAAGATAACTTAATTTTGTATCCATTTAAGGGCTTGGGAAGGGAAGTGTAACATTTTTGAATTTAAGAAGACAAAGGACCTCAGTTAACTAATTATGTTACCAGAAGTCTGCGCTAAATGGATTGGTTCCGCGCTTTGCTTATTAAAGCTTGGAAAGAAAATAAGGCTAGGCTACAGCTGGTTGTAGTCTGTGGCAGAAATCACTTGCAGAAGATTTCTTGTATGCAAAACCAGACGATATGAACTCTTTGGAAGTCAAAAGAAATATCAAAGTGTTAGGATTCATATTAGAGCTAAACGAGTTTATTATTATTTTTTACCAACTTATTTGATGTTAATAAGTTGGTAAGTTACCTCTCTGCCCAACATCTGAAAACTTTGTGGTGTCTTACAGTCATATTCATGCCATTTATTCAGGTGCAGATTTTGGGGTCAGCGGAACAGTGTTACCTGTTTTACACTTCAGCTGTGTTGCTTGGTTGTAAGAGGTCAGCAGCATCCTGGTGGGGTAGGTGTGAGAGGGACTCTGCACTGAAGTTCACTGTGGATATATGGACAGGTAAACATGGTTATTTGCTGCAAATGTATTCTTGGACACCCAAAAAGTATGTGTGTGTGCACGCGTGTGTGATGGGGGCTGCAAAGGGCCTAACAAGGATCTCAAATAGCAACATCTGAACGACTGGTCCAACCTTATTCCATCTCACATGTGGATGCAGCAACTGGACCAGCTGCACCAAGGGTGAAGAGGGGAAACCCGGAGGGGAAATCTCACAGGTTCACTGGGTAGATGTCTCACCCTTGATGCTGTTCGCAGCAGGTTGACCCAACACCAGTGAGGTGGGAGAGCCTCTGCTGTCCTTGTGGCATCTCAGGGAGAAGAGGCAGCCTGGCCCAGAGCAATGGGCACTACCCTGGCGCTGGCAGGCCTGTGTCTGCTACTGATGCTGTTTTCCACCCCAGCCCAGGAGGCTTTCATTTGCCCATTACCCAACTTCTAAACCAAGCAAACAGTGACCCCTTGGTTTGCAACCACACTGTTGTCAGGTACCTTTCTTCAGAAAAAGACTGCCTAGCATAAGGCTCAGAAGAGAAGTCAAGGGGCCCTTGTCCAGCTGCTGGGAATACCCAGGATGGCAGGTCTGCACCACCAACCACCCAGACCTGGTGTTCTCACTGGGGAAGCCAGACATCTCACTGGCTCCTTCCTCCTCTCACGCCCAGCAGCAGAAGCAGAGCTGCCCTCTTCTACAGCACCTTCAGCTCTGACAGCCTCAGTGACGTTGGGCAGGGGCATACTGTGAAAACAGGGTGGCAGGGGAGGCTGCTCCGACCTCCAAGTTGTTTCCAGAGTGAAAGATTTGAATGTCTCCTAGGTCACCTTCAACAGCTGGTGGGAACTACCTGCCCACCTCAGTCAAGGGTGCCTGTGTCTCAGCTCTTTGGGCCAAATGAATCAAACCAGGCTAGGCAAACCTGTTTCAAACTACATGGGATTCAACCCAGATGCCTGAGCATCCTTTGATGCCCAGCTGCAATGCTGGCTTTGTCGCCACAGCACTGGTATAGCCAAGCAGCTGCTGCATCCCCGCTGCACCTGATAACTTAGACGAAATGAACTGCAGATGAAACCAATGGAAACTAGTTTTCAAATAGCCTATTTGCAAAGGTAATATATTCATTTACTGAAAAGGGACAGCTATAGATTTCATTCTCTGACCCTCTCAGCCAAGGCTCCTTCCCTTCCCCTCTTATCTCATGATCTCGGGTGTGGAAGGTATTAAGGCTCTCAGCTTCCAAAATATGTTCAATTCATGACCAAAAACGACTCAGCAGACGGGGAGATGAAGAAAGAGAAATGGAAGTATCACTTTTCCCTTTTCTGAAGTTGAGAATTCACCTGTCTGCTGTGCCCAACCTGTTGTTTACTCTGCAAAGAGAAAAAGAGCAGCTAGGCAACTCTGTCCTGAAAACATCTCCCAGCTAACTAGTCTCCTGCTTAAGTTAGTGGGAACAGTTGCATGAGCTAAATGAGAAAATGCTCGATGGGAATATATAGTCATACTGCTTTCATGTAAAAGGCTTTCCTCCGCTCAAAGCAGCATACACTTCACCTGATCCTGGTGGGATTCAAGATGCATTTTTTCCTGAGTTACTTTTCAAGCTGACCCTGCTTTGAGTAAGAGTTTGGACCAGAGACCACCCCCCAGTTCCCTTCCTGCCTAAATCCTAGAATAAAAGTGTTTATGTTTCCAACACTCAATTTTCAATGCTGCAGGGCCTTTCCTTCAAAATTTCTCTATATTGCAAGCAGAATTAAAGAGTATTTAAGTTATCTTGCTCATTCCACAGTCTTCCCTTCTTCCCCAAACCCCTTCCCACCCCATGAACATGGTTTTGTCTTACCAGAAGTTGGTAACGTTCACTTACAATGAGCTCAGTTTGGGGTTCAGAAACATCCGCTAAAAAAAAAAAAAAAAAGCAAGTTTTTTGGCCAGCTTGAACAGACTGATGAATAATTCAGGGTGATTCCCTGCCCTGCTCCGTCACCGTATTAGCCATAGGTTAGCCCTGGCAGATCTAGTCCTCTTTGCCCTGAACAGCTGCATGCATGTAGCTCCTCCTCCGGGGGCACAACTAATGAGTCTTAATTGTGTTCAGATGCCCAAAAGGGCAGTTAAAAGTCTGCTCCTTTAGGCACAGGTCCTTCAGTCAAAGCTGCAGAAGTGTTTCTGCCGTTGAAGAAACCTTCTGGGCAGCCCCTTCTCCCTTCAAACCTGCAGCGCTAAGGGAGAGAGGAAGGCAAATCCCCCCACTGCTGGTACTGAGGGTCCCTGGTTAGACCCAGCTCTGCATTGCAGCAGGGACCACATGGAGCGGGATCTCCCAAGCACTTCTCAGGCCAACCGTTTCACAGCCTACAAATTATAAACCTACAGGTCTCTTCATTTCTTAGGACTGTGGTAGCACAACTCGCCCTTTACGCATCTTCCCTTTACAGTCCGCCGCCAAAAGCTCACCACTGGTATCACTCATAGTCACCATCTCACTAAAGATGTCTATTATTTATTAATCTCTAATTGGCAGTAAATGGCAAGGAAAACAAACAGAATGATTTCAGTTGTTTTGCTTGTTTATCAGCAAATATTTGAGGAGAGCCACAAATAACTCTAGCCCTGCCACTGAGTCAAAACCCACTCCTGTGGGATGTCATTGGAGACCTGTACCTGTTCTGCGGCTGGCTGTTTGGAAAATGAATGCGTACAGGCTTAGCTAATATCACTGCAGCGACACTCTCAGTCAGCTGGGAGGCTGGTGAGAAAATGGGGCAATAATTTACAGAAAGAGCTGAGTATTTGTGTTCAAAAGCATCCGTGCCACGCTTGTGGCTGCTGCACTCTTACCTGAAGGCTTGATTGTCTGATGCAGTTTGGAGTCATGTCAGTTAACTATAAAGTTTAAATAATTGCTATATATAGAGAGCGCTTGAAGGTCTATCACTGGAAATGTTAATAAAAGCTCAGGGTAGAGTCACTCCGCTTGTCTTTTCTGGTTGGGTTTTGGGTTTTTTTTGTGGGCTGCTGTTCTATGCAAGCCTTCCCCTGCATGACCTTGGCTCTCTGAATAAATAAGGTTAAAGCATGTAAATTAGATGCTCTTCAAAGGTTAGTGGGAGAATTGATCTCAGAAATCGTTGGAGATTTTCTGGTTGTCATAAAGCTTCCAGAAACACCTCTGGGGAGGCTCTTACCCCCTCCTTGTAGTTTGCACACAGTGACTCACGTGATCCCGCATGGGCTCAGATGAAATGCAGACAGCTCAAATTCTGCAGTGATACATCTACAAGCTGGGGAAAAAAGTGGTGTGTCAGTTGGGTCTGTACTGCTTCAGCAGATGCACAGTTCTGCAGGCCCAAGACATGTTAAACACAAGATGAAATTTTTCAGGGCATCTAAGAGATCTGGGACCTCAGCTCTCATCATAGTACAAAGATTTGAGGATTCAGAACACATGAATTGCTTTGAAATTGCAACCCCTCTTCACTTATGGTTCAGAGGAGAAGCAAGCTGCAGGGGCGGTCTTCTCATTCACACTATGCTGCTCCCAACTTCCTCCACTTGCAAAGAAGAGGAAGAGAAGGTGAAATGAGACGGAGAGAAGGGAAGGGAAGATGGCCAGGGTAACCTTCACTTGTCATATGCAAGGAAAGACAGGTTCCTTATGAGGCTCTGAGAAGGAAGAGCCAGCTGGATCTGTCCTGCTGTCATCATGTCCTTGGTGTCTCTCCATGCACGACGCTCTCCAGTGAATTTAGGATGCAGACATGCTCATCTACCCTTCAGCCAAGGATCGTGTCACAGTAGATTCTCATAGGAGGAGGATGAAGTTGCTGAACTCTCAGCATAGAGATATATATTTTTTTTTCCTCTTTTATGATCCGAGCTGAGCCCTGCTGTCTTTCTGCATGTCCAGCTTACCATCAGAGCTGGAGTGACATATGTCTGCCTCCTTTGTCTTCACCACCATGACACGACCTTGGCTTTACTCTAGTGTACTGCCAAAGAACATTGAGCCAAGTCCTGAGCTGAAGGTGGAAAGGACTTCTGCAAAGAGCAAAGTAACCTGAGGTGAGCGTAACATCCATCTGGGAGCCTGTAATAACTGGGCCCAGAGTAAACCCCATGGGGATGGGGGTCCCAGCTGCCAGCAAGGCAGCAGAGAGCTGGTGGCCAGCCGCACACTCCAGGGAATGATGCCTGTAAGAATTAGAGGGAAAGCAGAAAATAAATGGCTGTTATACTGTTCATACAAGGTCCCTGCATTAGTGTGCCAAGTGGGGACTTTTGAGACAAGTGGGATGGGATGGGATAGGACAGGATTTTCCAGTTGTGGAGTTTCATCCTAATTCTACTGCTCCAAGGCCAAGGGCAAAACCACATGCTGGGTGTCGAGCCCTTTTACATCGTAGCCTGTTCTGTCCTGGCAGACACTGTATAAAGGGTTTACAGGTCATCTGAAGACTGCTCCCATAATGGCACATCTATACATGTTACAGGCTCTGGGATTTCATGCAAATCCTTTTTGGATTGCAATACAGAGATAGTAAATGATTCATGGATACAACCTAGAGATGCTGGTTTTGGCTAGAGCTGTTGTTCTGCCTTGCAATCAGAGGATGGCATTTGGATAGAAAGGGATAAGGGCAGAGAGTGTAAGATGGGGACGGGTCTCTGTCCCCACAACCTGGAGTTCTTGAGGGAGGAAATGCTGCCTCTGTTTTCCAACTAATGTAGGTTCTCTCTCTCACTGCATGAAATCTTAAGAATCTGTTGAAACCGGAGCACAGCAGCACAGTGCTCTCACCCATTTTAATGCAGATTCACTTACTATTGATTAGCCATTCAGAACTGCTTTGATTTCAGGTAGATGTCACTTCATTGAACACTTATGAATGTCAGATTGATTTAGCTACACTGCTCATTTAGATATTTCTTTGCAACAGAAGTTAAAGTACTTGACAGACTCTTTAGAGAAGCCCCTGTGGAAACTGGAGAAATTACAGGAGTCAGACTAGAAGGTGAGGATCACTGCCTGGCAGGAAGCTGAGCGTCTCCTGTGAGTCAGTGTGTGTGCTGAACTGCCAGAGGTTTCAGTGCGGCAAGCAGGAAAGGCCAGCCTGCATGTGAGTCACCAGCCCTGATGCTGGATTTACAATACCACCTTGCAGGAGCCAGTACCATAAACTCCCCTGCAAGTTCTGGGCAAAGCTTTTCCCACAGCAGTATTTGACACCCAAGTTTCAGAAAGCTGTGCTTGATGTCCTTTAGCAGAGTAGTACTTAGCTCAAGGAATGAACAAACAAATATCTACGTGGAAAAAATAGGTGGGAGTGGCCCTACCTGAGTGCTTCCCTGGCTGGTGTCTTTCCACTCCTCCCCAGCCTTTGGCTGCTCATCCACCACTTCTGGTCTCTGCTCAGTGCTTTCTACTTGCCCAAGGCTCCTAGTGGATCTCTTAGTAGTTTTGGACCAGGATTCATCAGACAACCTACTTACTACAAACAATTTGCTCTACTGGGTGAAGTATTAGAAATGCTACTGTGGTTTTAAAAGAACTTAAGTTATGACCTTGAAAAAAACCCACACAGCCAAAAATGCATAAAACATTAACAGTTACGAAGAAGATGGCACTTCCTTCCACAGCAGTGCTCATCCCGAGAAATATGAGTCAGTGTTCATCTAGCTTGAGTGCCGCTGCAAAGTAACTACGGTCTGGAGAAAGTATGGTCTTCATTTACTTGTTTGTTTAGAAACAGTTTTGTTTATTCCCATCTCAGTTTAATTTGCACTATATATATGTTGGAGCCCTCACCATCCACTTGAATCTGCATCTGAGTGGAAAATTAGAGGATTCCTTGGCCTGCCAGCCACGTCTCCCATTTCAAGCACAGGCAGCCTTCCATACCCTGTGTTCAGGAGATGCATTATCCTCCCTGAAAACAGGTGCTGTGGACACGTGGCCACGAAAGAGCTGTGCAGAATTGTAACAGGTGCACTGTACCCAATGTGCTGAATTCAACACAATTTGGACATGTTGAACTTCATCAAGTCAGATTATGGCACTGCTTCACACTCTTCACACTCACAATCACAGAGATTGCTCTTCCACGTATGTGCACTGAAGAAGACAGCCGAGGAATGGAGTAATTACTCCAAATAACTGCTCTGAGTTTATATGGCAGCACGGTTCCGTCTTGCAAAAGCTTTTTCTGCATGTGACACATTTATAAACTCACTTTTCAGAAGAGAAAAGAAAGCTGGGAGAGGTCGAAAGCCTCACCACAACTGGTAGGCAACATCAAGACTAGGCAAGACTCTTGTTCCTGGGATCTAAACCACCTCATGGGAATAAGCTTTGAGGAGAAGTCTGTCCCTCTTTTTCACTGCGTTTCTTCCCAAACCTGCAGGCTGAATCCTCAGAGCAGGCAGTCATGATTCCACAGGGCTTCCAAAAGCCTGGATGGGTAGTAAGTTCCAACCACCAGCAAACAAACCAGAGTTCATCTGTGCCTTGAGATACGTGTCACCTGAAAGCAGGTGACAATTGCCTTGGTTATTGCTACAAACATCACGCAGAACTTCTCTTGGGAGTCTCCTTTCCAGTGTGGTCTTTCCAGATATATGCACCTCGTGTGTGCACAGGCACCACATGAGGTGGAGGGGCGCATCCCACTCCATCTGGGACAGCTTTTTCTCCTTCTTCTTTGAGGCTCACTTTCCATCTTGCTTTTCCTGATCTCCCTGTCTCCTGAGTCCCAAACTGAAATACCCATCAGTTCTCTGAAAAGCTTATGCAAAATGGAGCAGCTTATTGGAAAAACATCACCCAGAGAGCTTTTGTCCTCCACAGTTGTTTCTTCTGTCTTCACAAGAGGCCTTCTCTGGGTGCTTTGTTAGTTCTGTTAGGCAGGCAGGATTTCCAACTTATTAGCTGGAAAAAATGCTGCTTCAGCCAAGATTTCCACAATGATGAATAACACAACAAAACCAACAAGCCCTCACATTTTATAGCAGCACATAAGAAAAATCCATTTTTTTCATAAGATGGAAGAAGATATTACGCAAGAGGGTAAAAATTCCTTCAAAATCTCCTTCTTGGACACATAATCTGCTTGGTAAGCTATTTAAATCAGCATTTAGAAGGTATGTGTCAGCCGCCAAAAATGCTAAGTACCTAATTAGAGGCTTTTGCACTGAATTGCAACAGGGGCTACGTACTTCTGTTCCTTGCTCAGGCAGTCCCATGCAGGAGAGATGAGCAGTGAAGGAGCTGACGCCAATACAAGCACAGTGCTCCTGGTGGTCTCTGCAGGCCAGCTCCAGAAGGAGAGGGCAGGGAGATGTTCATCTCAGCATCCCACCACACTGGTGCGGGCACAGAGTGGGTGCTGATAACCCTCTTTCTCCCCAGTAAAGCTGAGCAGATGCCCAGAGTCTAGGCATCTGGGGAGCAGACCACCAGTCACTCTGCCAGGAGAGCTGAGCCAGAAGACCCTATCTATTAAAATATTAAATTGGGTCCAAAGACAAATGCTTCTTTCCACTCCCGACCTTGAATTTTAGACTCACTTGCACCAGAAATGTTGAAACTTCCTATTGAAAGACTTTTACTTGAATGGAAAAAAACCCACCCTGTTATTTTTTCCTTCCCTGAAAAGGAAGCTTGCCTTGCTTCAACCAGTACTTAAAGTTACTTGCTCACTCTTTCTGCTGCTAGGACAGTTATTGGGAAGGGAAATACCGGCTTCCCTTGCTGAGTCACGGTACTTCATCACCAGAAAGACCATCCTGTCTATGCCACCGTAACTGTAATACATCAAGCTGTGGCAATGTGTAATCCTTTTTGGAAAAAGAATCAACTTTCTTCCCTTCTCTGTAGAAGAATGCACATTGGTTTGAGTTGAAGATTAACATCAGTTATAAAACACATCCATCTGCGAGGGAGTTGGAGATAATTTTTCTTCATTTCAGATAACTGTCAGGACCATTAAGACACGATGATAGGTTTTTTTCTCTTTGCTTGATTTAAACTCCTCATTTCAATAGGCTGCACTGCTTATGGTGAGAGGGAAGGCAGTGGTGGTGTTAAGGCAGAGCTCACTGGAAGCCCTGGGCTCCTGTGTTTCAAACTGATAAGCTGAAAATGAACATCTGCTGCTGAAATACTTTTACATTATTTTTTTTTAAATAGATTTCATTTCAAGAGGTTCCAAGCAAACAGCCTTTTTCAGCTGTAACACAAGAAATATTTCTGAAAACAGCTGGGAATCGGCAAGATGATACAGAACTAAGGACACATTTAAGAATCACTAATCATTTATAATTAACTAGAACTGTCACTGTGTTCGTAGACCCAATATTAGTTAAAAAAGACAGACAGACACACACAGAGTCTTATAATTAAATCATCTCTAAATACGCAAAGCCAGGAGGTAAGCTGGCTATACCTCACTTACATTTTGTGCATCATTTAACAATACCTAGCTGCCAGTGGGAAACAGGTCAATCAACCAACTCTGGAGAAGTGCAGGACTTTGCAAAGCACACAGTGATGGAGCAAAACATGGGACTGGGAATTCCACCTTGACCACACCACTGATACAGTCTCTAAGCTGCTAGAAGAAAAGCAGGACCTGACCCAGCTCTGGCAGAAAGAGCTTCTTACATTTCCCGGATATTTTTTTTTCCTCTACAGTATATATTTAAAATTCTGAGAACTTTACTTCTCAAACAAAAAGTCCATATCTCGTTTGGCTTTCAACCAGTCACAGAACCAGATGGAACACAATCACATTTTTAGTGAAATGTCCCCATTTTAAAAAAAGCGACAACAATGATAATAATTTAGGAAACAGGGTACCATCAATTCAACTAATTCTTTCCAGAGAAGCCCACTGGAGACTCTTAATCCCTCCTGTGAGTAGTGGACCAGTGCTAACAGCAATAAACCAAGGACTGGAAGCACAGAAAAGTAATTAATAAACATGCTGCTGGATCATCATTGTATCAGCAGAGAAAACAAGGAATGCCACGAACTTTATGTTTTGTGGACAGGCATGGGAAACTATCCAAAACACAGGATGTGTGGAATACCACGTGTTGAATTCAGTGGCAATTAGTGGAAATTTTAGTCAATTTAAAAGGCCTTTTGGCACATCTCACCTCCTTACTGTATTTTATGAGCCCAGAGAGATAACTGTCTTTGCGTCATCTTTGATTATTCTTCAGCATCCTTTCCAGGAGGATTTTCACTTAAACTTTCCCTATAAGAACTCCTCTTGCCTGCGACTCCCATTCTAGGCTGGTTCCCATCCCAAACAACAGGACAGCCCAAAACATCTCTGCAGACAAGCCAGCTTCCTAAACTAGCTTCCTGCGTGCTCCAATCCAACTACTCCCTACTCATCCCTCCATTTAATTTAATCAGCAATAAGCTCATGTCATCCAGGCTTGGTATTTCTCCTGCTTACCAAGTTGAAAATAGCACTGTCTTTGATGGACCATTAACTTATTGGGAAATAAACCTCTCTGCTCTTGCATTCCAATATAATTTTTTTTTCCTTCCCACATCTAGGATGCTTACATCTTCCACCACACCTGGTCAGACTCACGTCCCGAATAAGAGCACAAAACTGTCTCTCCCAGAGCAGAATTGAGAGCAGCACCATGCAAAGTTAAAAAAAAAGCAAAAACAAAAAAAAGCAAAATGTTGGTACCTCTGGTCAGAAACCATTTCTGTGGCTGGAAGTGGCAGGGGCCATGTCTAGATGTGGGTGTTCTGCAGTCAGTACTGCAGACAGAGATGAAGCAGACCAGAGCAGCATAAGGCAAACTCTGATCTGCTGGCCTGGGCTGCAACAGCAATGGGCACTGCTGACTCAGCTGCCCCTGATGTACGCTGCTCACCGCGGCCTTGTGGCTTCATCTCGCTCCTGAGAGTGAAGGAAGCTTCTCCCTTTGTCATGAGCTTGCACTAGGCTTGATATGGGGGTCCTGTCCCTCTGAGCCCCTGAATGGTGCAAGGAGCTGGCTTACAGCCCAGTGATACCCCTGCCAATGCTGATAGGGGCTAAGTCTGCAAAAACTGGCAATTACAGATGTGCTGGTGGGAAGGAGTCTCTGCAGGTTTCCAGTCAAATCTGTTGCTCAGCACAGGACTATAGAATCATAGAGTCATCTAGGTTGGAAGAGACCTTTAAGATCATTCAGTCCAACCACTAACCTAACACTGCCAAGTTACCACTAAACCATGTCCCTCAGCACCACATCTACACATCTTTTAAATACCTCCAGGGATGGTGACTCAAACGCTTCCCTGGGCAGCCTGTTCCAATGTTTGATAACCCTTTCTGTGAAGAAACTTTTTCTAATATCCAACCTAAACCTCCCGTGGCGCAACTTGAGGCTGTTTCCTCTTGCCCTATCGCTTGTTACTCTGGAGAAGAGACCAACCCCCACCTGGCTACAGCCTCCTTTCAGGTAGTTGTAGAGAGCGATAAGGTCTCCCCTCAGCCTCCTTTTCTCCAGGCTGAACAACCCCAGCTCCCTCAGCCGCTCCTTGTAGGACTTGTGCTCCAGACCCCTCACCAGCTTCATCGCTCTTCCCTGGACACGCTCCAGCACCTCAATGTCTTTCTTGTAGTGCTGTCTCTAGCACTAGGTCAAGTTGGTTGTGTCTTTGCCTTCGAAACCTCCAATGACAGAGATCACTCACATGACTTAAGCCCACGCACAGATGCTTTACTGGTTGGGTCTAGAAAGGAAAGTGGACTAGATAAAGCCTTTTGTACAGATACCACAGCAATCCACCACAGAGCACAAGTCCTCCACTCTTCTGTGTTATCATGGAACCCCGTGGGGAAAAATCACAGCTGTTTTTATCTTCCTGGGAACCTGTGGTCTCATCTGCTTCAGAACTTATTCATTCTCACCATGGCTAGTGCCTGCTTATCACAGGCAGAGAGGGATCACAGCAAGTCAGTCTGTGCCAATTTGCAAGGGAGAGAGAGCAGCGAGTGTGTCAGCAGTCTCACAGAGGGCTCCAGCAAAGCTCATTTAAATATGCCGAGCACGCACAGCAGAGGGAAAAGACTGGTAATCTAGCTGTACGAATACCACTTAAAAGGAAGCAGCCATCGTAATTAGCCTGACAGCAAAACTCGAGCGCTGCCCTCCTTGCCCACAGCTCAGTGTGTTGGTAGTTCCACTGATTTGCTGTGCAGGGGCAGTGACCATGGTGTGGTGGTCCTTGTCGATATTACTAGCTCTGCTGGTCACCTCCATGCTGCCTTCCCACTCAAAGGGACAACAAACGGCTGCCAGGCAGACAGACAAGCCATGGGCATATTCCTTCTGTGCTTGCATGAAGCACAGGGACCCAAAATTTGTGGCCCAAAGTAGCTGGGGTCAGCCACCCTCTTTTAAGAGGCAAATTAATTGCCAGTGAAGGATGCAGAAGATTTGTGCCAAAACAGGACTAGGTCATCGTTGGGAGCAGGAGAGGACTGTGTTATCCCACAACAGTTGTTTTTATTACACGAGAAACAAGCTCTGCTTTCTCTGACCCTTTGTTTATTCACTCACTATTTGAGAAGATCCAATTAGTTGTAAATTGCACCAAGCCCCAAGCTCCCTTTTTTTTTTTTTATTAATTTAAATCCTTGTTTAAAGAAATCAGAACACCAGCAGGGTTTCATAGACTCAGAAGGTACGAGCCTGTCTTTTTGATGGAGCTTGATTTCCTAAGGAGATTCCCCTCCAATCTCCGTCACACCAGTCCAAAACAGCCCATGGGCACATACTTCAGTTCCGTACAAGCGTAACTCTTTTTGAAACTGTCTTGGCTTGCATAAGGATCATTTCAGTCAAAGCCCAGGATGTTTCCATTTGGTAATGTTACTTCAGTGTCTCAAGAGCTTGTGATGGCCTTCCTCAGCACCCAGGTGTCTACAATCCCAGCCTCCAAACTGACACCAGGCATCAGCTTTGCCATTGGTATCAGCAAGCTGGCACAAAACGATAACTACAACCTGAGCAAAATGTCAGGACCAGAGAGAAGAATGGGAACATGAGCAAATCAATCCACAGCTCCCTTGTGGGCATACTGCTCAAGTTTTTCAGAAACAAAACAAAACAGAGAGAGAGAGAGGATTCTCCATTCCCCCAAATGACACATTTTGAAATATATATCCCTTCATGCTGTTGTAAATCCAATATTCCATTAGAAAAGAGCTGACTTTTTTTTTTCTTTTAACAAGTTATTAAACAATTCACCCTGAAATCCTGCAATTTCACTTGAAAGACTGGGGAAAACAGCTCCTCTAATATGGAAATTAAGCAAAATTCCATTTCAACAATTTCCCCTCCTATTATGCAAGTCCTAGGAAGCTCTTTGAAGTGCATAAATTTCAAGCTCAGTTTTAATGTCCCACGTGTTGTCATAATTCTGGAAATCAAGCAAGATGAAAAAAGAACAAGGGTTGCACAGAAAGACGAGCCATGGGAGAACAGGGTAACTACTCTCAATATCTACATGCGTCTAGAAATTTCAAGTGGGTTTTTAGCCAAGGCCATCTTGTATAATAATAATGCAGGTGCAACACAAGCTTGGGATGAAGCACTGTCCATGCCACACAAGCAGGATTTTTCTTACTGCCAATCTTGAACTTCCAGAAACACTGTTTCTGGCTGTTACCTGGTTATAACGTCTGTCACAACCATCTGTAACATCCTTTAAATAATCAGTAGCTGCTCCTAGGTTTGGGCTCCGCAGGAGCAGAAAGGAATAAGGGTATATATAACCAGGTACTTCACCATACACTGGATAAACCAACACCAAGAGAAACCTGTAGAATTACCGTGTGGGTGCTGAGACTAAAAACAACAGAAGAAATGCACAATGCCAATATAAAAAAAAAAGCCTGTTGAAATCGTGAAACCATGCTCATTACAGTTATGAATTTTCATTTTGTTATCCTTTTGCAGAATTTAAAGCGAAAAAAGATCACATTTTCTGTATCTTCCAGATAGTACACCTTCAAGAGTATAAATCATCGTTTTCTCCAATTTTGATTGCTCAGGACTAGATGTACATGTTCAAGGGACTCCCAAAGAGTTTTCCTTGTTTTATTCCATCTTCAGGTTTGAAGGTTTTGGAGGGTTTTTTGTTTGTTTATATGCTTGCTATCTTCTTTGTCAGAGGCAGAATGCAGCTAAGTTACTTTTTCTTCCTATCTCTAATTTTTTTTGAAGTTGAGGATATTGTAAAAGCTTGCAGACAGAGAGGAAAAAAAAAAAAAAAAAAAAGGAAAATCCTACCCCAGGATCATCCATCTTCTAACATTCAGCAGGAGGATGTCAGATGTTGATAACTTTCAAAAGCAAAATTGAAACAGCAACATTCATTTCAATTCCAAACTTTTTCGGCAATTATTTAATCTCAAAAAATCTACTTTTTGAAAAGGCTCTTTTCAAACTAACTCCAGTGTCCAAAGGGGTTGTCATTTGAATCTATAACCTCTGGTACCCAGTTACCTCTGAAGTAGCTACAAAAGAACTGAATCCTTACAAATGTGAAGAAAAGATTGCTCTGCCTATTGTGCATGCGTATTGTCATCAAGAAAGCCATGAGCAAGGGTCAGAGCCTGTAATAGCCATCTCTGGAGCAGGCATGTAAGGAGTAGCATGAGGCTGGAAGCCAAAAACCAGGCCAGCTGAAACCTGCTTTGCCCAAAGGGATGGACTGGCCTGGCAGAGCCACACTTGATTCAGTCACTGAGTGACAGAGAAGATCAGACCAAGCACAGCAGAATCACATTAATAAATAACTATTGTCTCCTATCTCACAAATAACCTCTGCCAGTGTCAGGTTTGAGAAGAGAAAGGAAAACCAAAAGTGACATTGATGGCCAACTTGCCAGTGGAGATGGCACTATTTGGGTAGGTAACTGAGGTCTGAGGACTGCTATGGCTGAGCTCACAGAGCACTTTGTGTAAGGCACCTCATCACTGTTGCGACGCTGGCCGCAGCAATGAGTGCGGGCATTAAGCTCCTTTTCTCCACCACGAGTGCGGGATGCCCTCACCCCCTGGTTTTCAGAAGTGACAGAGACCAGGCGTGCATCCATTCGCCTGCAGAGGAAATGAAGCAGGCACCACCTGGAAATCTGCCACGTGGAAAAGGCTGGGGGAACGAACTGTGCTGCTGAGGACAAGAGGAGAGAAGAGTAGCAGAAACTGCTCACGCAACCTTGCTAAGCTGTGGAAATCTTACAAATATGAAGAAAAAGGGATTCCTGCACTGAACTGCACCTTTTCCTTCATCCTAAAACAAAAGGAAAATTTGCAGACCTTGAGGCACTTTCATCACATTTAAAGCTGACTGATTTTTTTAAAACTTTAATTACACCACTGACGTTTTTCAGGAACTAGGATCTAATGCAGAATGATAGGGGTGTTGAGGTCTGCTTAACTTCTGCATGGCCCATGGTTTTGTCCAACTACCTCCAGATACCCAGGTCACCTGCTTTTCTTCTCCCATTTCCCTGCCTTATTACAGCTGCAGACCAGGGCTCCCATTTGTGCCGTGCCTATTGAAGAGGGCTTTCCATGAGCAATATGGCCAGAAGAAGCTGTTTCCATCACATATAAAACTTGCTCCCTAGGTTACAGACTATAGGCTGGAGTTTCCCACTAAGCCAAGTGACAGATCTCTAGTTTTGACCCCAGAATTACAGCATGCAGGTTTGTGCATTGTTGTTGCTGTTTTTTTCTATGTCTTTTCCCATTTTCTTTCTTACAGAAATCACATGAGGTGGGATATGCTTTGTTACAGTCATTGTACAAACAAGCTGACAATTTTCCATTAATTTAATTACCTAGTAGTACTACAAGCCTTTCCAGCTGCTGAAAAAAAAAACCCAACACAGTCAAAACCAAAACTAAAAAATAAACACTAGGAAAAATAGGACAAATACAGTGAGGTGACATATGGTGTTTTCAACTCCCTATGCAGAGGGAATTCTCTTATTATTTATCATGGCACTAGCTCCCCAGGCCCTGAATGCTTTTTGTTTCTTGCTAAACCAAAGACTAGGACCTATCACTTTTGAAAGCCCTGCCTGTAGAGCCTCAGCTGACTTAACCATGTAATGAGAAATAAAGGCAGAGACAGGCTATAGGTAGTGGACAACCATCAGTTGATCATCAGTTCAAGCATAATAACTGGAAGGTATTTGGAAGAGAATTCACCAGGAAGTGGGGTTCCCTTCTCTTCTTTTCCTTTTACTAGTGCAAGAAGGGAGAGAAAGTGGAAAAGAAACATGGTAGAAGGAAAGAAAGAAGAAAGCTAAGAGAAATGCTATTTACATATTTGCTTATTTGAATAGGATTGAATCATTAAATACATATTTAACATTTGATACATTAATAATATTTCCTCCCACTTTGAGTGGCAAAACTGGAATCTTATTTTTGCGTTTCTTGAAGGTACTATTAAGCGCAGGTAGAGGACAGGGGCAGGCACTTTTCCCTGGGCACAGTATATGCTGCTCTCGCTCCACTTCCCCTTGGTACTTATAGGTGGGTTTCCACTAACCTCATACTGTCAGGGCTGGCCACACAGTCAGGTCCTAGCACCTCTGTGAGCTTCCACCCATCAGCAGACCTGCAGGAAAGCTGTCCTGTGAACACCTGCAAGCCTACAGAAAATACAAGCTAACTTCCTTACTTTAACCCTCATCTCCAGCAATTTGGCTGTGCACCACCCCACACAAGGATAATCCTGAAAATATGTGCTCCCTTCAGAGTCCAAGCCAGGGTCCAGCTCCTCTGAGTTCATGTTCATGGCATGAAGTCTCAGTTATTAAATTTACAGAAGGCTTTTATTTTGCAAAATTGGCCTGAGCTAGTGTTTGGCTTTTCAACTTTCCCTGTGTTTGCCAGGGGGCTGGACCTAAATACTGGCATCCTTCTCACTTACAAAATTTGTGAAGCATTTTTAGTGGCAGGAATGTTACTGCTCTGTAAACAACAGATATTAAAGTATCAATTGTTATTCTCACTCCCCTTCTACTGTGCACAGTTCTGTACTTACAAAATAAGATTTTCTCTCATTTACACTGATTGAAAAAGAGCTCATTCAAATCCTGAAGTTTTTTTAGTGCCAGAAGTCAGGTCTTTGGCAGAGTTTTATTAATGTCAGGTTCCCCAGGACCCATCAGCTTCTGTGGAACACTAATATTGCACGCAATTTACCTGAGGAGTTTTGATCCTAAACCCAAGTGTCAGACTAACGGGCAAAAGCAGTAATATTCTTTGATCATCTGGGTATTGGACTGCCAAAAGCACTCTAGCTCAATGTGAGAGGAGGGAAAACTATTAATGCTTTTCAGGAAGTAGCCCCAAGATGTGATGGATGCGTGACTGGACCAAAATCTTTTTCATGGTGCATTTTAGAAGAATGTCCAGCCACCACTGTGAGCCAGAAGAGACGCTCATCTTCCTCTTACTTGCTTCTTTGGTCTCTGTCTTACAGAAGCCTCACAAAATGCTGTTTCACTAGGCCACCCCTGGAACAGGGACTCAAGGCACAGAGACTGAGCCATTTGCTCAAGGCAGCTCAAATACTGTGGGAGAGCCCACATTGAACTAGGAGTTCAAATTCTCATCTGCTACCTTCAGTAGGTTGTTCTCTGCCCCTCGACTGGGGCTAGAACATGGGCAGCCCAAGACCATCTAGCACCTAATAGGAGTTGTCCTAGTTGCAAAGCATGCCCATGGCTTCCTGTTCTTTCTCTGTGTACCTCCAAAAAGACCCCAGATCTGTTTCCTCTGTACTCTGCTGTTAGGTAGTTGCAAGCACCAGGAGCTTCCCCTTCCCAGGCTGAACAAGCTCAGCTCCCTCTGCCTCTCCTTCCACACTGAGTGCTCCAGCCCTGACCATCTCAATGGCCTCTACTGGACTTGATCCAGTACATCGATGCTGGTCCTGTGCTAGGCAGCCCAATGCTCAGCACAGCATCCAGATGTGGCCTTGTCAGTGCACAACTTGTACACCAGGATCTTAATTTCTTCTTCTGCAAAGCCGCTTTCTAATCTGTTAGCTCCAGTTTGTCCGGCTTCCTGGGGTGGTTGGGTTCCAGCTGCAGGACTTGGCATTTGCTTTGGTTGAACTCCCCGAAGTTCCTGCCGCCCTATCCTTTCCAATTCCTGTCCTTTCTAGCTCTCTCTGAATGGTAGTCCTGTCCTCCAGCATATCATTGGCACGTCCCAATTGGGTGTTGTCATGCTTTAGGGCACACTCTGTCCCATCATCCAGAGCATCAATAAAGGTGTTAAATAGTATCAACCCCAATACTGATCTTCTCAGAAACACCCTTTGTGAGGAACTGCCACTGAATTTCAAGCTGTGAAGCCTGACAAGGTCTCTGAGCCTGATAGTCTACTCAGGACCGCTGCCCATAAAGTTGCCTAATGCCAGTGCAAAGCAGTCTCAACTGCCATGACTCTGAACCAGCGTGTAACCCTTCTCATCAAGTCACTTCAAAACAAAGAAAATAATTTCAGTATGTATAGCATGAAGAGTTATGTCCGGTTTCTGGGCCCTACAAGACCACTTTTCTTGGCAAGTGTCCCATTCTTTACCTGTAACTGGGAACTTCAAATTGCAGGCACGAATGTATTGTGTATATAATGGTGCCTTTACTTTAGCATGCTCTCGTACAAATCTAAAATCAACAGAAGAGAAAATTAAAGGAGGAAATGACCATTCAAATTTTTGCCCAATGTTTATCTGTAAATGAAAACTGTTAGAGTAGTACTGCAGGAGACTTTCTTTTCAGGAAGGTGAGCAGCCCTTCCATTTAAACCGTCTGACAAGCTTTGCCGTCGGGCACTAAGGTAGAGAAAATCTTGCTTCCACATCTCCTTTTTTTATGCACTAACAGGAAAACATAGAAAAGTTGACATTTTCCTGACAAATCCTTAATCTGTTTTATTTTAGTTGCTGGCATTGGAAAAATTGAATCCACACCTACTCAGTTCTCGCTTATGCTATATTAATATTTTAAGACATTTCAAAATATGCTTGATTCCCAACTACAAACTGAAGAAAAAAGATGTCGGAAAGAAGGTTACAGATTTGAGCTCTTCTACCGTCAATTCTCCCACTCACACACCTGTGCCCCACTGCTGGTCTGTAAGTTATTGAAAGGGTATCCCAGGGAGACTAAACATATATCTAAAAAAAAACCACAGAGATTTCCATCCATTCAGGAAAACAACGACGAAAAATCAAACAGGGAGAAAAATAAAAGTAAGGAGAGGTGGTCCTCCTAGCGAGAAAGTCTGAGAAGCTGTAAGGTAAAAATATCAATGTATGTTCTGGCACCTTTTCCTTCACCAGCTTCTGTATTTGTTTCTTAATTACAGTAGCTGTAATGTGTAATGCTTATTTGAGTCTACTTGACCAGAACTGTAATGCATTTAATCCAGCTGATGTCTCTCCTGGCTGCTGCAAAGCATATAGCTGTTATCCACAGCTCAGAAGATGCAGCTTGGACATCCCAAGGATGAGCAGTAAGGAAAAGAACTCAAGCTAACTTGAAAGGAAAACTGTCTCACCCAGCAACCCACAGATGCTGTCAAAACCCAGAATTTTACCATTTTGATTCACTGTTGAATGGTAGATGCAAAAAATTGGTATGGATAGCTTGTATAAGATGGACTTAGCAGCTGGTCCTACAAGCATCCTCAAAAGCCTTTATAGGCTGTAGATGCTGATGATGATAAGGGACAACCCTTTTCAGTCTGTTTTCAAGTGTGTATCTGATGAGGGCAAGAAAACAATCACACAGTTTGATGCTGGCATCCATCCTTAAATCCCTACTGCTGACGTGATACAACTTTTTGCCTGTATCTAGGTTGGAAGGGACATCTGGAGGCCTCCAGACCTGCCTTGCCTTTGGAGCAGGACCATTGCCAACACTGGATCAGGTCTCTCATGGTTTTGTCTAGCCAAATCTTGAAACCTTTCAAGACTGGACAACCCAGCACCTCACCAAGTACTACAGCCTCTCTAAATACCCAGCATCATTTTCAAACTAAGAAGCTAAAAGTTACTGTGCCCTAAAAAGGCTAAAAGTGAGAGAGCCCTAAACAAATAAATCTGTTAGAGGTTAGGATACACGTCAATGTATCCAGGTGAATTCCTCCTTAATTTTTCACAGAATAGCTCAATGGATAACTAGCCCAAGATATGGGAAAGCAAAACATTGCTTTTTAATGGACACTGGAGATTTTTTGCAGACGTCCTCTCTATGGGGAGAATTGAGATGTGATTGTAACTGAATACAATACCTCTGGAAATCTCCCTAGGGCTTCTTTGAATAAAAATATTCAAAGAAATAAAGAAATTCTTTAGTGGCAGCTAGACTATTGAAAAGCTGTACTGGGGGAGGGGCAAGGGAAGAAAAGGTGAGAAAAGCTTTGAAAGAAAGCTCAAAAAATACCAGAGATCACTGTTACAAGGGAAGAACACACAGAGTCCTAGATGTCTTTCTGTGGCATCTCTGTTTCTTGGTGATTCAGACCAAGAGGTTTGGCTGTTGAAAATCGAGCGCACCTGTCCAATTATTTTACTAATTTCAAGGCCTGTCTGATAAATAAATATGCTCTGAGTTTAACAGATTTCACTAGAAATAACATATCCTACGTACCAGAAAGAGGTTTATGCTGTAAAACAGTAATGTCATGACCAAAGGGAAGATTGCTTAATTAGCTCGTTATTTCTCTCAAACGCAATGGAAAAAATGAGCTGACTGCAGTATGGCTATGTCTGTGTTTCCAATAGTTACAAGACAAATTTTTTTTAAGTGCTAAAGACTTCTAAGATTAATAGTTCCTTTTTTTAAAAAAATGACTATTTTATGCAGACTTTAAAAGGTACAAAATGCCTAAAAGCAACTCTCAAAAGTAAAGGTATGAGCCCTCCTAACTCCAGGGCAGAAGCCATGTGACAGAGTCAGGAGGAAGAATGCTTTGGGGAGGAGGCAGTTTCCAGGGGGACCCTTCCAAGTCCTGAGCAAGATGAGCTCCTCTGTCCAGGGCCACTTAAAGAGTGCACCTAAGAGCATCTCTGTCTGGCATGGTCCTTTGGCCAGGCCAGCACCTCCAGAGAGAGAAGTCAGCAGGACACAGAGAGTTTCCTTGCTGCGGGCCATGGCTGCTTTCTGAAAGCTCGAACATGGCACATGGTTCAGCAATGGCTGTTACTCCAGCAGGTTTTATTTGGCTCTGGCAGGTGTTACCAGAATGAGTGCAATCTGTTCTTGGAGTGAGGAGATGCTTTCCATTAGAAGAATTGCCATTTCCTCCCACTGATGAGGCTGCCTGCATAGAGTGAGTTGTTAACAGCAGGGCATGGGATGAGAGCAGTTTTCCAGACATCATACACCACCTTCCCCCACCCCACTCCAAGGATGGGGCTGACATGACAGCTCCCATCTACTCACACTCAGAGATGTACATTTTCCCTAGCTTCCTTTGCTAACTCATCCAGATGGAAAAAGTTAAAAATGATTGTGGTTTAGGGATTCAGTTTTTTTTTTTTTTAGACCAGTGCAATCCCTTAATCCAGTGCAATCCCTTAATCTAGTGCAATCCCTACCTCCTTGTTGGGAGAGTGATGAAAATTTGAGAATGAACTGAATGCCCTAAAGATGACAAAACTCAAATACAGCTTTTCTGGAGTCCATATTTGTGGTGCCATGGACACAAAATCAGGGTCTTTTTCTGCAGCCTAGAGCCCAACAGACTGGCTCTCTGGCCCCCAAGGACTCTCAGCACAATAGCATGATGCAGAGGAGGGGAACCCTCATGCAGCAAGGTTGGGTAACTTGATGAATGGCACACAAAAAAGCTATGCCAGGGATGGGAGGCGACTCTTGCCGAGTGCCCCCTCTGAGGAAAGACACACCATTTTAGTCCTGACCTTTGCATAGTACCAGCTATGATGCTCAGGCCAGACAGTTTAAGGTATAGCTCAGCTATTGACATCTGCCTAAAACATCTTCTCCAAATAGCCCTGAATTGACTAGAATTTTCTATGCCCACTAGGAGCTCACGCCAGTGGCTGATGCCCCTCCTTGCCAGAAAGCAGGCTTTGTTTGTCATATGAACTTTCCTGCCTTGCATTTCCAGACATTGTTTTTTGTTCGTGTTTTCTCCACTAGATTAATAAGGCCCTTAATACCTGCTATTTTCTCCCTATGAAGTTCTTATAACCTGTAATCAAGCTACTTTTTGATCTTCTCAAAAACCAGACTGAGCTCTTTTAGAATTACTGCAAAGTACCTTTTTTTACCAGAACTGTGCCCTATCTTTCCAAAGCTGCTGTTAAAGAGCAATATGTGCATTGTGCAATTATCTCCCATCCCAGAGAGCAGTCCCGTTCAGGAGTCCTGTAAGGTAAAGGCATGGCCAGGTTGCACAGTACTGCAAATAAATTGACGTCATTGTTGTGTTAGCGTCCAAGTGCTTTGACTCATGATCCCTTTTGGGTTTAATTTGCTGTAGTCAAAAGGCTCCCTGTCCCTAGCTGCGTGCCCCAGCCCTCTGCCATAGGAACAGTGAGGTTACTGCTTTAGCCGCATCAGTTGTCAGCCAGGTACGCTGCCATTAGCTTCAGCCCCAGGCTGTGAATTTACACCCAGCACACCACCCCATCGTAGAGACACCTCTACCAGAAAAGCATTTTGGACAAGGTAGAGCAGTCATCACCTGTATGTTCCAGGTATCCTGAGGGTCAGGAATGCATGAAATTATCACTGTATGAAAGATTAAAGCCTTCAGAGCTTTGATTCAGCAAAGCAATTACGTACACATTTTACTTGTCAACACAAGGCTACTAAACAAAGAGCTGGAGCATTTGGCAAAAGCTGAGCAGAGAAATCGTTGCTGAAACCCAATAAAATTCTCATGTAACGTTTTTCCAAAAACCCTGCAAGTTGATCAATGTATTTGATTTCTGGTCTCCTTTTTTTCAAGGACTAGGAGAAATGTTTCAGAAAGCTGTCTCCTGCAGACCAGTCTCTCATTTAACAGGCAGGGCTAAGTGCAGGACAGGGCACCGCAGCAAAACTGTCTGCCCAAAACATTAATGGAAAATATTTATTTAACAAATGCAAGAAGCAACTACAGTGATCTTTCCCTTAGTGGTTAGGGGGGATTAAATATCTGAGAGAAGAGCAATGCTTTTGCTCTTCTTGACATTTAATACTATGGAAGGGTTAAGAAGGTACTGCCAAGATCATGCTGAGCCCAGGGTGGTAGAGACATGGGAGACAACCCATGGGACTCTCCTGGCACAAGAAAAGAAAGCTAAGACCAAAAGATATGCTTAGATATACAACAGAAGGTAGACTTCCCTGCAAAAGGAATAACACAACAGAAACAAGTTTCCTCCTGTGCAGGCACTTTGGAAAGTGCCACAGTCCTGAGCACAGCGGTTCATCAGAACAACGTTGAAGGACGTACTGGAGGAGGGACAGTATGATCCTATGCCCTGCTACAGCATACAGCAGGGTTGATTGCATGGCCGTTGTGGCTGAAACAAGGTCAAAATAACCCAAAAGACAGCATTGTCCAAGCCATTAAGCTCTCTTCTACGCCAGCATACTGCTGTCCGGGCAGCTAAAGCAGACACCACAGATCCTACATTTGGCAGGACACTTTGAAGCCAACCAACCAGCCAAGAATGAACAGAGAAAAAAAAGATTTGTTTCGCCCAAAGCAGAACACTGGTAAATTACCATATGAATCTTATAAATGGCTACTGAGACACTAGGAGCACCTGGAAGGGAAGACCTGATTTAAAACCCAGTTTACAGCCCAATCTGTGCTTGGACCTTGGCTCTCCAAATATGAAAGACAGTTGTGCTGCCAGATAAACCTCATCATAGTCTGTCTGCTGCCATAATTGAGTTTCTGCCTCATCATCCAACAGAGAAATAACTCAGCGCCACTTATGGGAGGAAAGTATTGTTTCTCTCTTCAGTCATTTCCTCTAGATCCACTGTCTTGAAGAAAGAAACTAAAAAAAAAAGAAAAGAAAAGGAACTTCTGTTCTTGAGATCACTCTGATATTTTAAAAATTAGTTTTGTCCTACGTTCAGGATAGTAGTCCAGGATATATCACACCCTTCTAACCAGAGACAAGACATCATGGGAGACACGGCTTGGTCAGTGAGCCCAGCCCAGAGAAAAGAATGTTGTTATTATTGCTCTATCTTAATTTTCTACTTTTTGGCAAAACAGAAATATGCTGTGGGAAATATTGGCTTTTTAAAGAGGTTGCAGTTTCCACCCCTCAGGAAAGTTGAACTATTCCCAGCCAGCTCTGGTCAGAGTAGAACTTATTGCCCTATATCTTTACCACCTGAGTTGATCTATCAAGGCTTTGCTTCTTTCTAGTCAATTAAAAAAATCTCTTATTTTATTATGCAAATGTGTGGGGAGTAAAAGGGCTCTAATATCTAAGAAGTGTCTAAAAAATTGATTTTAAACTCTACCAAATAATTTTTGTCTCTCCAAAGCAATATACGCCCCTCCACACATACACATTTTTGCTATGTTATGTATACAAGCTTACTAATCACACCTTAATCTCTTGATTAAGAAATATTTTTCTTCTCATCTGCAAAGAAAAGACCTTCTCCAAAACATTTTGGAACCTTAAATAGAAAGGTATAGGGAAAAGGGCCATTTATATAATGCAACCAGGTGAGCAAGCTGCTACCATTTACACCTTGCCTGAAATGCTGCTCTTCACCTGAGTTTATAACAAATATCCTCATTTCAGTCCCCTCTGATCACTTAGAGTCCATTAGCTGATTTCAGTCCAAGTTGACAGAGCCACATGAAAGAAAAATTAATCTCCTATGTGTATAGCAAAAATCATTGGCCAGACTGCAGAGAGGAACACTCAAGAAGGTCCCCGTGGGGAGACAGGCATGTCGTCATCACCTGGTTTACTCCCTTGGAGGTCGCAGCCAGTCAACCGAACAGCACGTGTGTAGTGGCCAGCCATTTAGCACGTGGCCAGTCCTGGACTAACCCTGGCTGTCTCTGCACTAGCACAGCTGTCCCCAAGGCCATGATGGGGGGAGTTTATTGCTGTGGCATAGAAATCAGTTTTTCAATAGACCTGCTGCTGCCCTCGTGGAGTGAGACGAGAACAAATGGCCCAAAAGCAGGGCTAACACTCACTGATGAGGACCTGGGAGGCAGAGGGAAAAAATTGTGACCAAGGAGATGAAGAACACTGGGACAACAGTGTTGTGGGCTGGCAGCTGGAAAAGGATGGTGGCTGGTCAGCCAAGGAGCAGCATGGAAACAGGATCCAGATCACCATGTACAAACACAGAATTGCCCATGGGCAGCCAGGTCTCTACCAAACTAAGTGAGGTCCGTCTCATGAAGGAGGAGTCCCTTGATAGCAGGACCGAGCCCTCAGGATGGAAAGAAAACACCTTAGGCACAGAAGATCTGGAGACCCTTGATTTGGGTTCCAGGTAGTGTGTTATTCCTCCTTTACACCAGGACAAGGGAGAACAGAAAGAAATGCCACTACCCACAAATACATTGCTTGCTGAGGGATGGGGAGCATAAGCAGACAGCACATTCATCAGAGTAGTTGCATTGTCCAGATACAGCCCTTCCAGGAAGAATTCAATTCCCCCAGCACACAAGCTATTTGAAGCTATGAAAATGCCGTCCATTTTTGGAGGGGATAAAAAGATGCAGATATTTCACTAACATCTCAGCAGACGTTCTCTCTTGTCCCTGACTTTAGCTGACTACAGTTCAAAAATTGGGGTGAGATATATCCATCCTTTTAGTCACACACTGCCACTCCCTATGTAAAGCACGTATACAAACTGAATTCATCAGAACTGATCCTGTGCTCGTGCTTTCACAGATATTTCATCCTTCCTCCAACTTGTCCACACTTCCCTCTCTCCCACTCCCTCCCCCTCCCAACAACAGTAAGCACAAAATGATAAGAAAGAAAAAAAAAAAACCCACCACAACACAACATATAAAACAACAGAGCAACTTAACTGGACCAGATGGCATCCACGAGAAACTGAAATACAAGCACGCATCAATTACTGCAATATTCATCCCTCATAAACTTTCAACAAATATGTTCACATAAACAAGATCCTACATTCTGCATCCTAATTAATTTTCACATTTGTACAAAACCTCTTCCAAGAACAAGGAAAAAATATTAAAGGAACACTTGCTCAAAGTGTTTTTTTCCTCAAGTAACTGAAAGAAAATTCTAGTTTTTCTATTTCAGAAGAATACTTGAAACCCCTTCTCAATTTTTGTAATGAATTTGAAAGAGGGATGATTTTACCCACAGGTGTGGCTTTTTCTCTGGAAGGGGTTCCTAGATAGTTAGACAAGCATAAAATTCGCTTTTGCTTGGGACTAAATGTAAAGTAAGGATGGAAAAAGGGAACCTGAATGCAACAGCAAGATCCCAAGCCAAACTGCAGAGGAAAACTAGAGTTTTTCAAATAACTGATTCTTTGACTCAGTAACTGAAATGAGGAGGTGGGAAGTGGGAAGACTTTCAGGATGAAATGTCGGCTGTCCTGCAAATCGAAGTGATTTTGGCTAGGCTGAGCGCAGCCTTTGCACTGGCATTGCTTCCTGCCCCAACTTCCGTGGTTGGCACACTGCCATTTGTGTGTAAACGACATGGGATCAAATTTTCAGCAAGTATCACAGATAGTCTTAAACTAGGAAAAGACTGTAAAATCATTTGTGAAGAGCTTAGGTTTTTTTCTCACCCTCAAAATAAATATATGTGTAAATATATATATAATTTTTTTTTTTACCTGTCCTGTGGCTGGCTGAAAAGTGAAATAATTATTTTGCTGTTTAAAATTATTTAGCTATTACCTCTCAGCTGTCTTTAGGGCAACAAAATTCTCTGCGAATGTCCCCGTTCTCAAACCTTTCCACTTGAGAAGTGCTCTGATATTTCTTATTTAAGAGAAATGCACACAAAAGGCCCTTCTGCCCACGGTCCTAAGGAAGGGGAAGAGGATTTGTTACCATCATGGAGGTGACCAGTCCAGGGGCACTGGCCCCATCACCCCTCCTTCTAACAAGTGGGAGCAATCTCCCCAGCCCCACAGCAGGGCTGGGCATGAGGCCCCCACCCAGGACAGAAACATGGACCTGGGTGGCAGGCGATAACTCTTCCCCGAGAAATGTGTCTCAAACAGCAGCATCACTTGCTTTTGGAATCTTTCTTCCCATTGAAAGGCACCGCTGGTGGTCCTGCCCCTGCGGTTTTCCATCCCCTGTTCAGTAGGGCCTGGGCAGCTACAAGAGGCACATCTCTCTACCACCACTGGCCAAGACACACACAAGCAGCTACGACGGGGAAGGACTTTTACAGCTGACTCTGTTATCCTAGAGGTGATAAGGCAGGCAAAACCAAATGACTTTGTGGTCTGGTTCAAAGTACGCTGCCCTGGCATCTCCCAGCACAAGACCAGCACTTTCTCCATCCTTATCACCACAGCCTTGTTTTACCTAACCAGTTTAGCGCATTTTGTGGCTTTGCCATGTAAATCAGGTACAATGCATATCTGTGTGCTTTATGACTGTGTGGGAGTTTGTAAAATTACATATTTCAGTCTTTTGTTATAGAAAAAGAGCAAAATGGAGCTAAGGGTTGTGAGAGAGACAATGGCTTCTATTTAACACAGCAGAAATACCATAAACGCTCATTTTTGAAGAGGTGGAAAATATGGGTACATTGGTTTAGAGAAGGAATTGCCAAATATGACCCGACTGCCAAGGAAGATGAAAGCAGACAGGTATGCAACATTTCATGTGAGTGAGGCTGACAAAACTGGCATGATCATCAATCTCAAAATGCCATGTAAATGATTAGACAACTGCATTTCTCTAGGATAATTTAATCTAGGTGCTACTGGGCTCCATTTTAAACCCTGTAGAAAGATGTTGGATTAAGAGTTTTGATTTTGTTCCCCCTCCTTTTGTTTTTTCCCTGCCCTGACTGCTACTTGGATTTGCTCTGCTGCTAATAGTGCTACAGCCAAGTTATAACACCAGCCCATGCTTGCTGCAGTGTTTTTCCTCATACATGTGAGAATTCTTCCCAGAACACGTGGTTGGTGAATTACGCTCCCTGTCTGAGCTGCTGGCAGTCATATTGTTCAAGTTTGACATCCCTACTTTGCAGCAATTTCTCTGACAGCAGAGTTGGCTTCTTAACTTTTTTTTCCTTTTCTGGTAGTTCCGCCTTTGTGTATCTTGGGATACCTCCTCTGTGAAGGCTCAGGGCACCAGTTTAAACCACAAGTATGCTGGGGCACAGAATCCAGAGCAACCTACCAAGACTTTAATGGCTTCTCCACAGAAAGACTCTTCTCTACGATGTGACACTTTCCTGAAACAGGTAATAAATAAATAAATACATAAACAACAACAACCCCAAACAAATAAACAAACCCCAAACCAACCAAAACCCCAGCCACTAAAGAAACACAAGGCAAAAGTTATTAAGATTTGAGCGACACTACTTATCTAACAGTAAATCCAGCTCCTCTGAGGATGGAAACTCCCACCAGCCTCTAAAGGACTAGGGCGTAAAACTAACACGCAGTATTTTAGATGGCAACAGGCAGACCACACAGTGTAACCACAGGATAATCCAACTAACAGGTAGGGAGAGTCCAGAGGTAGCAATGGTCCCCATCGCTGTAGATACAACAGTGGGGACAAAAAATTCCTGGGAGATTTGTAATGGCCTACACAGAGATCCCCTCCCCCACAAATATTTGGGCTGGAATCTGTACTTAACCCAGCTAGTGTCCAGCAAACAGTGGCAGGCAGAGAGCTGTGAGAGCCAAGGGAACCAGGCCTTAAAAGACCAAATGTGTTCACTTGGAAGAAGATCAGAAACAAATGGCTATGTTTATTGGCCATGAAATGTCTCCTAAGCACAGGCAGGAGATAAGATGGGTCTGTCTCAGAGGAGATAAAGTTTTTTGAAAAGGGGGCAGAAAAGTAGCATATGGAGAGGATTCAGTGGCTAGCCCTGGAGCAACTCAGCATCCTGATCCTCAAGCCAGTCATAGCCAAGCACCCACCTGCGTTGCATCCAACTACACATCTGCTGTGTGCTAAGACCATGAGAAGCCGTATGTGGGATGGGACTGTTATTTAATAACGCTGAGGTGTTGCCATGCATTCCCATGAAAGACAAGGAGACAGCAAAAGGCCTTGTGGACAAAAACACAGCAACTGCAGGGAGTAGATCAGACCTGATGAGGAGCCAGGGCCTACAGGGACAGATACTGCTTTCTTTGCCCATCCCCAGATGCCTCCAGAACGCTCCCTCTCTCTGCATAGCCTCTCCAGAGAAGGAGACTCCACAACCTCTCCGGGCAGCCTCTTCCAGTGCTCTGGCATCCTCAAAGTAAAGAGGTTTTTCCTCATGTTCAGATGGAATTTCACATGTTTCAGTTTGTGCCAGTTGCCCCCTTGTCCTGTCGCCGGGCACCACTGAAAAGAGTCTGGCCCCAGCCTCTTGCCACCCGCCCTTTAGATACTGATAAGCATTGGTGAAGTTCCTCTCTCAGTCTTCTCTTCTCCAGGCTAAACAGACCCAGGTCTCTCAGCCTTTCCTCATCAGAGATCCAGTTTCCTGATCATCTTCATAGCCCTCCGCTGGACTCTCTCCAGCAGTTCCCTGTCCTGCTTGAACTGGGGAGCCCAGAACTGGACACAGTACTCCAGATGTGGCCTCACCAGGGCAGAGTAAAGGGGGAGGACAACCTCCCTTGACCTGCTGGCCACGCTCTTTTTAATGCACCCCAGGAGACCATTGGCCTTCTTGGCCACAGGGGCACATTGCTGGCTCATGGGCAACTTGTTGTCCACCAGGACTCTCAGGTCCCTCTCTGCAGAGCTGCTTTCCAGCAGGTCAACTCCTAACCTGTACTGGTGCATGGGGTTATTCCTCCCCATGGTTTCCTCTTCCAGCCTCTGCCCTGATGTTCACGGCTGCCAGCACAGGGAATGGAGCTGCCAAGCTTTTGTCAAAGGCTCACAGGCAGCAAGCACCTTGTTCGCCCATCCTCTTTGCCCATGCACCATGAACCTGCAGCTGTTCCAGCAACAATGAGTACATACCTTCAACAATGGAAGACTCAGCCCTGCAGCATCCTAGTCCTGTTAACTTTCACACTAACACATGGCTAATACATGATCAGTCTTACTGGGATGAGTATTTCTGGCAAGACAATGAAATAATTTCTTTCTCAGGTCAACACCTCAATTTTACTTACCGTCAAAGCTTTCACATGAACTGTAGTTTAATTCCAACAAGTTGGTACCATATCTAGATAGCCTAGCACTGCAGGTGCATAGTGGCAAGTAGCAATAACATGAGAGAGTGTCAGTTTATGGTGCATGTCCGTGAGTGATGGGGAAGTTTCTGCTCTGGATTGTGCTCAGGCGTATTAACCAAATTACGCTTATAGCAAGGATTCAGCAGTGTTATAGGTATTTTGGCAGTGTTTGCAGTTAGGGTATCAGCTGTGCAATAATCACCACTCCCCACTTGATTACACAACCAGTGTCTCAGGGACATAGTAATTACAGCAATGAACAAACAAATGGGGGACTTCCTTGAAGGTAAGTCTCATGAATTTTGGCACAATACCTATTTGCAAGCATGTCTCTTCAGTTCAAGCATGAGACTGTTCTGCACTGTCACACACAGGCACATGGTCCAAGCGGTGGGTCCTTTGGTGTTTAGGCAGCCCACACGCTGTAGAAGATGCCACAACTTTCTGCCAGTTGTGCCCAATGGATCAGTGTGGCCATACCCATACCTCACTACCTTGGACTCCACAGCCCAAACTGGGGCTTTATCAGTTGGAAGCAAACTTAAGCGCAAACTTAAGCACAAACTTAATCCTTGAGCATGCATGTCTGCTAGCCTTTAGGAGAGAGATGAGGGGGACATCAACAGAGGACAGTCGTCTACAGATGTAGTCTCTCTGTAGCACACAGCCAAAAGCATTTGATTTATGACAATGCAAGTCCTGCTTTTTGTAGGTTGGGGATCTCTTTGGCAAAACCAAGCCCAGACTGCTTGGAAAGGATGTAGGAATGATGTTACCTACATTTCTGATGGGGCTTTTGGGGATAGAGCTAAGAAAGACAGACAGTTACAGCCCATGGTGTCTTTGTTTCAACTCCCCTCACCCAAGCAGCATCAGCGAGAAAATGCTCTCCACTTCTCACTTATTGTTTCAGTACCGAAAACTCCTGCTGGATTCCACCTGATCTTGGTGGGATCGCTCATCCTGTGCCAAGGACTGTAACATTTGAGTGTTGGTCCCTCATATACGTGTGGGCAAGACTGTGGTCTGAGCTCTCATGGTTCTCACACTCCTTTCCCAAGAACCAGCAAGACAACCCGTGGGAGAACAGAGAGATCCCTGCAACTTATGGCTCCCCCCTTGCTCTCCTCTCTTTTACCTATAATTCGTCAGCCGAGCAAAGTTGCTCTCCATCTCCTCCCCATCCAAGATCTCAGGCATCCACTTTCCCTTTCCCAGCAGGACCACAGGGGTGTAGGGGATGGCACAACACACAGCTGGCACTCATTAGACCTCCCAGGCTTATTGCTTTCCAGGCAGAATTTAATCAAGTTTTAAGGTCTGTGAATGTGGAATTAGGGGTCCCAAAGCTAAATGGGACTTGGGATAGAGGCTTGCACAAGTAGCCTGCAACAAAGACTGGCATTTAGTTGTGAGAAGGTTTTACTTCAGTACTACTTTTGCCAGTGCCTGGTAATAATTTGGAAAAGCACACTCATCTAGAACCAGCCAATGCAATTAGAAATACAGGAAAAGCCTGATTGTTTTTCCATGCATGAAACATTAAGAAAATTAAGGCATTTCTCTCCAGTCCAAGTATTGACTGTAATTATAGATAGCAGGCAGCCTTAGCTGCTATAAAATATTGAAGTGCTTTTATATTGCTACTGCTATAGTTTACTATTTAGGGACAGGAGAAAGGTTGCCATTTAATGAAGTGCAGTTTCACAGAACAACGGAAAGGAGGCCCATTACTACATAATACTGCCGCCCTTTCCATTATTAGCCTGAAAGCACTTGCCAGATGAATAGAAACAGGTTTAAACTTGCTTTATTACTTCTATAATGTTAATTTGCCCTGAGCAGCTCACCCTCCGGGTAATCTCTGGTTGAAAGAGAGATTCCTATCTAGCAATTTCTAGCATATTTTAGTTTCTCAGAGATTCAAGTGGCTCTCATGGTATGGCCAGAGCAGTCATGGGTCAAGGAAAATACGTCACCCTGCAAGCACTTCCTCACAGTGAGGCCTTGTCCTTCAGCTGTTGGCATCAGGCAGTACCTATGAATTCAACCACTGTCCAAAATCACTTCAGCGTCTCCTAGTTTTGCTAGGAGCTAGCCTTGGAGATACTGGTATATCTGTGACCCTGGGCAAGTCAGATGGACTGGAAACAGGTGACCAAGGGCACCCGAGGACACAGACCCTGAAAGTCTCTGTAGTCCAACTTTCCTAGCTGTGAAACAGCACCTCTTTATTTCATACCTATGAATTAGAGGCATGCTGTTAAAGAACATGGTCTGCTTTAGAGGCAAATAATGATAGTCCCATCATAGAGCATAGGCAGGGATTACTAATATTGAGAGCAGGTGAAATTGCCAAGAAGGCTTGCCAAGTTCTCCTGCATGTTTAAAAGATGGACAGGTGTGGTGCTTAGTTAATGGTGGTTTTGTCAGTGTTAGGTTAATGGTTGGACTCAATGATCTTAAAGGTTCCTTCCAACCTAGACAATTCTGTGAGTCTATGTTACAGCAGGGCATGGCCATGACCAAGGAACTGCTGAGCTGAGCAGATTTTGTCAGGACGCATCCCCCTCCCAAACAACAAAACCAACCAACCAAAAAGAAAGAAAAAAACAAACAAATTAAATAAAAAAAGCTCCTCCATTAAAAAAATAGTGACTCGAACTCAAAAGCTACCAACAAAACTATGTTTCACTTCTAAAAGGTGCCAAACACGGCAAGGCCCTACAGCCCTGCCCAAGAAGATTCAATTACAGTGTGCAGCACTTTCCTGAACCTGCCACCCAGAGCAGCGGTTCCCTTTGAGAGGCCAACAGGTGAAGGAGGAGTTTTTCCTCCCTCGTTCAGACTCGGGGACAAAAGGAGATTGGTGGGCATCTCTTCTGCCCCGTGGAGGGAACCAGCAAACACCTGGCACTCAAGACCTACTTGGTGCAGAGACGAGAGGGCTTGTAGGATACTCCTGGTATCCTAGCAGTAAAGTAGACTAACTACGACACTTCCTAGGTTGCCACAGCTGCCATCACAGAATCACAGAAACTTCAGAGTTGAAAGGGACCTCTAGAGATCATCTAGTCCAACTCCCCTGCTAAAGCAGGATTGCCCAGAGCACATTACTCAGGGCTGCATCCAGGCGAGTCTTGAAAGTCTCCAGAGAAGGGGGCTCCACAACCTCCCTGGGCAGCCTGTTCCAGTGCTCTGTCACCCTCACCGTAAAGAAGTTTTTCCGTGTATTTGAACGGAACTTCCTATGTTCTAGCTTGTGCCCATTGCCCCTCGTCCTGTCACTGGGAACCAATGAAAAGTCTGGCACCATCCTCCTTCAACCCACCCTTTAGATACTTGTATGCCATAATAAGGTCTCCCCTCAGCCTTCTCTTCTCCAGGCTAAAGAGTCCCAGCTCTCTCAGCCTTTCCTCATAAGGGAGATGCTCCAGTCCCTCAGTCATCTTAGTTGCCCTTCGCTGGACCCGCTCCAGTAGTTCCCTGTCCCTCTGGAACTGGGGAGCCCAAAACTGGACACAGTATTCCAGTTGTGGCCTCACCAGTGCAGAGTAGAGGGGGAGAATGACCTCCCTCGACCTACTGGCCACACTCTTCCCTATGCAGCCCAGGATTCCATTGGCCTTCTTGGCGACAAGGGCACATTGTTGGCTCATGGATAATTTACTCTCTACCAGGACCCCCAGATCCTTCTCCTCAGAATTACTTCCCAGCAGGTCCACCCCTAACCTGTACTGGTGCTTAGCATTCTTCCTCCCCAGGTGGAGGACCTTGCACTTGCTTTTGTTGAACCTCATCAGGTTCTTCTCTGCCCAGCTCTCCAGCCTGTCCAGGTCACGCTGGATGGCAGCATGGCCCTCCAGAGTGTCAGCCACCCCTCCCCGTTTGGTATCATCAGCGAACTTGCTGAGGATACACTCTGTCCCATCATCCAAGTCATTAATGAATATACTGAACAAAATTGGACGGAGTATTGACCCCTGGGGGACACCACTGGTATGGTACAGTAATATGGTATAGTGGTTTCCTGGCCCAGACAGATGTGCACAGGATCTCACTGCAGGAACACCAGACCCAAGGGGACTGAGCCAAATGGTCTGCAGAAAGGCCTGATTTGTTTGTTCACATTATGCTGTTTCACTACATTGTGCTCCACTGAGTTGGCTAAATATTTTTTACTTCCTTAGCTTGCAGCATGACTTTAAATTTAAAAGGAAAGCACCAGTTAAAACTCCTCAGAAGCAGTACCTGCAATTGTACCTCACTACAGCTTTGTATCCAAACTGTTAGAAAAAGTAAAGACCAGACCCTGTAGTTCACTTTCAAGGCCTATCAGAAAAAGCTGCCGAGGCTAAGGTTAAATACGAATATAATTCGTTCCAAGGCTTGACAGAAAAAATTTAGATACTAGAATAGACTAAGGTAGTATTTAATTATAACACACCTTTGGTGACAGATTGTCTTGAAGACATAAGACCTAGCTACAGTTGTGGTTTTTGCTCTACTAAAATTATTACAAAGAGTCATATGCAAAAGCAGAAGGCATCACTAATATCCTTTGATTAGCAAGATTAAAGGACTGTTCTTACAACACAAGGCCTCGTTATCTCTTTTGTACTCGCAGCCTCCTGCAATAAGTAAAACAGACAGCTAGCCAAAATGAAGCAAGATTCATCTCATTCGTGCATACACTTAACACACAGCAGATGTATATCCCAAGGGCTATTCAGGGCACTGTCTTCCACTGTTTCAACATTTCCACTTACCTTATTCAGGTTACCTTAAGAAGTAAAAGGCTCCAAAATCTCTACATCAAAACAGTCCAGCCCAACAACCACCTTACATAAGCATCCTCTTGCAATGACATCCTAATTGCTCAGTCAATATACATCTCAACACAACCAATTAACACATCTCAAGTCTTTATTTCCTTGCTATCCAATTAACAAAACCTAAAGGCTATTTCTTTGTCAGGAGAAAATGGCTGCTATTTCCCTTTGTGCTAAGTCAATAAATAAAACAAAATAAAAAAACCAAACCCAAAAGAAAAATAATAATAAATAAAAAAAAATATATAAAATAAAGTAAAATTCACAGGTGGTCAGAGCTCTCAGGGTACAGCTTCTCCCTGCTGCTTGAAGTCCCAGATGATCTCTATCAGGTCAACAGCCTAAAGTGTGGGGTGCTCTGCAGCCCAGTCGATTTAAAAGGGTACATTTCGGTAAGCTAAGTTTGTACTGGGAAAGTCATTATAAACAAAGCTCTGTAAGTCTTAAGAAGTCTCTGAAATAACAGAGACTAGTGGTTTCAGCAAAATTCATGGTTTTAGGGAGTGGAACCTAGAAGAGTTGCTTAGGGAAGCCCTAGCTTTCAGCCTGGTAAGAAAATGAGTGAGGCATATAAAAGTCTGGCTGAGAAGGGCCAGCTCACAGATCTACAAGCCTTGTGAACAGTTTTATACCCCATCTCTGGGCCTTTTTCACCAGGACTTTGGAAGAGATCTTCCTCTTTTCTGCTGCTTATGATGTTAGTACCTTGAAGAGTCCAAGGACTGTTTTCAGAAGTTAGCCAAAGTCTTTGCTCTGCCCTTACTACAAATCTCCAATGACCTGGTAGACCAGCACTTCTGCACAGATTTCTTTCTAGAAGAAAGGCCATTAACATCTAGAGGAGTAAATGAAGACAATTTACAAGTATGTTGGCCCAAAATGGAGATAATTATTTCTTGAAGATTATCTTCCGTATGGAAAGCAGTTGCCAGAGCAACTGGGTTTGCCACAGAAAGTGTTAACTTCTGGAGCAATCACCTTTCCTGTAAAGAAGCAGATATTTTGTAGTTGTCAAGAAAAAAAAAAAAAACCAACACACTCTGAAATATCAAAAACATTAATAAAATAATTTCCACACTCCATTAGGGATGTAGCCATGGTAAATAATGAGTTTATTTTGTTTTCTCCTACTGGCAAATTGCCTTTTAAATTTTAATCACTTCTCTAAAGCAGCTGCCAGAGTTCTGATTCTTCTATAATGCATTTATATACTGTATATTAATTTCATTGCCAGTTTTGATACATAAAATGGCAATGTATTAAAAATATAAATAAAAGAACAGTGGCATGCCTGCTGGAATACAAAACGCAGCAATGATTTCATCAGTACATCAAAGGAGATCTCAGAGTGCTCTCCTTCCTAGCAAGCATTTCTCCTGAGAAACCAAGGCAGATTTAGTCAGAGATGAGCACAAGGAAAAAGTTTCTGTGCTGGACTTCAAATACATTGTGAAACATAATAAACAGAATTTTCTACTCTAAAAAGATCTCATGTTGTGCTTTGGGGAATAAAAGACACGTTGATGTGTAGAAATGTTGAAAACCTGCATAAAAGACTACGTTTACCCCTCTGCTCCATAATAGATGTTTTTCTGATTGAGTTGCTGTTGTAAAGCACATCACAAAAGCAACTAGACACTTTTCTAGGTATCTTGCCTGATAAATCCATCCAGAGACATGTCCTCAGGGTAATCAAGTAGTTACAAATCCTGACATCACCGGAATTTGGGTCCTTGATGTTTTATTTATTTTTATAAATCCAGTTTGCAGCAGATAGTGTGAATAACGAAGCTCACGCATGGGGATGGAGACACGTAACTGTTCAAACAAGCTTTCCAAAGCACACCAACGAGGACCCATCCCCGACACCCCCAGGGCAGCAGCTCAGCTCATAGCTGCTGCCCAGGGACACGGTAGATATTGTAGACACAGACAGGTGGCATTTGGAAGGCAGCTTGGACATGAAACAAGGGAGGTCTGCAGAGACACGTGGCTTAAATAAAAATTGCATCTTTTTCTTAGATTGCTTTTGGCAATTTGCACATGCCAAGGAAAAGATGTTAAAAAAAAAAACAAAACCAAAAAAAACCTTCACCACTTCTACGCTGATAGAACCTGCGAAATCTAGACATATTTGAGCATCCAACTTCAAAGACAGAAATAGGTTGCCTCCACAAATGTGCCAGGGTTGGATGGGATTTGGGATTCTTGAAGCCCTCCTTTACAGATGTTAGCTCAGCATGTTTGCCCATCCTGGGTACAGCTTCCTACATCTTCCATGCTTCGGCTGTCAGTCTTTGCAGGACCAGATGTAACAAGTGAGTGTGTTTTCTGGCCCAGCATGAGTTCACTGAGTGGCACGTCCTCACATTCTTCTACTGGCCCCTAGGCTAAGTTACACAGACATGCCTTCCTTGTGGATTTCCCAGCATGAAGTATCTGTATGCTGCAGGACAAACCCTTCTCAGACACAACTGAAAACCTCACAGGGCTATAAAAGAACTCGCAAACATGCTACAGCTGTAATTCCTTCCCCAAGCAAATGGCAAAATAGCTGAACAAGGGGGAAAAAAAGAAAAAAAAAAAAAAGAAAAAAATCAGGAAGAGATTTAATGAAAGAGGAAAAAGAATACCCCTTAAGGCAGTACTGTAAAACTAAATACACTGTCCTTAAAGAAGATATTGGAAACTCTTGTGATGTGGTCAACCAAGTATCTGTGGAAATGCCCTTCCATTAGAGAACAGCTTCTAATAATGACAGCAAACACTTGCACCTAACAGCCATACCCACCCCCTCTAAGGGGCCTCTGCTTATTGCAAATGGTGACAGGCAGGTGTATTTGGGGAACAAAGGGAAGCCAGGGCCACCAGAGCTCCCAGATAAGCAACTGCCCTGGTGAGAGGGGAAACAGCAGCACATGGAAAATCTCCTTGAGGGAGAGGGTGCAAGTGATGCTTGTCTAAACATAAGAGGACCAGGAAAAGCGATAAAGCAAAAATTTAAGGAAGCTCTGAGTGGGAAAAGAGTGAGGGTGAAGGAGAAAGCATCTGCACACATTTTTCCACATAATATCTTCAGCTCCCCAGCATCTGGCAGCCTGGACAGCCAACAGAGGATGTCAGCATATGAGATTCATAAAAGACACTGTCGTAGTAACAAGAGCAGTGTTAAGACCCTCGGTACTGTTACTCAGACTCAAAAATTTGGGGTTGCAAGGACCCACTAAGTTGAAAGCAGTTGGGAAGAGAGCCTGTCCCACCACTGATGTACTCCTGCAACCACTGAGTAGAAAGGTTCTTGCCCACCTACCGGAGTTTAAGCAAGATTTTCCTTTGAGATAGTGCAGTAACAATAGAGAGCTCACACAGCCTCTACTCCACAGTAGTAGTAGTTTTGTGGTTCTTGACAGAGCATGAGGAAATTTCCAAGTCTGAGATGCTGCTCATCTGACCCCCTGGAGAGTCACTGCTACTTTGATGTTGGGCAAGACAAGACCAACAAGTAGAGGCAAGTTTCACAGCTGAGGCACTCTCTTCAGTGGTTCCCTACCTTGGCGTGGTGTCTGAAGCAGATGCCAGTATATACCCCTCTTCTTGCTTTCCTTTCTTTCCTGACTCTCCAGCTGTAGACCTGGAGACTCCCATGTGTAGACTCCCATGCTCTGCCCAAGGAGCTGGGGAAGCTCCATAAAACCAAAACCTTCTTTCACCAGCACGCAGCCTCATTTTCTTGAGGGTCAGGAACAAAATCCCATTAATATGTTTCTCTAGTATGTCTGAGAGATAAGATTCACAGAAGCGCTACATCAACATACACTGGACTTCACTCCAACCTTCCACTAGAAGCAGGACTATCACAAGGACTGGGCCAGGCAGATGCAGCTTTGGAGGGAGCTGTCCCAGATGAGGGAGAAACTCTCCTTCCAAAATAACTTTTAAGTAATTAGTCTGTTTGGGTTGTGTTTGCCTCCTGGACTTATTTCCTACTGTCATACCCTCCCCCAGAATCTCTCTGCTGCTTGGCTTTCCTCACTTCCCTCTTTCAGGACTTGCCTGTCCCCAGTTTCTTCAGGCACAGTGTCCCAGGCCCCAGCAGTCCCAATGGATTTGGATCAGGCACTAACCCTGTTCTGTCTCATACCATCTCTCTTCCTTAGTCACCTTCACTCTCCCAATGATTCTCCTCCTCCTGCAATGCATTACTTTTCCCCCAGGCTTTTTTCTACACTTTTTTTCAAAAATGGAACGTTCATTATTCCTACTGCCCTGGGAAAAAAACAAAAATCACAGGAAACTACTTCAACAAGTTGTTGAAGATAAAGGGGAAAGCAAACCAAAAAAAAAAAAAAAAAAGGAAAAAAAAGAGAGAGAGAAGCAATACATTGCGTCTTTACATTTAACTAATAAAAGCAGGAAAAAAAATGCAGGCAGAGAGTCTCCAGCTTGAAAAAAACTTCCCCTCAGAAGTTTCACATGAGGAGACAGAGTCACTGTAGAGCACGGCTCTGGCTTTTTCTCTGTTAAAACCACATTTTTTCTGTACCCATAGAGGTCTAGCCACAGGTAAGTTTCATCCCAAGCTGCTGCACTTCCAAAGCTCATGTCTGTTTGCGCTAGGCTTGCAGACCATGATTAGTGAGATGAAGTGATGGATACGAAGCAGGGGTGGGACTTGTTTGCTTCTCACTGCTTGCCAGGCACCCCGTGCTGCTTCACTGTTCTGAGTCCACTTCTTGTTGCAACTGGGATATTAAAAAGTATTAATACACATAAGATCTCAGAAAGTATTTATCTCAAAAGTATTTGTCTCAAAAAAATTATTAATATACATAAGTATTAAACATGGGTGATGTAACATCACAGAAGGGTTTAGGTGGGCAGGGACCTCTGAAGGTCTCTGGTCCAACCTCCTGCTCGCAGTAGGACCAACAGTCAGGCTGCTCGTGCCATCAACCTTTGAATATTTGCAAGGATGGAGACTCCACAGCCTCTCTGGGCTTGTCCCAGCACTGCAACTGCTCCCAAGGGGGGAAATTTTCCCTCCCCCTCATGTGCAATTGGAAATTCCCTTCCTATATCTCATGCTGTTCTTTCACCGTGTTTCTCCGAGAGCAGTCTGGCTCTGTCAAGAACCACAAAATTAAAGTTTTCAGTGGGCTGAGACTTCTGCATTCACAATACAAGAGTCCCTCGTCTTTCCTGTGCCAAGACAGCTTTCTTGCCTCCTCTCGGCTTCTTTCACAGGACATGCAGGTGCTATCACTGTCCTGGAAACAGAGCTGTACAAAGCTCTCAGAACACAGGGTGGCAGTTCTGAAAGGTGGCAGGAGCCAGCTTGAAATAAAAGCAAAGAAGAAAAAGAGCCAGACAGTTTTACCCCTCACTGACGTGCTTTCCAAATGTCTTTCAATCCACCATGAACAGTAACCTTTTCCTTTTGGAAAATGCCACTGAATGAAAACATAAGGCTTTTGAACTTCAAACTTCAGAAGATGGAAACAACTGACTCATTTGGTGACGATGTGTTTTACCTGTCCTGATAGGAATGGAAGGGAATTAAGAAAGTGAACTTAAAATTTGGAGGGGCAAGAAATAGTGAACAGTAGTTTTAAAAAGCTAATTGCAATAATCCTGAACACAAAATCAGGGTGGAACACATTTCTGATTATAAAAAAAAGCTTCCTTAAAAATCAAGTTGCTTAACTGTAACCAAAGGATTAAGATTGATTTAAGGAAACGGGCAGGGTTTTTAATTTATTCTTAGAAAAGGATATGTTAAACATAGCTGTAATTGAGAGCATGTGCTCTCAAAGGGCCTCTCTGAAGCTTGCTGGAGAAAGATTGAGAATATATCATTATATTTAAAGACGTACCACATGCCTTAGTTTCCCCATCTGCTCTGCATGTTTTTTATCATGTCAAGGAACAGGTCAAAACCTTTGTCTCCATCTGAGACACAACGAGCCCAAATACATTTTTCCCTACTTAAGTACTCCACATTCACTGGCCTTTGGATACCGAATGCAGGCACTGTCTGCGGTAAATGACTTTTTAACAGCAGTGAACTCTACATTAGCCCTCTGTGGGTCTTTAACAACTAGCTCCAGCAGGGATAAGACCTAAGACTCACAGCACTCTTCAATAAAAGGATGGGGAGAAGAGAAAAGGAGACACGACAGAGACAGGAGAATTGGATAGAATAGGATATTTCAGTTGGAAGAGACCTACAATGATCATCCAGTCCAACTGCCTGACCAACTCAAGGCTGACCAAAACTTAAAGCACATTATTAATGCCTCTTAACCACTGACAGGTTTGGGGCATTGACTGCCTCTCTAGGAAGCCTGTTCCGGTGTTTGACCACCCTCTTGGTAATGAAATGCTTCCTTATGTCCAGTCTAAGCCTCCTCTAGCGCATCTTTGTTGCCCTCCTCTAGACACATTCAAACACCTTGACATCCTTCTTAAATTGTGGAGCCCAGAACTGTACAAAGTACTGCAGGTGAGGCCGCACCAGTCAAATCTGGGCCAAGTCAAATGACCTGGACTGCTTTGTACTGAGGTAGGCCCATGTTAAGACAAGGGTTTTGCGTAATCTCTGCCTCTGTCACAGATGTTCAGAGCAGAACATATTACACCTCTGTTTCATTGGCCTAATCCACCCCTGTAACTGAAGTGCTGTCAACATCAATGGATAACAAGTATTTAACATATGCCTGTTGCTTGGTGCTAATCCTTTAAGATATGCAGGGATCTTTCCCTCCATGAAGAAAGTGAAACTGAATACACCAAACTTAATCGAGGCACCAGAAGCTCTGTCTCTACAAGGCCAGACAGGGTTGCCATTATATGCTTATAGACTATCAAACGCATATTTCACTACGCCTGTTGTCCTTTTAATGCAGGAACAACAATAAAAAAAACCAACCCAAACCAAACCAAGAAACCCCACACCCCACCACCACACTCACCCTTCTTAAAACTTTTTCTTTTGCTACCAAAGAAAAAACCCAATATAGACTGAAAGGAAAATGTTTCTTCTTTCATCTAAGCAAACAAGTGGACCTAGAAGTTCTTCCTGCAAAACTCACACTTACATTTTTGGGGTTTTCTGACACAGAATCATAGAATCTTCATGGTTGGAAAGGATATTCATTTCTGGATTAAAAGAAGCTGAAAAATCAATTGCTAAAACAAAATTCTAGTAATATGGTCTCCTGTAGATGCCTTTGTTTCAACTCTCCCCTTAAACATAGTTTCTCTGGAAAGAGCTATAGTATCAGACGGCAGAATAAGGATCATCTTTATCAAGGTAGCTGGCGAGCTGCAGTATTTTACAAAGGAGAATACTGAGTTTTCATAGTAAAGATGAGTAACAGCAGCAGGAGGTGGCAAAATACTGCATGACACCGTCCTAGTTAATACCAGTAATGACACATCAACAGGGTGACAAAAGGCGTGTTTTCACACCATTCTGCAGCTGCCCATGATTCAGGGTGGTTTAATATTTTTGCAGAGACTGTGCCAAGAGGAATGTAGAGCTGGCCTCTACAGCCATGAGCTGTGTAATGACCCTAATTAACATTTGCTACCAGTTTGTTTGATGGGGATTCTCTAAAAGCTTTTGCACTCTGCAGCCCATGATAACATGGGTTATTTGCATTGCTAGAACATCATGAAGAGGAGAGAAGAGTCATATCTAGCTGAGGAAGAATAACAGAGATCTTATCTCAACCAAGAAGTGGGTGGCAAAGACTTAGTAGCTGAATTTAACTAGGCAAGAGGCAATCCAGAGCTCCACAGTGCTGAGCACAAACCAGTTCAGAGAAGCAGTCCCAAAGCCAAAGAATTTAAAGCCTGGGCCTATCAGGCTGTAGGGTTGTCCTGCTGACTTCTTTTATTCGGGGAACCTAAGAAGCAGCAATATTTTGCTAATCAAACAGTACTAGAGCTGATATAGCTATCCCATAGACGGTGACAAGATTGTCAGCTACCTAAACCATGTACCCCAGTTCTCTGAAACGTATTTAGTACCTGCTTATATGGCGTGTTCAGCTTGTAACTACACCCCACTCTTCTCCCCTTTGGGTTCACAGATGTATCCTTGTAATGCTTAGGGTTAAATCAGCTTGCAGACAGCATTTTGATTCATATATTGCACATGATTCAGACAACTCATGTAGCCCCTGAGAAATTTCTGAGCCTCAACTCACATCTCTTAACACTCATTAAACACTCCATTAATACCTGGCATGTAGCACAACACACAGACTCCTACAAGCTGTTCATTTCTTCTTCAACGGGAGCAAGCAAAAGAGCCACAGACCAAACAAAGTCCAGTTCTTCCTGTAGCTGCTGTGACTGAGACGCACTTGAATGCTGTGACTCACTTGAGCAGTCTGATGGAAGTCACTGAAGTAGCTTTGGAGGTGCTTGTGGAGGGGCCTCATGCAAGAACCAGTTGGAATTAATGTGTATTTTAAATGGGAAAGAATGGGAATGTGTGTGGAATAAGGGTCAACAGATTGAAAGCATATAGAGAGAGCTGGTGGGAACAGACTGCAGGTGAAGATGAACAGCTAGAGAGAAAGAGGTGTACAGGACAGGTATAGATGGATCTTCATCAACAGAGGCACAGGCAGAGGTGTAAGAGGAAGAGCAGAAGAGAGAAACAGTTAAAAGCACATGGGAAAAAAGAGATAGAAATATCCTCCGTACTGGACGCCAGAGGAACAACGAGCAAAATGGAAAGCAGCAGGGCATCAGGCAATGAAATCATTGGAGAATTCTAAGGGCATGTCAGACAAACAGAAAAGAATTGAGATAGATGGGAGAGGTCTGGGATGAGAGTTCTGCCCATCAAAAGAGAAGGTAGAACACTGGATGTGCTCAGACAGTGGCATGGTACTTCACTGCAACAGCAGAGATTGCCAGAGGGCTTGGGATTTCTCCTTCCTTTTCAACAGATACCCTCCGAAACATCATTTGTTTTTTGCATGGCAAGAGCTGTCATCCAGGCTAGCAACAGGGATCTGAATATCTAGGGAGATGGTAGCTTCTTTTCCAAGCATCCCACCTCCAATAGGGGAGCTAGGGAGGAAAATAATCCAACAGAATTAGTAAGCAATGGATAACAGTAAAGCTAACCCACTGTGCATAAGAAAAAAAACCCTTATTGCTGCATTGTGTGAAACAAGAAAGCCTGCTGCCCCAGTGACAGCATAATCTTTTGAAAAACAGCCTTGCTGAACTCTTTGATTTTGTATTTTATTCCATATCCCTATTTTGAGAACAATACCTCACTCCTAAACGCTGCACAAGGCAGCGTGAATGTAATTCTCCCTATCAAAGGCACAGGCTGGTTGAAGGAGTCAGCTTGAGTTCATTGCTTTGATGCAGCAAGGTAAATTTAGTTACCCTAAGAAACTTCGCAGAACAATCAGGAGACACAACTTTGAGCTAAAGGAGGGTCACTAGGAAATCATCCAGGCTGAGAAGCATGCACAAAAAAGCATCCTGCCTAACCCAGCATGCCCTCCTTTCCCAGCCCACCCCAGGAAAGAAAAAGAAGGGAGGCAGCAATTACAACTTCGTCTCTAGTGCGCTGGCACAAACACCACAATCATTCAGAGCAAGAGGGGTGTATTGAGTGCGCAAGCAGCAGCTCCAGCATAATTGCAGCAATAATTTTAAGGAATTTGGCCCCCATGTGTCACCTCCAGCTGTTTTGTTTCAAAATCAGTCTAAGCATTATGGGACTTGTGCAACAATAGCCTTAAGAGTAAGGGTAGCGTGATGATTAGCTGGGCACAAAAGCATCTTAAGAGCCCCTGTCAGTACTAATATACCACACCCACCTACTCTGGTAACAACAGGCCTCCAGTGATTGATGATTTAGAGAGACAATTAACATCCTCCCCCCCTCAATTTCTAGAAATGACTTTTCACTTAATCCCCCAAAGCAAAAGCACCCATGCTGGGAGCCTGAGCAATCAGCAATACTTTGGAGTTAGAGATTGAAACCGAACACCTGGGTAACAGAGCCCAAACAAGCAGTTACACTCATCCCTGCAACCCCCCCAAGACTCAGCCAGACAGTTCAGAGCTGTTCAAATTGTCAGAGAGCATTCATCTCTGACTCCACTTGGAAAGCGCTATTTCTGCAGAAGGGTGCATGCCCAAGACCCCAAGGATAGGCTGTCTCCCCTCCAAACCAGTTTTATTCTAGACCTGGAAGTGATAGCCTGAGTGGTAGCACCCTACAGATGAAGGCACCCAAGACAGATGACAAGCAACAACGCAAACACTCAGCATCCCTCACTCTTGTACACACATTCCCTTGTTGTCAGTAAGTAGTTAGTACCTGTGACTGGGTGTAATGAATTTTTTCAAAAAAGGTTAGGAGTTGCCTGGCTGGAGACCTTATCACAGGAGACCTTATTGTTCTTCTACAACTACCTGAAAGGAGGCTGTAGCCAGGTGGGGGTCTGTCTCTTCTCCCAAGTAACAAGTGATAAGGCAAAAAGAAATGCCCTCAAGTTGCACCAAGGGACGTTTCGGTTGGATATTAGGAAAAATTTCTTCACCAAAAGGGTTATCAAACATTAGAACAGGCTGCCCAGGGAAGTGGTTGAGTCACCAACCCTGGAGGTATTTAAAAGACGTGTAGATGTGGTGCTGAGGGACATGGTTTAGTGGTAACTTGTCAGTGTTAGGTTGATGGTTGGACTTGATGATCTTAAAGGTCTCTTCCAACCAAAACGATTCTATGATTTTATGAATAATAGATTGAGTAGAGCTGATTGACAAAAGGGCTGTGTCACCCTTGCAGGGAGGTCTGACCTGACTGGGTATGCTGGCTATTACTTCAAGGAGGGGTCCATTGCCTAATCCTGGAGCTCTTTTGAAATCCTCACCTGCTATAATGAAACAGAGATTACCAGTGTGAGATTTGACAATACCCAGCACATGGCCTAAATTTTCAAGCGGACTTCGACATGTGCCTGTTCACACTTAGTAACACTTTGTCAAAAGTGAGTCTGTTGGGTAGTTTTCCAGTAATTTCCAGGATGTCCCATATTACACATATTCCTCAGCAATACCAATCATAACCGAAATTCCCTTGAGCCTCACCATCTCTGGTTTTCATTGCAGAAAGGTACATTTTGTTGTTTTGCTTTACTGGTTACCTGCTACAAAGTTTTGTGCCTCCAAATTGTACAGCAGCCCCACAATATGCACACTCACACAATAAAAAAAACCAAACCTTTAGCAGAAAACAGAACAACAGCCGAACAATAAAATGTGCAGTTGAACACAACCAGTGGTCAATACGGCTGCAGCTCTTTATTTGCTCCTTTTGTTTCTCAAGGAAGCGGAAGGAAGACTTTGGTACTTTTTAGGTTTAATTTTAAAAGATGGCTACACACAGAAAATGCTAACAGTCCTATTTTAATGTTGTTCATAAAAGCAGAGATTAATCTTTCATGAAAATACTAGAAGAAAAATTCTAAAAGGGAAGAAACTAATGCTAATTAATGCTAAATATTTTTTACTTGCAAACAGAACTTGAAGAAAAATACTTATTTATCCATAAGATTTCATTCCGGAACAGACCAGGATATCATCAGGTTTGACCTTTTCTATAATAAAACACAGGCCAGCACCCAACTGTGCCTGTCCTGAAACAAAGAACTTGCCAAAAGGAAGGTACCTAGTTGTAATTTAAAGATATCAAGAGCTGAAAGAGATTTTGGAGGATGCCTTACTCCAACAGTTACTCGGTATGGAAGATGTGTGTTCGGTGTCCAGTCTGAATTTGCATAGCTTTGATGTTAGCCTTGTCCACCAAATCCAAGTATTGTAATTTCTCTGCATTTTCTCCCTATATTACATATCCATACAATAACCAAATTTTAACAGTGTTTGGTCAGAAGGACTTACTCAGCTCTTGATGTTTCTTCATGAAACACCTAAGACATCACCACATCTGAACACAAATCTTTGTTGATGTGCTCTATAGACTTTGAGACGAGGGGTTAAGACTGAAGTTCCTGAAAGCTGTCTAGGAGATTTAGGCACAGGTCTTGTTAAAGCAGTGGAAAAACATCCTTTTTTTCACCTCATCTCCTAACTTGGAGGACTGACAGACTCTCACAAAAGAGCATCTCTGGGTGAGACACCACAGTGTAACAAGGAGCTGGGTTAGTGCAGGAATGACAACCACATACGGTACTGACGGGCACTTGCACCAACTAAAGATGCACCTGCATCACCCCCCTAAGCCAGCCATCACAGCAGACCAGCTCGCTCACATCAAAAGTGGTAGGTAATAGCCAGCCACAATCAGAAAGTTACAGATTCAAACAGTTACAATCACTATTAATAGTCACAGAATAGCTAGGGGTATCTCTCAGTATGTCTTCCTTCAGAGATAGTTTTGAAACAGATTTTTTTTTTTTTTTTTAAACTCTAAACGTCCATCTGTGACTTAAATTTTTCATTCAAAGCCTGATCATGGTTTAGGTATGAATCATCATTCTACTCCACTGGGCCCCAGGGCTGGCAAACTCCTGCTACATCCCACAACAACAAACCAACAGAAGTGACCGGGGATTGAGCAGCAATGACGCAGAGTCACCACCATGCCTTGTGCCTAACTTCGCATTTCCAGCCACATCCTTCCCAGTTGCTGTGTCTCTTTTCCTTCCACATGGCCACTCATGCATATCTCCATGTTATCATATGTCCCCCGGTCTATTCTCCGCAGGATATCACCTGCTGGGAAAGGACCTCCCAGAAGAGGGGTTACCCTGCTGAGTCTAATGATGTCTTCATGGTCCCCTCCAGCTCTGCTCAGGTAGAGGTCCCAACTACCCAAGCACTTACAGCTGGGTAAATTCCCACTGCCCTCTTGCCTATGCTCTACCTGACATCAGGTAACCAGGCCAAGTTCAGCCCTGGGCAGCCTCCCAGAATCCTTCTCAGCCACATACATGCATATACTTATAGGGGACAGCAAAGACATTTGTGCCAAGACTCCATGCACCAAGTGGCAGCTGTGTTTGCCCCAGAGGGGCCTGCAGCATGTCTGTCTTCTCTGGAGTTTGTAGTGACCCTGTGGCCATTTAAACCATGTGGATCCAAGCTCTGTCTCACTGCTGATAAGCAGTGCCTAGGAGGTATTCACAAGCATCAGATGCAGAGCCCTTCACACATCGAGAACAACAACTGCACCTTTGTCCCAGCAGGGCTTCACCGATTTTGACAGACACTGCCAGACCAGCTCTTCAGACCCTTCTCCCAGGGCATGCTCCTTCAGCCCAAGTTCATTTTAACAGAATTTGGATGTGCTGTGAAAGAGCAAGGATAGCCACAACAAAGCTGATAGCATGGGTTCACTCTTTTATAGGTCTAGGTTTCTATTGTGTTTGTATCATCTCTGGTGGCACTGGCATGTGACGTGGTGTGAACCAATAGTTGCAAAGGAGAAGCTCTACTCAAGCGGGATGCACGACTCGGAGCCCCTGAACAAGCCAAGCTTCAACCATCACCAAAGCAATGCACCAAGTTAAAGTTGTGCAGACATGTTTCTGGACTGCCCTTGCTGCTACCATGGATCCATCTTTCTCCCACCAGGCCACCTGATGTGGGCATCAGCTTTTTTCAGCTCATGCATCAGGAACACAGGCAGCAGGCTCGCCTGAGACAGCAGGTGGAAAGGACGTACTTGAAGAAAGAACAAGTCACACAAGATAGAGGCTAGCTGTAAAACTTCACATAGGACTAGAAGGTATTTGGACAAGGCACCAACAGGAAAGGTCCACACTTTTATAGGGAATTCTTCTTTTCCTAGTTCCTTAACAAGACAATTTGCCAACTAGTGGAATTCATTCCAGCACATCCTTTAACTTTTTCTTTTCTACTTTTCTCCACTGCAATGCTCCCAGCTTCCCTCTGTGTCTCACAAGACATTTGTTGTTGATCTCCCCTTTGAGTTGGGGAGGGCACAGCCTGCAGCTCACCTTGATGCTGATCTGGGCCAACTGCCAGCTGACCCAACACAGCACTAAATTTCTGAGTCAATCAGGACTCTTGTTCGGCCAGTAATTTTCCCAGTATTTGTAGGAAATGCATTAACTCGGGGAACTCCGCTCATTCATCAGATCGATCAAGTTTGTCAACCAGGGTCAGGAATTATTGGGAGTGGAAGAGAGACCAGACAGACATAATGATCATGCAAGCCTTATTTCTTTAGGAAACCAGTTTCAAACATAGTACTGCTAAAGCTGGGGAGCTGTGCTAATTAACACTAGCCCATTAATCCTCATAGGCCCTCTGGACCACTGCTGGAAAACACAAGGCTTGCTTCTAGCAATGTGCTGGCACAGGTACCCCTGGGTACCTGACTCAGCAGTCCTTCACCCAGTGTGTAAATTACAGGAGGATCAGTAAATTTATTCAAGTTGGGAGAGTGATGAAGTACCCACTCATACCTCTCCTTGCTATCAATCTTGTCACCCAGCCAAGCAGACTTGAAATGACAGCTATGCAGTCAAGACATGAAAACAAGAACTGCTGCATCATATCTAGCTTCCAGAGGCACATTTAAACAAGGAAAAAGACAAAGATGCAGCAAGTAGAGAGGTTGCCAAACATCCTCTCAAACCAGTCTACCTTGGGTTGCCTATCGAGAGGATATACACTCCACACATAGCCGTGGCTAATGTGGTGATCTTGCACCCTGGGTTTAAATCCTTCCACAAAACAAGAGACAGAAGGAATATGGAGACGGAACAGCCTCTGTTCAGTGTCCCCAAACTGTCACTGTGCAGTTCTCCCTCATCATCCTCATTAAAATCAATTCTAGCTTGGAGAGATGATGAATTGCTGATTTTCATAAAGAAGACATTTCAAAGGGAACCTTGTGAAGTTCAACAAGGCCAAATGTAAGGTCTTACACATGGGTTGGGGCAATACCAAATGTGGATACAAGCTGGGTAGTGAGTGGATTGAGAGCAGCCCTGCAGAGAAGGTTTTGGGGGTGTTGGTGGATGAAAAACAGAACATGAGCTGGCAACGTGCATCAGCAGCGCAGAATCGCATCCTGGGCTGTATCAAAAGAAGTATGGCTAGCAGGTCGAGGGAGGTGATTCTGCCCTTCTACTCAGCTTTCCTGAGACCCCACCTGCAGTGCTGCTTCCAGCTCTGGGGGCCTCAGCATAAGACAGACATGGACCTGCTTGAGCCAGGTCCAGAGGAGAGCCACGAAGATGATCAGAGGGCTGGAGCATCTCCCCTGTGTGGACAGGCTGAAAGAACTGGGGTTGTTTAGCTCTAGGGAGACCATTCTAGCAGCCTTCCAGTACTTAAATGAGGCCTACAGGAAAGATGGGGAGAACTCTTTACCAGGGATTGTAGTGATAGGTTGAGGAGTAATGGTTTTAAACTGAAAGAGGGGAGATTTAAACTAGATATTAGGAAGAAATTCTTTACTGTGAGGGTGGTGAGACCCTGTCCCAGGTTGCCCAGAGACGCTGTGGCTGCCCCATCCCTGGAGGTGTTCAAGGCCAGGCTGGATGGGGCTTTGAGCAACCTGGTCTAGTGGGAGGTGTCCCTGCCCATGGCAGGGGCGTTGGAACTAGGTGATCCTTAACCATTTAACCTTAACCATTTAATCCTTAACCAACCCAAACCATTCTATGATTCTACGACCCCGGAAGAACTGTGGCTGAGACACACAGCTTCCCCCTCTCTAGCGTTATCTCCTTCAGCATTGGGTCCTGGCTGAAAACCTCATTTTTCATCTTCAACTATTTCATGCAATTGCAGCAAATTTGAGAAAGTGTCCAAGCCTGGCTAATTCTTACGCACAAATTCCACAGCATTCATTTCTGCTTCTCCTTCATTATTTGTCCCTATTACAGAATTAGATCTGAAAGCCCAGTATTTCCACTTCCATAACCCTTCAAGTTTGCAAAACACTTTCCATCACATTGGAAAAACTGGAAGATTGTTGGAGCATTACGTTAGTTAGCATTAGGTGGTTCGACAAAGGGCAAGATCTGATCTCCTACCAGCACTTAAACTCTTGATCTTGCAATAAGTATTATTTTTTAATCAAGGATATATTTTTTAAAATTCTTAATATTCCTTATCACCATAGTGTCCTGTGGCTGGAATGAGTACTATATATTCTGATACATGCTAGGCTCACACAGTGCATTGTGAAGTGACAAAATTCTTGTTAAGAGATGATCTAAATTCTGGAAGGCTGCCTAGAAGGATAGTTTTGTATGAAGAATATGCAACTGCCTAACATTAGCATCTTTTTTAATCCTGCTTATACCAAATCAATCAAGAACCAGAATGTGCAACTGCTCTACTTACCATCAGCCTGATTTGAGAAAGGAGCAGCCACAACTGGAAACCAAATTACAACACAGATTACGTACCACATTATGATCAGAAGCCCCACACCACACCACCACAGCTTTCCCAGGCTCATGCTAAATGCCTGCACAGAAGTGAGCACCAGAAGGAGCAGAGAGCTATGATGGGAACAAGCCTCCTCAGAGCAGAGAACTTGGCTGCTCCCAACTTTCACAACACCATTTCAAAGCCTCCGACTAAAGACATGGAGCTAGCCCATGTTACCTTCCACTCTCTGCTCTGCTACCACCAAAAGCATTCAGATCCGTTCTCTACAACCTTCCTAAATCCCTGATCTCTCTAAGTCCCCCAAGGGGTCACCAAGAGGTTGGGAATGTCAGGGCACCTATGTGCTTTAAAAGCATCCTTTCTGCAGGACCGCATGGGAGAAGCCATTGCGCTGCACAACCATTGCTTTGGTCCACAGGGGTTTGCAGTACCTGGGTTTCTATTCTGGGTTTGGCCTGATGCCAGCTTTATCTTATTTAAGATAAGAATCATACCAGGACCCCTGCTCTGCACTCACCCAGATCCCAAAAATGACCTGGCTTCATGTCATCTCTATGACTGTTTTTCACAGAACTCATGAGCTGGCAATGAAGCTTATAGACAGGAGGCAGCTTTAGTCCCAGGCCTCTGACAGGATAAATCCCCTAGGAAATCTGCTTTCCCAGCCTGAAAATAACACAATCTTCTCACCCCCATTCACAGTCAATGAAGTCCTGATGATTAAAAAACTTGTGCCCCCTGGGGTAAGGGCTAGGCACCATTACTGCTCACACTTACTTATCAATAATTAGGATCAAGTGCATAAAGGCACCCACCCATTTCACAGAGGCACATAATTTGTCAGCAGGGCAATGAACAAATTAAATCAGACTGAAACATCCTTCAATTAATCTGGAGATCATCAAAACATTTGCAGCTTTGGATGTGCAGACACGACTTGTGCTTTTAAAAGTCTCTTAGGGCACTAAAAATTGCTGTCCCGCTTTTCCTCAAGAGCTAATTTTGCCAATGTGAGCTTTCTGAAGAGAGAGCTAACAGGACTAGCTTGTTACTCTGCGCTGCTAGAAGGCTCCCGGCTCCCCATGCACCACTTCCCTGCCTTGCCTGCAGCCTGCCCGGGCTGGGCTTGCGCTCGTCCTAGAGGGAGGAGAGCCTTGCAAAGGATGGAACCAGAGGAGCAGGAGGTGGTCTTCAGAGGAGGATAGGGGTAGTGCTTCTCCTCCGCAAATCTGAGAAGGTTTGGTTTGGGAAGGGCAGTAAGGATTTATCTTGCAGCAGATGAGCCAAGTGGATCCTGTTAGCACTCACCTCAACCTCCAGTGCATGGACTACCCTGCACTACCCTAGCTCCTCACTGGTACTGTGAGGCATATACTTGGACATCTCCTGAAGATTCAGGAGTGGTTGATACCTCTCTGCAGTCCAGTGGAAAGTAATATCTTAAACAGCCATTGAACAAGGGACTGAGGAACAAGTCTGCTCACTGGGAGTGTTCCTGGCCCATCGGGATTCTGGTCAGAATGGAGCCAAGCCTTTGCCTTAATCCACATAGCCTGTGGACTCTGGACTTTGGCCATTACTGTGCAGTTCTGTGTACCTCTGCCGGCAAACATCTGGGCACCAGATGAATTTCAGTGATGGGAGAAAAAACCCAAACCCATCCAACAACAAAAACAAGTGAAAAAAAAAGGCTGTGGGACATATTGATTCTTGACTTCCCTGCCTAGAGAAGCAGCTGGTCAGCCACAGTCTTCGGTGGATCGACCCTGAGTAATCTGCAGGTTCCTAGATTCCCCAAAGCCCGGCCACTGGCCTGTCCTTCCCAAAGTACTATAACGCTTCACCTCCTAGATGTCAGGGGGAAGAGCTGGCCTTATTCCTGTGGGCAGAAAATCCTGCAGCTCCCTGTGAGACTCAAGCACTGCCAAGGGGATGGACTCCTTTCCCTCCCAAGCTTTCTCTGTGCTGCCAATACAACAGGACCAACTGTTTACCTACCCTCCTCCGCCTGAAAACACCGTTGAGACTGAAAAATTCAATCAGTGGATTGAAAAAATCCTACATCTTAGCAAGGACGTGTCCCAAAGCAAGGAACGTCTCTGAATTTACTTTTATTTATGCCCTTCTGGGGACAGACAGAGAAGAGCCATTTTAATCAGGCCTGGCTGGATGATATACAAGTTTAGCTACTTGCTAACTGAAAGCTTCAGGGATCTGAGTTTTCTCACTAGCACAAGATAACAAACCCAGCATGCACATGGGAATACCATGTTGATAGCACTGTCTCTATAGTATGATTAAGCTTAAGAAAGAGCTTTCAGCTTGTTTCTAGTCAACTGCATGTAGATTTAGCAGCTGCCTAGGTTCAGATTTACTACAAACTATACTGCACATCAGAGGATGCAAAATAAGGCAAAGCCTGCAATATATCAGTGTCAGGCTTTGTGCCGCTTTATTTAAAGCTGTGGCAGCATCCTTGTTCTGTCCCTGAACTACAGATACTCATGATGCAGCTAACAAGCTCACTAAAGCCTACCAAGAGCTCATGCCTTCCTCCCTGGGCTTTGTTTTCAAAGGTGTGCTTGGCATATTCCAAAAATACCAGAAGCTGTCTGAGCAGCAGGGTCTGCTTATGTCCCTTCCTTGCAAGTTGTCTTTGGATTCGGCTATTACAAGTCTATAGAGCCCAGTCTGAACAGTCTGGGTAGTTCCTCCTTTGCTGTAATGCATCCTGAGCCAGGTAATTCCCCAGCCTTACCCCCATCATCCCCAATGCCTCCTCCATGCATATCAGCTAATGTAACTTAGGGTAGGATTGCTCCCTTGCAACATTAGCTCATGGTCTGGTTGTTAAACCTCTCAGATTGGGCATCGCTGCTGCTGTATTTACCTGAATAGGGCTCATTAAGAGAGCAGAGATGAAGAACAATAGCATTGTAGAAAAGAACTAGGTTTCCTATCTCAAGAGCTAATAATATCTTGGTCATTCCTGCAAGCCCATGAAGCACAGAGAATCAAAGCAAGCTCCCGATAAGAGAATTTTCAGGAATGACAGAGATATTTAAGTCGTAAGTTCTATCCTGAGCAGTCATTCCACCCTATCCCAAGCAAGACACTTCCCATTTAAACATTTCTGACCCCTGACCCTTTAAAACATTCACACAAATACATGATACACAGACTACTTCTGATCACTTTCCTTAACCAGTCTGCAATATTTCAGAGGTGTGATCCACAGCTTACCTTTAAGATCCTTACTGAACCCCTACAGACGTTCTGAAGATCTGTCTACAACATTTTTACTTAGAGAAATCTGCCCATTAGCATTCAATGCACATCACTATATTTAGTATTCAGGAAATATGACATTCATTCCACAGGAAGATTGGAAAAAAAAAATCAGTGGCCTATTTCTTTATTATAAACCTGTTGCTAAGGTATTTCCATTGATTTTCCTCTATATAATATATTTCTAAAGCACTGTAGAAGTAAATTTAGGATCCAAAGCAAGAAGAAAAAAAGTTTCTCTAGCAAACCTGAGTTTGGTCAATCAATCATTATGAAATAAAATAAGAAAAAAAAAGATCCTTCTCACCGGCCTTATGAAGTGATGATGCACTGCAGTTCCTCACAGCTGTGTAGGCCTCCTGCAGATTAAAAAAAATTCATCAGAAAGGCTTGAGACAGGTTTCTTGAGAAGTGAAAACAGTAAGACACAAAGCATCCCCTAAATCTGCTATTTGCCATTAATCACAGGCTTTCCTGCTTCCAAGCCATGCATGGGAAGGTCTCATGGTTTGAGGAGCAAGTTTGGAGCAACCCTTTCCTTTTCCCCAGGGGCTGGACAGGTGATGGAAGTTACAGGAGAGGAGTCAATGCAATAGCAAGTCTGGCCTCCCATCCAACTTGGCCCAAGCCAGTTCTGCACTGAGCCAAGACTGGCCCATAAGGACCTAAGTCCATGAGTGAGGTCTTTAGGAAAGTTCATCTGATAGCACAGGACATGGAGGGAAGGCCACCACCTCTGTGCAGATAAGGCTTTTTGTGGATAGCAAACCTTATTCAACAGTCACACCCTCATAGTTAAAAGCAAGCCTGTCACTATAGGTAAGAACACTGCTCCAAGTACTCCCCCACCATTTCAATATGCAACGTGAACGCTTTTTCAGCTCGCAGACACAACACAGCTCTCAGAAGAGTCAGTCTCGCTGTACGCTTCCTAATATTCCTGCAGCTGTTCAGTGGCCCTACCAAAAAGGTACACCCACAGCTCATTTCCAAATCTGAATAGACCATGAAAGCAAATGCAGGCGTTCCAGCTGATCCACATCTCGTTTCATATTAAATCACCTACACTGTTTCAAAACATTCAGAAGGTTCAAATTAAAATTAAGCCTATCTTAATTTTATCCAGTGGAGATTAATTATATGTACTACAAGGTAACAGGGACAGCCTCGTTAGTACTGTTTACAGTGCCCATCCATGACATGACAGAAAAGAGACAAGAAATAATTTAATCTCACATAAATGAGCAAAAATAAGCCCATCTGAGAGCTCAGCACAAAATTCTGACCTATGAGGGAAGCTTATTTAGAAATCACCATAACAGAAAGTGACCATTTCACAAATTGCACATGGTTCAGTTTTCTTAATATAATTCCAGCAACTTTGTCACTCTCCACCTGGGTTACACACGCAAATTGCTTCTCCAACTTTATCTGGGGCACTGGTTTTCAACTCCAGCGCAAGGATTCAGGGACTTCTGAGGGACTGCAAGTAGTAACTAATAAAGCACATACACAGGGTCTACATGGATCCAAATACTCCTAAGTGCTCTGGCCCTTTGCTGGGAGAGATTTAGCATTCCAGAAACTGTGAGTATTTGAAAAATCACCTGTCCAAATGGTAAACTGTTAAGAGCAGTGATTGTATATTACACTGGGAGTGCAGAGCACCTAAATTTCTTGTCTGTAAGGCAACAGAACAAAAGCAAACATGAATAATGTTGCTGGGCTAGTTTTCTTTGCTGATTTCCATTTTGAATAAATAGCTCCCAGTCCAATTTCAGCCTTGAACAGTTTACCAACCCAGGTAAACAACAGCAGCACCTTATCCTACAGGATTTCCACTCTGAAAGCATCTTTGCATTCCCCTCAAAGCCAGGGTGGCAAAGCTGTCTGTCCATACTAATTTGATTGTTAAAACATCAGCAAAACATGAAAAGGTGGAGGGGGGCAGGCGTTAACCTTTCTTGTACCTCCAAAAGGGCTTGTCTCCAGCAAAACACTCAGTCTGGGACCAACAGTCCCAGTGAAGCCTGTGGAGCCAGAGCAGCCCAATATGAGCAAGTGCCTCATTAAGCCACCGATTCCAGAGCTTAATTCAACTATTCACCTATCCTTAGGTACCTGGAGGCTGCACCCTCACTCTCAACTCATTAGACCCTCATAAATAACTCCTTGCTTTAAAGCACCTCATTAAGACCTGAATCTCCTTTTAACTGCACTCCTGTAAATCAACTGGCTGTCTACCACAGTCGATAAACCACATAAGCAGGGGTTAGTTCTTAGCATCTGGCTCAAATCCGCCTCTATTTTGGCTAATTTATATCTCTAAGTGAATAACTGTGTAGAAGTGACCTTTGGTGAGAAAAGAAACTTAAATCTCAGAAAAGTGTTCCTGATTTTACTAACCCAGGCAGCTGGATTCCCAGAAAAGTCAGTCTCTTGTTCCCAGCATAATTAAGAGCAGAGGTATCTTCTGACAACATTATTTTCCGGTTCTCTCTCTACCAAAGCCTATTGGAAGCCAAAATGGGCTGGATGAATCACAGAATGGTTAGATTTGGAAGGGATCTTAAAGATCATCTAGTTCCAAGCCCCCTGCCATGAAGTTAAGTAGAGCTTTTCTTTGAACAAATCTTAGTTAAAATCAAGCCTGGAAACTCAGCAGCATCCTGCAGATGACCTTATACTTTTGCTTTGCCCGATTCTGAGCAGAAGAGACTAACACCACCTACACAAACCCCACAAAAGCCTTGTTAGCAGGCACAACAGAGCTGAATCCAACAAACACAGCAAAGCCATGTTGTTGGCTTGTTGCATACATCCATCAACACTGTAACACTGCAAGATCTCCAGTCCCAGCTCTCCTATCATAGATAAGAGCAGCAAATTGGAAAATGCATCCCACCCCTAGCTATCTCCCTCGTTCCACTCACTGTTTGCAGTGTACTAGAGGGCTGCTTCTTACCCCCAGAAAATACAGTAATCAAGGAGAGATCAGCCATCTCACAGACTAAAAATTCCAAAGTCTGATAGTCTTACCCTTGCAAGCACTTCTCTGTCCCTTTCTCAAGGTTCTCCCCCCCATTTACTCCAGACCGTCTGGTCTTTGGATGAATTCTAGCCTCAGACAGCTGCAGTATATCTTCTCTTGCCCATTTAACCTTCAGCAAAAGCCACGATGAGTTCTCTCCAAAAATAAATTATTCTCAACTGAATAGAACAATACTGAAGTCAGTCATATTACTAACATACAAATGAAACCTTAAACCTGATGTCAAGTTTGAGACTCCTCCAAGATGCCACCCGGTACTAATAGCCCAGGACACAGCCCTGTAAGGTCCCACCTTGTAGGTAGGAACCCTGAACCATTGCACTGCACTGCACGTGTGCGCACGGCTGGAAAACTACAACACAGACTGCCTATGAGCCTTTTATCAAGAGTCATATAACAATGAGTCATTTCCTAAAGTGGCCAGTGGGTTACCAGTTACCAGATGGCTATTTTTCAGTTGCACAGAATAAAAGAAACAGCAGGTACAGGAGCAACCTTGGTCCAATAGATGCACAGTTAAAACCAACGGCCACAAGCTGCAGTTTCCAATGAATGCGTGATCCCTTCTCCCACTGGATCCACTTCTGGGAGCTTTCCTTCCAGCCAAAAAAGGTTCAGGGTCCCAAGGGCACATGTGACAGCCTGAAGCATGTGGATAGTCAGAGCAGGTGAGTGGAAAGTCTCTTTAGGCCTTAAACCCCATGACTCGAGGAAAACTTCCTCCAAACAGCAGGCAGTCATAAATCAAGGGGCATCTTTCTGACTCAGCAGAGACAGCATCACCTTAAGTGACACTGATAAATGAGTCTGCAAAATTTGCTTTGCTATGCTGCCTTCTATTTAGCTTCCCCTGAAATTTAAATACATAAGATAGTATTAATACAAAGAGGAAGCCTAGTGTGAAATGAAATAATTCAGATGCACTACTTCATCACAAAGTTCTGGTATATAGTAGAGGAAAGCTTATTCAAGCCAAAAGCCTAAAAAGTCATATGAAAAGGAATATCTAGGTATGATTTATTTATAGGTCAATTTGTCTTGAGGCACACCACATCCCCTGCAAAGAACTGTTCAGCTGTATTAATTGTCATCTTTCATAAAACAATTGGGAAATTTTCTGTGCTGAAAGTCCAGCCCAGACCCCGATCTCAGCAGAGCTGACCCAGAAAGTGATGGCCACTGGTGCTCACCCTTACTATCCCTTAGACCTTTACTGTCCCTCAGTCATGAGCCACCTGGAAGTAGCCAGTTCTCGGTACCAAGGTAACTCAGGCTGGCTCCTGACAGCTCCATGGGGTCACTCTGCAGGACCACAGAGCAAAAAAGTCACTGCTCAACTCTAGGGTACACTGGAAGAGAAGGTAGAGATGGAAATCATGACTCTCATGGGAAACACAAGGAAAACACTCATTAGCAATCAATTAGCTAATTGATGCAATTCCTTGCACGTTTAAGATAGGCTGGTGAATAACTGCTTGAAGACTGTGGCTCATTTTAAAACAACTATATCTTAATCAAAGTACCCAAAGAGGAGTCAGAATCTGAAAGACCTTCTGCAAAATGAATCCTTTCTTGAGGATATGAACTAAGTTGCAAGTTGTACTGTAATGGAGCTTTGGCTTTTGAGCTAGTGAGATACAAATTTGGCGAAGCACGCACAAACAAAAAGGGAAATAAAAATCCTTATTGTAAACAGGGAATTGAACTCCACTCAGGAAGCTTAAATGTCATTTACTTCCAGTAAAAGTAAAGGTTATGCAGAGATTAGAAGAAGGAAAAAAAAAGTTTTAAAACCATAGGTGGACTTTCTCACAATCTCTCCAATATCTTCGAGCAGCAGCGAGCTGGACGCTCTGCCCAAACCCTGTCTTTCCTCCTTCTTTCTTCTATGCTCCCAAATATTTCCTGGTAGCAGGAATGCCTGGCCATAACACCTCAGCTTTTGGAAAGCAAAATCCATCCATACTTGCCTTACTGTGTTAGATCTGAATATTTGTTTCTTACTTGCTAAATCAACAACAGAGGAAAGTTACAGGTTTATGGCTGGAATTACATAAATTTGCAAGTTCAGGGGTGTCTATTTGGAGAGAGCAAGCAACTATTTTAACATTGTTGGCATTCTCAGAAATAATTTCTGGAGAGAATTTCTATTTACATTAGTGTTACTACTCTGCATGGTTACTTCCCACGAGAAATATGGACTGTTTTAACAATAAGCCAGTCACCAGTTTTCCACCCGAGAAGCGCTATGCAGTCATTCATGGCTGATTCCTTTGGACCCATTTATTACTTGGGTTCCTTGCTTTGTACCAGTGTTTCATTGTTGAAGAAGAGTCCAAGACAACCTCCCGAGTCATGGGGTTCAGGCTGGACCCCCTTGCTTTCTAAACTTCTCAGAGAGGAGTCTAGGTGTGGCTGGATCCAGTCTTAGCCTTTGACTGTAAAGAAGGGTTCGGACTCAAGGTTCTTCCACAGAGTTCATTTAATAGATCTCTAGCTAGGTGCCTCCAAAGACGTACCCCCTCAGTTATTTTCCCGTGCTTTTTAAAGCCTTACGATCTACAACACAAGCTGTTCATGCCCCTGTTCATACAACAAGCCCGAGTCTTTTGCCCAATCAAATTGTTCAATGGTTACGTGTCCTCTTCGATGACTGGAGGTTTGGTGGAGGCGCCTTTTCCTTCTTACACAGTTTCATGATCTCTTTGTCCCATCTGCACCTGGATCTCATCCATCTCCTGAATCTCCTCTGTCTTCTGCTGACTCCAGGTAGAATGGTCTCTTTCTTCACTATCTGCACCTGAAATTCATCTGTCGTCCTCTGACACCAGGTAGAATGGTCCCTTCCTTCATTTCCAAGAATTACAATTCCCTTTGACCATAACGGTCACTCTAATTCATATTGCTCAAGCATATAATCTTCATTAATATTACTTACGCAGTCTCATTATGTTAGTTAAGTTACAACATATCCAAGTCCTACAAGGCTACTAACCGTTCTTGGACTAAGGAGGAGCTCAGCCTAAGTTCACCATGTTGCGAGGTTACATCTTGCAACCTAAGGAAGGCTTCACCAAGCTAGCTATTTATGCTAAGCACAACTCCAGTTTCCAACATTCACTTTTCTTTCAGCCGAGCCCTACGTTCTTTCTTGGCACTTTTAAAGATCCTTTTACAGTATTTTTCTACTGCACAAATTAAATCAATTTTAAAAACAAACACATGGAAAATTCCACCATGGACCATTTTTGTCCCAAAGGTCCATGACAGTCCCCAGCTATCTCTCTCTTCTACAATTACAGAGGTTCCTGAGATGATGGTAGGGTTGCATTTTGCTGTTGGCTGAGGGCTCAGCTTCTGCAGCGTCAGAGTATTGGTCTGCCTCCCGGCATATGCTGCATTGTCATCACACTCCATGCCCTCCCCTGCCTAGAGCTGGCAGACTCTCTGCCCATTTTTCCTCCCATCTGTAGGTCTGTACTGCAATGCCCTTCTCCCTGGGAGGCCTGACTTGCTTTAGTCCTGATATCTGCTCCCAAAGGGCTTGGTGAGGGGTGCTTACCCCAGCCTCTTGCACCCCATGGTCAAAGTTTGCAACTCTGAGGTAGACTTCTTCCCGAATACTGCATGCCCCAGAAGGACTGCTCAGAGGGTGGTTTAGGGTGGGAGACCACACTACAGAACTTGGAGATGTGTGGATGGCAAGGTGCCAGATTTCTTCATGGTGACCTGTTTACCCTTATAGCACAAAATAGTTCAAGTTCTTCCTTCTTGCCACCTTGGCACTGACTGGAAAGACTCTTCCTGGAAGATGCAAGATGGTAGCAAAAGACAGACGAGGGAGACATGGCCATACCCAGCTCCCTGCCCTGTGCTCTTAGGGTGCTTGTGAGGGAAGGAGGGCAATGTTGTGCCATTGAAGAGATGATGTCTCTGGATCCCTTTCTTCCCCCTCAAACTCTCCTCTGTTCTGTGCCTGCTCCCTGGGTTCACAGGCTGGACTGTGTAAATGAAACAACACGTAGAGACAACCAAAGAACAGGCATGAAATAGTGCACCCCAATGTGAGAGCCCTAGGACCACAGAACCCATCCTGGTAGCACAGACCAGAGTGACCAATGCAGAAACGATGCTTGAGAAACTATTTGGAGCATGCAGTCAGCCTGTGTCGCATGTGCAGGCCAAGCAGGTTACAGAGTCTTGTTGTGAAGTTATAAACCAGGGTTTTCCTCTCTCTCTTTTTCATGCAAACACACTCCAAAATCCAAACTAAGAAAACCAAATCAAACCCTCCCTAAAACAATTAGAAAGATGAGAAAACAGAAAAATGGGCACCCAGATCAGAGCAATTATGCAATTTTCAGCAGGCTGATTATTATTATAAAATCCTGACAATACAGGCAAGATGCATCTTGCTTTCATTCTGTGTGCTATCTTTAATTCACTGTTACACGACACAATAGTCCAACCCCAGTGGAGAAAATTACTGTGCACACTATGAACTCCCACGAACAATAAAATGCAGTTCAGTGCCGCTTATTCATCATATCCCCATGACCTTGAGATATTTAAAAATATAATGAAAACACCCGAGACCCCCAAGTCTGAAAAGCTCTATGCACATACAAATAGCTTATTTTTCAAGAGGGTCTTTGTTCAAAATTAGCAGCGTCTATCATGCATACTAAAAAGTGAGAGCAACAGATAAGCAATAAACAGCATTTCCTAGCAAAGAAAAGTAGATCACATCTAGAGTAATTTTCTTCCCAAACTTGAGGTGCTTCTGTTCCCCTCCCTTTCTTCTCCACACCCTTCCATAAATAAATTTCTTGAGACAACAAAGAGCTCTTCTTCCACTCCAAATGAGGAAAATACTTACCTGGCCTGCTCTCTATCCCTGCAGTTTGTTTGAACTCTCCACTGATTGTCATGTATTTGACACTCACTGAAATCTTGTCTTCCGACACCAGCAGCAAGAAAAACCCCCAGCTAAAGGCCCAGAAAACTACCTGGTAGTGCTAGCTCAGGTCAGCTCAGTACATCCCACAGACTGTATGACTTCAAGAGAGAGCTCCCTGTGACCTTTCTTTGCCTTGCAGGATGCTAATGCAATTAACCTCTTACACAGAAGCTGTGTGTAACCCAGGTGGAGTGACAGAGCTGTTCAGCCTGGCCTGACCTCCGTCTGGAGCAGAGGCAGGATTTGCTGCAGCCTGCACTGTGAGGAGAGGCAGCTTGCCTGACCACCTCATGATACAAGTGCCGACAGTGTCTGTTGTTGTTCAGCCTCAGATGGCAACAAAAACCAGGTGTCTGCTCTCTCAACCCTGCCACGGTGTGGGAGGATCGAAAGAAAAAGGCAAAGCTCATGGCTTGAGACAAAGGCAGTCTAACAGAACCTGTTCTGCAAACAAGGATCTCCATTGCTGAAGGAGGAGGCTCTTGAAGGTGGTGTCATGAGGGAGGCTCCAACAGAGAGGGTTATATTCATGCATGTTTTGTCCTTTCTATAAACATAAAGAGATGACGATTGTTTTAACTTCCAACAAAGGCTATGGAGTAAGCTGGGAAGCTCTGTTCTGTGTTACACGTTATGTGGGAGTGCCTGAAACACTCGGACTGCTCCTGGGGACTGCTGCAGTAGAGCAGTAATGGATAGTTTCTTGCTAGGGACCAAGATGAATGGGAAAGCCTGTCATTTATGAGGTTATGTTAATTTAGCTCCATTGAATCTCTCTGGGGACCAATAATATTGATTTAGGATTTTGTTCTGATGACAGCTGAAAGGTGTGAGCTAGAAGAATTGTCTGTGCCTTGCCACCTGCTTCACCCAATTACTGCCTGCAATAGCAGCCTTGAGTTCTGGCTCGTTTTTCACCTTGGGTCTTAAGACAGGATACTCAGGGTACTGAGACATCTCTCTTGGGTTTCCTGCAGCAGGACACCCATTCTGGAGTGATGCTGCATAGGGAAACTGCCTGCTGTGGGTACCACACCACAGCTCTTGACATGCTCTTAAATTTGAGATGCATCTTCAAGTGGAAGTGAGTCCTTATAGAACTCAATACAAACTTACCACCTGGGTCCTGCAAAGCCTAGAGTGCAATGCAGATGTTAAGTGGTGGGGTGGGGGGGAGTCCAAGAAAAAAGAAAAAAAAACAAAACAAAATCCCCCAAAAACCCAAATAAGCAAGCCCATGGGGAGGTATAGCCAGGGACACCACCTTTTAACAGGTCAGCTTGACTAGTGTCTGTTTATACCAATATAACTGCGCAAATTTCCTCTCTCCTTGTGGTTAAAGGAGTTGCTGGCTGCTCCTCTGCTCTCTCTGAGCCCAATGGGCATTTTCGGTTTCCACCTGGGCTGAGACACCACTGCCTTGGCTCCCCAGCATGGCCAGTCTACAGATTAATTGGTCTAAGTGAGATGTCCCACTAGGAAGGCACCTCTGATAGGCCCTGAAATACTAAAAGAGCCTCCTTTTTGTGGAAAAGTACGCCTTTCTGTCATAGTAGTAGTTTTATATACCAGCGCATGGTGTTATCCTCTTGTGTTCTAGCTTAATGGTTTAATTCATCCTGTGACATTGTTGCAGCAGGAGAACTAGACGTGACACACCAATTTTCTCTTACAATAGGAATCGTCAAAGCTACTAAATTTAATCCTTGTCTTTGTGGGAACCTGGCTGACAGTGAAAGCTGAGCAGATCTACAGTGAAACAAGAGTGTGGACCAGCTACAGACACGTGTCCCTGCTGCTTTGCCGTGTTCCACCTTGCAAAGTACCCCTGAACCACAGGAGGCTGATCTTACAGCTGATACATCACCTAAGCAGAAGTAGCTACTGCACGTTTTGGGGATGGGATGGGCGGGGCTTGATGTTATAAATCTTCTCCTTAGGCATTTTTCAAATTTGCAGTGTCGTCTTCTTTCCGAAACAAGAAAAGCATGAAAATAAGACCCACATCAGATTCTCTGTAAAGTGTTTGATGTTGTATGCTACTCTTCCTGAAACTTTGTCTCTTTGAAAAAAGGAACTGTGCAACCCTTTTGCATAAGAAGAAAGTCTTGCAGACATTGAAATAAGTGTAACTGGTGCAGAGCTACTTGGCTGATTCTGCAGAAAACCAGAAGCGGTGTCCTGCAGACAATAAATGCTCCCCTTTCATCTCTACTCAGAGGTCTAAAGCTGATCTCTTTAATGCCACCATTGCTGACTGCTGTCTTCCTAAAGAAATCACCTCAGGGAGGAGAAAGAGAGATTTCCTTACACAGTATGCTGCCCACAGAGGCACAGACAGCCACCTCTGATCATATTTTGAAAATCTCCCTAGCCAGTTGTGGGCAGCCCCTCTTGATTTTAACAAAAAAAAAAAAAAAAAAAAAAAAAAAAAAAAAAAAAAAAAAGCTTTTTGCCTTACTCCCATTTCGTCTTTTACTGTTTCAGATAGGGATAGACAAAAAGACAAAAATAGGTTTCGTCTTACCCTGTACAGTTGAGGATGGCAGGATCAGTTGGGTCTCACCCATTCAGACCTTCCTTATCGTGCACGTCCAAAACACACTAATAATTACTTAACCACCTGAATTAGCTGGGGGAAACTGGGTTTGTGCCAGAAACCTCCCCAGACCTGTAGTGAGGTATTTAGAAGGTGACCGGGCTGTGATTGTACTGCCTACAGGGGATGTTATGAAGGACTTCCATGACCCAAAAGATAACAAACATTGTCTTGCAAGACTGATTAAACATCACACATACTACCAGCTGAGGAGCTCTAGGAAGCCCTGAATCAATAGGAAAAACAGGCACTCATCTCTTTGCTAGGCAAAGATGACCTCTTCAAGTGTCTGAAACAAATGCTGGCCAAAGCCTGTGAGACTTAAAGCCCTTAAAAGCCTAGAAATCTGCTTGTTTAATGAAGGAAGCATGGTTCAGTCCAACAGCATTGTGGAAAGAAGGTACACTGGCCTGATCACGCTGGACTCAGCGTATCATTTTGCAGGTTTCAGGCTGCGAACAGGTGTGCTTTACAAGCAGGCATTTTTTATTAAAGGTTACACCATTTCTCTCCATAGAGGCAAATCTGATCTGGTATGCACACAGCTGATTTTCATCCCTAATTTGTGCTTAGTTACTCAGAGCTGGTACTAAAACCACCATGGCCGTGCCAGGTCTGACATCTGGTAAAGCAGCAGAAAGGAGTAAAGAGCAGGGAGACTGACCACGCGTGGATGCTGTGGCAGGGGGAAGGAATTGGCAAATGAAAAGTGGAAACAGCAAGAATAGCTGGTAGGTTGGACCCATGGCAAGGAGTGGCTGGCCCCCAGGCATTAAAGGGAAATTGAGGGCAGGAGGACCAAAATACAACCCAAAACTCACAGCAGGCAAGAGTGCTCAACTCCCAGGTTCGTCTCCCAGCTCAGACTCTGACCTGCTGGGTCCCACAATTTGAGACTGAAAACCAAAGACAAGCTTCAGTTTTCCCTTGCTGCAGTGCAGAAGGTTGCAGAGTTTTATCACAAGGCTCCCTTCCTCTCCCACTCTGCCCATCTCCTCACTTCTGGAAAAAGAAACTGCAAAGGTTAACTACCTAAAACACCTGCTGTGCCCTTGCTACTGTCCCTGCCTCAGTTATTACACAGCAAACAGGTACGGAGGAAGAGCATATACTCCGAAAATGATGTTTTCAGAGTCTCTGTCTCAGCTCCATAGGGAGGCAGGGCTGCCCTACCAAGCAGACTTTTCTCCTAGGAAAAAGCAGAGTATCACCAAAGCTTCAGAATCAGCGTGCTTGCATTAACCCAGACCAAAACAAATAAAGAGGTTAGAAGACAACCCCAGCTTTTTCCATCAGCCTTCTCTTCTATTTCTTTAGAAATTCTCCTATTTCTTCAGAAAATTTTATTTCCTTGGGAAACAGGATACACGCAACATTTCCTAAACCCAGAATTTTCATCAAAGGTACAGAGTCCTTTCTCCCTTTGCCCCTTGTACTCCGTCATCCCAGCATCTTGAACATCCTTGCACTCTTGAAGCCCTTCAGATTGCTCCGTTGTCCTGACCATTTCACAGGCTCCCTTAGAAGTGATCTTGGCTGCGGTTCTTTGGTATAAAAGACATTTAACGGTCCTTGTGGAGCTGTGCACCTCAGGGTTTCACTGTGTAGCAGCAGAGGCAGGATTGCCCATGCCAACCTAGCTTCTAAACCAGTGTGAGTGTTAAATCAACCCCAGGAGGGGCAATGCCCAAGGCATCGGGCACATCTCCGGCAGGGGCAAGTTCTTTGCGAGCATAAGCAATACTGTAGCCTTTCAATCCTGCATTCCCTTACTGTGCACAATATGCTTGTATCCAGCCTGAGCTCCCTTGTGTTCTGCTAGGAGAGCAGCCTGGAGTCACTGCAAAATTAAAAGCGTGCAACTACAAAACTAGGAAATTAATATCTGGAATATCCCTTTAGGCTACTGCGTGCCTTTGCTTATCACTGCAGTAAATGCAGGAGAAAAGGAGGGGGTACATCTCGTTTCACTTAGTTGAAAAAGTTCTGAGTAATTTATTTAGTTTAATGTTGCATTTTGATGAATAATGTGCCAGTCTTGGTGCGGGAGGCGCAATCACATGTTGTGAGAGGAGGCCATGGAGGAGGATTCAATCAGTGCACGTGATGCCAGCAGGGAAATGAAGTCCAAAGGATGCATTTTCCTTCAGCAATCCCAGTAAATCTGATTGTATCTTGCAGTCTGTAAATACCCTGGGTATCTAGCCTAAGAGCATGCTGTGCCAGTAAACAGGGGACAACAGCAGTCTAGAGGTAAACACGGCAAAGCTCAGGAGGCTGCTAGGCCTGCCAGCCCCGTTATCACGCTGGACCCAGCTTCCCTCCCCTGGGGCACAGCCAGCCCTCACTGCTCCCTGGCAGCAGAAGAGTTTGTGAGATAGTGATGTAAACAGTCCTGGCGCCATACCCACATCTAAAAGCTGTTGGTCACCATTCAGAGGAGCTTCTCCATGTCAGCACAAGAGAGACACAAAGATTTTCCCTTGCTCGTGCATAGTAATGGGCATTTTTCCAGAGCAGTCTGCAACGTCCTGAACTCTCCTCTGACTGACAGCTGGCAGCAGCTCTACCAGAGGCACGGCTGGAGCCCTGCAGAAGGAGCAGGGGAGACATTTGGGGGCCTCTACTCCTGGGAGCCGTATCTTGGTTTACAGCTAGACCTGACAAGACACTCCAGTTGATCATTACCTGACAAGTGTCAGCGGTTCTTGTCTATGACCATTACCCCTTTAATATAAAACAGCGGGGAGATTAAATAACCTTCTGAAAATGCATCCAGACTTTGCTGGGTATTGGAACAGCCCTTATGGCGTTCTGGCGAGCTCTGCTTTTATTCCATTTTCTCCACTGGCAGACGGCACGGTTCACTGTGCATACAAGCGTATTCAGAAGTGTGACATAAATGAAATGCACTCAGCTTTATAGTATATATAAGAGCCCAGATGTGCCAGGACCTTCAGTCACTTTACAAGGTCCGAAGCAGAGGGAGTAGGTACCAGTCAAAAACTTTGGTTTCTTCTCTCTCATTTTCCCTCTTTTTAGAGGTTTCTTGGGAAATGAGGTTAAGTGAAGCACTGAAATTCCCCCTTGAAGAGTCGATCAGCTCAAAAGTCTGCAAAACCCCAGACAGAAATCCTCCTGCTGATAGCTTTTTCGTCCCTGGATGCTTCTCTTCTGCAGCCTGCCCGGCAGAACTGTGCCCTAGCTCTGCTCTGCTTGCCCAGAGCCAGCCCCGCAGCCCTCAGGTGCCTCAGCACTGGCACAGGGCCACCCGCCCGATTCTCAGCCCTGGCCCCCATCTTTCTGAGGAACAATCTGGCAAGTGTCAGCACACGCTCTGCTGCTCCGCTACCTTGCAGCCCTTTACTGCATTCCCACAGCATCCCGCGGTGATGGATGCAGGTCACCTGCCAATCAAGCCAGACTCCAGACAACTAATGAAGGGGGAAGGTTAGCTGCCACAAGATCCAAGTGGGAAATATTTAAGCTAATGTACGCTTCCCCAAAGACATCATACTTCTAAAGATTTATTCCTTTTTAGCAATCATCTGATCGCTCCAGGACCCCACTGCAGTACAGGCATCTGTGGTTCTGAAAATGGTGTGACCTAAATAAAGCAAGCAGACAGAAAGAGGCACAGAAAAGCTGCTAAAGAGAACCGGCCAACCTTTTATGCACATTAGTAATTACAAGTGAAGTCTCATAACTCCCAACCCAGCTCATTAGTCCATGCTGGCTGTACATCAGCAATATTTTAGTTCAGGCACAGCACAGGACTTTTTCTAAAGTAACTTCATTTGTTTGTCATGTTTCAGAGGAACACATATGCACCAGGTGTGCTGCTTCTATCTGGCAAGAGAGGGTCTATATACCAGGGAAATACAATACTACGGGAACATAAAGCGTTTGAGACAAGAGACAGTTTCAGTTCTTATTAACTCCATTGGATACACGATCATTTTCTGCATAAAAGTTTCAGCGTGGAAGCTGTCACACAGTTGAGAGAAAAGGGCCTGTAATGAGAATGACTGCAAATGGAGTGCATTTTCCTGTATCTCTAGCCTGCAGATGAGGATACTGTTTCCCAAATACCTGTTCTGTCTTTCCCCATCCCAACTGCTACTCCAATATGAAATCAACAACTTTTCCTATCAGATTGCTTCCAGGATCTTGGCTGTGCAACTTGTGAGCAGGAAGGAGTCCGTGGATTTGTATGTCTAAATATAGGAATAAAACACATCATCTCCTCACAAAAAGTTCCTGCTGCAATTAGAAACAACTGCAAGCTTATTTGCCTCCGTGAGCAAAACCAGCATCAATAGTGAGCTGTCTTTCTTTGGTTCCAGCTGGTTCAGTTATTTCCTCATCTAACATATCACGGGGAAAAAACCTGAAACATCGTAACTTACTCCTTAGAGACCGTACAGCCAGGTATCTGTGTGCCTGAATCTTCAGAAATGAAAATGAGAGTCTGTATGATACGTTATCATAGTGGCACTTTCCAGAACAGCCACCATATTGCTGGGTTTGACACGTGTACTAGCAGCCGACAGGTAAAAATATGTAGGCATCAAGTTACTTTTCCACCCTCTTCAGAGACTGAAGCAAATATGTTTCCATATGTACATACACACAAAGAGAAATATTTATATGGACACATATTTGTGCATGTAATTTTCACCATACGTTTCCTTTTAAACCTGTCTTAAATATTTTTAAAACTTCCTTAAATAAAGTATCCTTTTGCACCTCCCTTATATTGGACTTGAAAGAAAAAGAGGTAAATTGCGCAAAGGTTTGTAATATATAAACAATTCAAGTTTTCTCCATGAGGTTGCATATGATGTATTATTTAGTGGGCTAAATAAAGAGTATCTATTTCACCAGTTGTCTCTTGATATCATTTTCCAATGATCCGTGCAGACAATAGGCATAACATCCTTCCATCACTTTTAAAAAGCTCAGGGCACAGTTCACAGAATTCACCACGACACCCAGACTTCCCCTCTGGCCTTTATCCCTTCAACCTCGAGTCAGCACAGTAATGAAGCAAACACTCAGCACTATGTGAATTCAAGCTAAGCAGGTATTTAAGCGCTGTAAAGACCCAGATCCTTAAATTCCCTAAACATGGCCTTAGGCAGAGTTTAACCGTGACCATAAGGGCTGGTTTCCCTGTATCACAGGGAAACTTCGATGACTTAAAGTTTCCTTAAGTTTCTATCTTTCCTTATCCTCCCCCCAGCCTGTTTGTCAGCAGTATTTTTGCACTATGCTTGCGACAGTAGTTCAAAATTGCTGTAAAGTAGAGCAGGGCAGTTATTTTTCCTGTCAACCAAACCTGTGACATTTTTGCTATGGTAAGCTGGAGGGGACAGCAGTATCGGCTCTGGTCTACTTCCCTTTCTGCTAACTCCTGCATTTCCTCTGACATTTTGGTTTCAGTCACTTCTTTCTAACACTTTGCTCTATGTAAAATTTTGTTTTTTAGTAAAAGACCCTCAACCTAAACTGATCAGTGTGGAATAGCTCACGGCAACTTCTGTGGGAACTTCAGCACGGTCTTTTCATGTGGCCATTCTCCTCTCTTGAGGCAAACAAGCTCTCCCAGGTACACCTCACACAGAAGGACACAACACTTCATCCTGGAGTCTTGTCTGCTGAAGTGAAAGAATAAAGGTATCCAGACTTGAAGACCCATGAGTCACGGAGGTAGCATTTCCAAACCTTTCCATTTCCAAAGCAGTGGGGTTTGCAAAAGTCATCCCAGAAGACATCTTTTTTGAAGCACATTTTCCCTCCTGATCTGTTCTGCCAAGTCCAGCTGATGAGGCGTTTCACTCTGCGTGAGTCATGCATGTCCAAGGAGATGCCCTCCAAACCCATGTGAGACATGTGGCCTTGCTGCATTGCCCCAGCCACAAGCAGAAGGCAAAACTGGGAGAGAAAAGTGTTTTAGGACTCATCTCCAGAGAGAATGTTTTACAGAAGACAACTGTAAGAAATAAAACACACTCTAAATCATTGTTTTACCAGTTAACTGGCACCAGACAAAACAACAGGAGATGAGTATTATCGAGTTTTAAAGTTAGCCACATAATTAACCAGAACAGTGAGAACAGCAGTTAGTCCATCTATTCTGTAATGAGAAACAATAAAAAAGAATCTAGGGAAAAAAACCTGGGAACCAGAGTTGTTTTTTTAAAATGAGTTTCTACAAGGAACATTTAGCTTATAAAGAGAGATAAATTACAGGTATGCACTTAATGTGTGTTTATGGTTAAGTCCCTAGGAGACAGAAGGAAGAAAAATGATCTATGCTTTTTTTCCATCTAAGCTGCATAAAAATGAACAGTTGGGGCTGGTTTGTCTATAATTCACTGGGAAGTGGCTGTACGGAAAACCTTCTCAACATCTGCAGGCCTGCCACAAAGCTGTCTGATGAAGGGAAACACTAGGCTCCCAGTGGTGGAGTCACTGCCCAAGCAAGAGGCAGGGGGAAGGAGATGACCCACGACCAGTTAACAAGACCTGAAGTATTTTCACAGCGAGGCCCTTGGTTTGGGTAGAAATTCCTGAGGAACTCCATCTCTGTGTTTTGGCTGTTTAGCAACGTGCCTAGGGTCGTGCATGTGCACTGAAGATGGTGTGGGCAGGTAGCTAAATCTGCACACACTGTGGGTGCATCAGTCCTGTTTTCCTGGGCTGCCCACAACACCCTTGTTCTTGGCTCGGCAGCTGCACTGGTTGGGGGAGCAGGGCATTTCCAAAAGGCAGCATTGTCAGTGTCCTTGCTCTATGTCCACCTCCTGTCCCATGGGCTCTCGGCAGACTCCGTGCACTGTGCCTCCCTCCAGATCAAAGTCCAGCACTGGGGAAGCCAGAGAAAGCCTTGTTGTCTCCACCCTGCACCACCTCCCAGCAGTTGCCACCAGCTTGACTCACTCCCCGCTTCCTTCACACCAAACTCTTCCACTCCTCCCTAGCTCTCTCTTCCATCAGCAGCGATGCACTCCCTCGCTCAGATCCAAGCATGGCAGGCAATGAACCGACAACACTCTCACCTGCACCTGGGCTGTGCAGCTGCCCCAGGGCAACCAAAGGGCTTGTTTGATTTATCAGGTCAGGACTAGGACTCGGGGGAGGAAGAGAGGTCATTGATGGAGAAAATAGGCACCTAATTACACTGTCAGCAGGGACAGAGGTAGCATATGCTGTTGACCGCTGGCTGTATTAAAGAAATAAAATTCAAACCAGATCATTAATAGGAACTCTCCCTGCCAAAGAAAACAAAGCCACTGTCCTAATAAAGCCGAGAAATAAGGGGAAGACTGCATCTGTGGCAGGCTGTTAAACTGTGTATGGACCAGAAGAGCCATGACAAACAGGATCCATTTTGTATGCAGAAGGAGGGTGCTGGGTGGTGAGAATCCAAAAGACGAAGGCAATGCAGATGGGACAGTGTGTGGGGCTTGTCCAAAACCACTCTGAGGCTGCAGACATGATATTCTTTGTACACGTGGGATATGTAAGAAGAGCTTCCTGTGACTGTATTGAGCAGAAATCATGGCATATCCTGAAGTGACCAGTCCCCAGATGGACAACCGAGCCCCACTTACATCACACACCTGCGAGTCACAAACATCTCCTGGGGATCACCACCACTGTTAGCTATTGGAAATGACACAAGCCCTGGGAAGCTGTAGCCTCTTTTAGGTCTGGGTTACCCCACCACCAGCCAATTTGGAGAAGACAGGGCCTAGTTTCATGTCATAAATGGCATGGCTCCCCAAAGGCTTTTCTCTTCCAAAAATGCTTGTCCTGCCTAGCAGCGTGCCGGAGACCAAGTATGTGTCTTCCCTGATGTCTCACAGGGGCTGATCTTACAGGGCAGTGTTTCTTGCTGGTGCCATGACAAAGACTGCTCTATCCCTGTCCATCTCATTTCACAAAGTTTCAAGGGACTTGGTATCTGTGAGTCCACTGTCAAATTCGGGTAACATTGGTCAAGAGACTCAAGCACTCTGAGGTGCAACTGACTGTCAGGCAGCATGATCACACATGTCTTGTGTCCTGGGAAACCATGCTGAACCCCAGCATGTTAAGGCAATGCCTCCAAAATGCATCAGGATCAGTCCAGAGATTCCTTTGCCTGCAAAAGCTCATCAGTAGTACCTCAGCCTGATTTCCAACAACCAAAAAATCAGGCAACTTCAGGTTTCAAGTCAGCAGAGAGTGGCTGTTCAGGCTTACAGTGTTGCCCCAAACGTAATGCAAAGGCACGTTCTTAAAATCTGTTGTGTTGCAGAGAGCAACTGAAAAAAAAAAAAAAAAAAAAAAAGAAAAGCCACATAGCTGAGCTGAGGCTCTTCTTGGCCACAGAAGGAGTTTGCAGATGTTAGTGTTAGTAAGCCTGGTGTTCCCACACACTAGAGCCAGACCTCTCATTTCTCTGAGGTACAAGCATGGGGCAATGTGGCAAGAAACATGTCCCACACCCTGTGCTATTGGGTTGAAGGGAGTCACAAGGACTGATGGAGATGACTTCTCACGGGGTCTTTTTGAGCCCAAAGCCCCAGTAAACAGCTCTTCACTGCAAGCCAGGGCCCCAACACCCCTCCCATGCCCCAGTCCCATGCAGGAAGGGCCACAGGACAGCTGTTTGTAGGGCCCTGCAAAAAAGAGGGGCCATGCCGTTGCACTCCATGTAGATGGAGCATGGTTAAACCAGTGGGGACTCAAACATTCAAAGCCTGCATGGAAAGGCTGCAAAACTCATGGGGATGGTCAAGCTCTTGCTGGTTTCGTGGACAGACAGGGTCATGAATTCAGCTGAGTTGTAGCTGGAGGCTGCATCATCTCTCATGGAGCAACATATTTGTTCTTACCATCTTTAGAATGTGCAAAGGAGAAAGTGAAGGTTATGCAGCCTGATGCTGCAAATAGAATTTACTCTGAGCAATTAATTATGCCACAGGGATGTGCGTGTGGCTGCAGGCACTTGAAAAACAAGTGGGAGATATTGATTTAGGAGTCTTCTGTAAGACTTCTGGGTTTTTGAACCGTTGACGCTGAGGGGCAGGTATGCACACAAACAGTAGCATCTTTAACTTACTGCCGATTATGTAGTCACACAAACACACCAATTCTACAGCTACACATTCAAACTGCACCACTGTCCAGAGCTAAGATTCATGGCTCCATATATATCTTGCTCACTGGCATCTCGATGGAGGTTTGTATAAAGAAAGATGGAAAGTATGTAGGGAAAATCAGGCTGAAATCACTGTGGGGCAGCAGGAAGTTAATTTTGGTGCTGCAGATAGAAAATCTGATGAATACATGTATCTTAATGTACATGGTAGGCTTAATGCCAGGGTGATATAGCTAATTCAAAATTCTGATTTCAAAATGTATTAAAATCTGAGAAGTTTTAAAGCAGAAAGAAAAAGGCAAGCTGTTTGTTCTAGAATATAACAACCTTAACATAGAGATCTGTGTCAACTTAAAGAACATGAACAACGTATTTTAACCCAAAACATGAAGGAGAAGTGGGATAGTGGGCTATGTGAGGATAGTGGCACTATTCCAAGTATTTCTCATTTCTAAAGAAATCCTCTCCTACAGCTCTTTCCTGGCCCTATAGAGTAAGAGTGAAATGAGAGCTGTGTACCAAACCCCTTTTGGTTGTTCTTAAATCACAATCAAACTGCCTTAACCACCAATATTTTCCCAGGCCTGCTGATCTGAATAAGAACCTGAAACTTGAGTGAAGACAACAAGATAGAACCCAAATCTGGTTACACTGTTGTGACACTAATATAATTCCTTTGGGGGGAGGGGATTAAAATCTTTTAATGCCCTGGTTTTATAGGTTTGTGCAAAATACAGCATCAGTTTAGCTGGAGACATCTGGACTCTCCCTGTTAAATGAATAAAGGCTTTTTTAATTCAGAGGATTCTCAAAGGAAATAAGTTCACTAGTGGGTGAATAAAACATGCAATAAATTTGAAATACTCAAGAGTGAAAAGCACTGCATAAAATTAAAAATAAGGAATATGAAGTTCTTGATAAATAAAAATAACAGGCTGTAACATGTCAAAGGCTATGCAGCCATGAGTAATGACAAAAGGTGATATTAAACATTGCAGAACCCTGATTAGTTTTGTAATAGTGTATAAATCTGTGAACGTACAGCTTCAAAAAGAAGATTTAAATGTCATTCTCTAAGCAGCTTACCAGAGCTCCATTTTTTAAATCTTCATTATTGTTTCTTGCTAATTTGTTTTTACCAGATTCTCCTACTATCTCCTGTGTACTCTGGTTATGAGGTGTTAAAAGGATTAGGAGCCCATGGATTTCAAGAGCAGTTGATCTTTTCTACACATTCTTGTTCCAGGAAATATAAGCTTCATTGCTAACTCAAAATAAACTCAAAACTGAATAACACAGGTTATCCTTTGCAAAACACTTTGGGAGAAGATGCAGGAAAATAGCTCTGTCTACTGCTGCTGACTTGCAACTGCTCTAGGATGGATAAAAAGAAACCAGAGGTATGGCACATTCACCACTTCAGGAAAAATGCTGCCCTCATTTCAGCATTACTTTGAGATCATGAGGCCCACCAGCACTAGTCAGTTGCTTGACCCAGAATGTCAGAAAGCAAAATAATTTCATTCTTGAAGAGTAAAATTAAAGTCCCAGATGGCCTTATTCTAAAGCATGATGCCACTTGTGCATCTCCAGTTGCTGTGATCCCATGACCTAGGAGAACAAGTTCCACTAGGTCCAGGTTTTTATATCCACCCTCACAGCAAGGAACACCATTTCCCACAGCATACTGCAATGACTCCGTTGGTGAACTATGGATTGAAAGGCTGCTCCTTGTCTGTCTGTACCTGGCTCTTACAGCCTGTGTGCTGAGCTCCTGTCACGTTGCATATGCACCATGGACCCAATGCTTGACAATTGGCTATCGACTCTGGACAGAACAACTGCATGGTACTGAGGCAGACCTTTTAAATTTTCTGCTGGTTAATGAATCTGTAAAATCAGGCTTGCAAAAGTGGTACTGGGTTTATGACACACACCATCTCCACAATCAGTTCACAGACTGCTGGTCCATTTGCTTCCTATCTAAATGATCCATGCTCAATATATGTCAAACACGAGCAGTATAGGGCAACGGACTGGATTAATCTGGAAAAGCAGAAGCCAAAAGGACATCTAATCCCAGCCTACAGCCTGGGCGTCAAGTACCAAGATAACAAAGCCAAACTCCCCTCAGCAGGTCCAGGTGGTGTAACAAAGGTGATGGCCACAGTTGCAGCTTGGGATGTTCAGCCTGGACATTGGAAAACCTTTTTCCCTTGATGGTGGTACATCCCCCATCATTGGAGAAAGGGGGATAGCCATTCTTGGAGGGTTTTAAAACTCACATAGGCAAAACCACAACTGTCCTCATCTAGCACTTGGTGAGAATCCTGCTCCAAGCAGGTCCTCTCTGACCAGTGTTTCTGTGAGCCTGTAACTCTGTGAATAACTGTCTCTTCTTCCATTCCACAAAAAACATTTGTATCACTTTCTCCAAAACTGCCTAACACCATGTATTGGGTTTACACGGCAAGATTTTGGTAGTGGGGGGGATGCAGGGATGGCTTCTGTGAGGAGATGCCAGAATCATAGAATTTTCCTGGTTGGAATGGACCTTTGAGATCATCGAGTCCGACCATACACACACAAAAAAACCCCTACAATCTCTGCCACTAGAGCATGCCCTGAAGCTACACCCATGGCAGACAGAGCTATGTCTAGCCAGCTCCAAGATGGACCCATCTACTGGCCAAAGCTGAGCCCATCAGTGATGCTGGTGGTGCTCCTTTGATAACGTATTTAAGAAAGGGTAAAAAACGCTGCACAACAGCAGCTAGAAGACAGAAGTGAGAAAATAAGAGACTCTGCAGACACCAAGGTTAGTGAATTAGGAGGGGAAGGAGGTATTCCAGGCACTGGAGGAGAGATTCCCCTGCAGGCCACGGTGAAGACTGCATGTCCACCTGCAGCCCATGGCAGACTCCATGCTGGAGCAGGTGGATGTGCCCTGAAGGAAGCTGTGACCCTGTGGACAGCCCACGCTGCGGCAGGCTTCTGGCAGGAACTGTGGCCTGTGGAGAGGAGCCCACACTGGAGCAGGTTTTCTGGCAGGACCTGTGACCCCACTGGGGACCCATGCTGGAGCAGCCTGTTTCTGAAGGACTGCACCCCATGGAAAGGGCCCATGCTGGAGCAATCCATGCTGGAGCAGTTTGTGAAGTACTACAGCCCACGTGAAGGACGCACATTAAAGAAGGTTGTGAAGGACTGCATCCCATGGGTTACACACTGGAGCAGAGGACTCTCTACTTTGCATCCTTGTCCTGTTTTCTCCCCACTGTCCTGATTAGAAGGGGGAGGCATAGAGCAGCTTGGTGAGCACCAGGAAGCCAACCAAGGTCAATTCACCACACATCATTTCTCTCAAATCATCTAAGCAATGATCAGAATTCAGTTTAATTCACAATTTATTTATTCGATTGGCCAAGCCAGTGTGAATCTGGCCTGACTCCCTCACTCCTTTCCGACTTTGCAATTTGCTATTGCCTTGGTTGTGTCTGTACAACTGCTCTTGGGAAGCTCCTTGCTTGCAAACAAGCTGGAGGCAGGTGAAAGTACTTTCAGCACTAGGGAAAGTGTTACGCACCGTACCCTCAGAACGGATACCCCCAATCTGAGCTTCTCTTGAAAGCTGCTGCCATTATTTTCAGTTCTGAAGAAGGCTTTGTGAACCCCAAACTGCGTCTGTTTCTTCTAAGAACATTAGCTAGTCTGATATTTCCTTTCCCCATAAAAATTGATTTACTCTCCTTAACAACCTCTTCCTATGACTCTAAAGGCTTGTCCATCATAGAATATCTTCCACAGGTTAACCAATAGCTCAGACCAAAAAAATAACGTGGGGTTGCAATAACCTTCCAGGCTGATCAAAGAATAGGAAGAATTATTTTTTTCCTTTCAGTCTGAAGGCTATATGATTGAATTTGACAACTTCTTTCTGAATTGAAGCATGTCACTTCAGAACAGATCTGATCCAAGATTTCAAGTGATGAAGACTTTGCCTATTGCTAAGAAAGTCACTGCAGTATCTAGTTATCCACCGCAAAAGAAAAAAATGCTGATTTCTTGCACTTGCCCCTGTGAGTTCATGTCACGATTTGGGCTGCGTTGGCCTGTGACAAGATGACAGATGCTTTCCCCCACCTCTTGCTCCAAGGAGAGGAATAAGAGAGAGAGTGAGTTATGAATTCAGAAGAAAACTAAACTACTTTGATGAAAAATTAGTAATAAAATAAAAAAGAATATAACTAAATAGATACAACATAAATAAATATATACAAAACCAGACCCAGTTCCTAGGAAGATGTCACTGGCAGGCACTGGGGAAGTTCCAGACTGGACTCAGTGACAAATGGGAACTGGGACACACTGACCGGGATCAAAACGCTGGCGGGGTCCTCCTCTGGCATCAGTCATGGGGGGGAGAGAGAGCCATCGAAGAAGCAGTCCATTGGAGAAGGGCCCACCAGGGAAGAGCTGAAGACAAAGAGGCAACCTGACCCCTTTGCTCCCTCAGCTTTCAGTCTGAGCATGGCGGATGGGACGGAACACCCGATTGGTCAGTTTGGGTCACCTGACCTGTCCCCACCTCCCCACAGGTGCGACCCCTCCCCGGGGTAAACTCCCGTGTCAGCTGACCCTGGTTGCCACGGCAACAGGTGTGAGACGGGGCCTCTCCCCGAGCAGGAGTTCGGCCCTGCTGCTCCCCGAACCAGGGCAGCCAAGCAGGCCCACATTGCTCGATGCTTCCCATATCTGTCAGCTTCTACAGCACCCAGATTTCGAAAGTTGAAGGCAAACCCAATTTTTCATTAGCTAAACAAAAGTCTCTCCATTGTTGTCTTTTTGAACTGCTTTCAGTTGGCGCAGCTTACTACATTTCCCGGCTTCACCTTTCTTGTCTGCTGAGATTAACGTACAGATAATAAAAGAGGTGTGGGGGGAATCTGAAAGCACCTTTCTCTGTGTGTGACTTCTGGGGATAATCCCCGAGAGCCTTTAGCACAGTCTGGAGCAGGAGAAAGCAGAGCTGATTTCATCATGGCAGTGCTGGGTGGCATAATCAGAGAGTTCGCCATTTAATAAGAATTAACTCCATTGTCAATTAGCACATAAATCCCTTAAAAGCTTTATTATTTCATCAATAATCACCCAGCTTCCATAGACTCAGATTCTCTGTCTCAATGAGGGACTGCAGACTCTTTTCCTCTTTCTTCCCCCTGCCCTTCCTTTCTTTCCTTCTCCTTTCCCTCTCCCTGAAATTTGCTTCTCATGGAGGGCTCACTTGCCCTCCATAAGCAACCAGGAGGTATCACCAAATATCATGTCACGCTGGGAGCGAAATGGGCAGCACTGACAAGTCCTGGGTGGAAGGGCACTGGGTGCTCCATCAAAGCTGAGACAGCGCAGACAAGTGGAAGACAGCAGAGGTGGTATGTGCAACACTTCACTCCTTACCTGACGGCACTAGCCCACAGTCGAAAAGATTACAAGTAAGCTTTATTTCTGAAATTGGTTTGGAAACCCTTCATCATATTCATGAACATTTGGGCAGAGTGGGACAACAATAGCATGCAAACTTGAGTACTACACATAAAAACAGAACAAGATGGGTAATGTTGATTGGGATGGAGCAAAGGGAATTGAGAGAGAAAGACAGACAACCACAAGACCCATAAATAATCTTTGACAAAACAGTTTTAATTTGCCAAGCAGAGGAAGACTTGTGCAGCCAAATGAAGCTTTTAAATGGATGGATGGGATTGAAAGGGCAAGTACTGGAAACAACAAGATCTGGGCTGAATAAGACTTGAAGAACTCTGCCTAAGGGTTCCTGTGTGTTCACAGCTCCCACCCCAAAGTTTTATTGGCTGCAGAAACACTAAGACAGTACTCATCACTTGGAAAAGGCTGAAGCGGATTATAAGATGAAGCAACGGTTGGCAAGGGACCGCTATAGACCTGTAGCCTGTGAAAAGAAGATGGCAGCAGTACTGCCTGCATTGGGAAACACTTCTGCAATGCCACAGAGCATGAATGGGCCTCCATTCTAAAGGGAAATGGAGCATATATTATAGGTGAGGTATATATAGGTAGCAAACAATACATTGGGAAGATATATTTTGGGAGATTACTGGCAAATGGAGGGAAAGAATAGCTTGATTAGTGGGTTAGGGTTATTGTTGATCTAGCCAACAGTCTGACCTCTATGGGACCAAGACAGTGGAAGAGGAGTTTTGAGACAGGTAAGCATTCAACAGGTTCCAATTCAAAGCTGAGAGCACTTCACTTTTCCACAGATTGGGTCTCTGGGATCTAGGACAGAAACACCTTGATCATGGTGGCATCCTCTTCCTCTAGAAGTCATAAAAGTAGACAAATAGGCTGTCCTCAAAACTGTCAGGCTGGGACAAGAGTCTCCTGGCCCTGCCAAACTTGTACAGATATATCCAAGAAGAAAAAAAATAATTTGCTAATTCCAGGGGTAGAAATTCTGGAAAGGTGTATTTCTATTCTTTGACAGACTCAGTGGACTGAAAATAAAATTGTAATGGCAATTAACATTACTGGGATGTATTCAGGGAGGTCAGATCTTAGGAAGCCCTCACCAGTCTGTGAGACAAGGAACGGTAGCAAGGACATCGGTAGTGTCCAGGAGGAAGCCTGGGCTTGGCTCACATTCTGCACCAGCCACTCAGGACCAACACCTGCACATCCAAGGGCTGTGGAATACCAGATTTAAAAAGATATCATGATGCCAAAAGAAAAATCCCTAATTGGGTGGCAGGTAGGTTTAAGCTTGCCTGCCCACTTGGGCTTCACAGCCACTGTCCATGTCTGTGGGGCATTATACACTACAGGTAGGAAAACGTTATCCCCACTTGGTCAGGCTGCATCACTCATAGGCACAGAGAAAAGTCATGTTTCTCTGCACAGTTCTTGGTCCTCAGGGAGGTGCCTGCCCTGTTTCCAGACCTGGGGCTGCTCAGCGCAAAGGTCCTGCTGTGGCTTGCAAAGACCTGCCATCCTGCATGAAACAGAGCGTGGCATTTCACCCAGCCTTCTTAATGCAGAGGCGACATCCCCTCCCCATGGAGCAGACAAGCTGTGGCCCAGTCTAGTGAAACTGGAGCATATATTTGAAAAGCTTATCTGCTCTGACTCCAAGGATGGCTCTTGCAGGGGCCATACTCAGTGAGCGCAGCGACCCAGCTCTAATGATTCACTCATAACACAGCTTTTCTTTGCCTCCTGCTGAGTTAACCAGAGCAGCCGCAGCATCTGCCCATGAAGCGTCTGGCTTTGGGAGCATACTGGGCTGTGAAGGAAGCGGACCCAGGATGACAAAACCCAGATGCGTGTAGCTGAGAGAATCCGTTGCTATTTTTCCCTGACTTTGGCCTGCTGCAGACAAGGGATTTCTTGTTTAAATTCTGACCTGACAAAGTCACTTTGAGAGTTGTTTATCAAAAGGGATTTTTTCAGTGGGAATTTATTTTGCAGTGACAGGAAGATGCTATTGCACGCCCAGACACATTCATTTGTAAAGGCTCATTTGCTGTAAACCAAAGCATCTTTTTCTCCTACCATAGGAAGAATAGTCTGTTACAGAAGCAAACTGAAGCTTTTTCTCTCTTTTGCGCTACAGCCGCTGTCCTGACAGCCGTGCTTAAGCTCATTAGACAGACACTCTGAATTTCAAGGCAGAAAAAAGCCAGAAGAGAAGCTAGAAGTCGTCTTAGTTGCAGCACGGTAAAATCCATGTTTTTAGGGATCACCAGCAAATCAAAGATCAAAATTCAGCTCATGGATTCAGGAGAGGTTTATGTGGGAATCTGCCTTCCTGTTGTGCAAAGCATTTTGTCATTCTTACAGGAAGGAAAAGATTTGGTAGATACAGATCTCTCTTAAAGAATCATTTTTAATGTATAAACATCTCCCTTTGCTGATAATTAACTGCTACATTATTTCTGTAGCAGTACCAGGCCAACCCGCTGAAGGTAACACTGTATACTGGAGCAGAAATCCCCCCATTTTAAAGAGCACAAAGTAGTATAATTCTCAGGTTCCCTGGTTTGTGCCCTGCCTGTGAATGTGTGTGTGCGCATGCTGTTACATCAACAGCTGTCCTCCAAGATAAGTGAGCAAGGACCAGTAGCAATACAAGACTCCAGGCAAGGTTCACATGAAGGGCTGTACTGGAACAAGCCCCTTGTGCTCAACGCAGCAGGTTGGGATTGTTTTTCCCCATGGGATGTTTCACACTGAAGGCATATTTCCCAGGGGACTTCTGCAGGCATCCATGACTTCAATGCACAGCACAGGGCACATATGTAAAAATCCTATCAGAAGCTGAGCTTCCAGCACTATCACGTTGAAATCTGCCCACGCTGATGGGAAGATGTGCACTGGGGAAGCTGGAGTCAGCCTTTTTGGTTGTTCGCAAAGGGCATTTTTCCGGAAATGTTTTGAAAAGAAGATGTGCTGCAGAGCCCCAGATGGCAGGTTAGTTGTGCTTCTCTCTTCAGCTTTCACCTTGCCCCAGTGACTGTGCAACGCTGGCGTGAAAACAGACCCAGAACTGTTGTACGCAACTTCCATTGAAAAGTTAATGGTAGGTACCCACAGGTAGTTTGCAATGATCTATAAGAAGGTGTCCTCTGAGCACTTTTTTGAGGAAGGTAAGTTTTAGAGGGGAAACCTGCTCATCAACAGGGCATGCGTACGCACATATAAGCATACATCTAAGATGGACAGGGATGTATACTTAATATCAATACACAGGGCTGTCCCTGCTGATTGCAAGCTCTGGCATCAGCATGGCAAGTGTGGGAAAGTGGCTGCTCCCTGAGATTATTGGGAGTTAACTGCTTGCTTCATACAGAACGTAGCTACAATTCATAGAAGTTGGAGGTCTTTTTATGGAGAAAGAAATGGTCCAGGAGTTTTATGTGTCCCAGAAGGGACAGGTGAGGATGTGATGCAGCCTCTGGCACTGTGTGGCTCTTCTTTGGACAGCACTCAGCCAAGGGTACTGACAGTCACTTTGTACTGTTGAATTATTCAGAAGTCCTTCACAGATGACTGCAAGCAAGGGAGAGTGGAAGGTCTGGGAGGAAGTTTGGGAGGAAATGCTCAGTGTTCAAGGAGAAAGTTAAGTATAAGCCAGATTTTTCAGAGGACTTCAGGCCAGCAAAGGGTGGCAGACCCTCCTGGTGGATGCATAGGCTATACAGAGAAGGCAGTTTCACCCTGTTACTGAAAATCTTTGCAAGTGAAACTTTATGATGAGGAAAAACCTTACCCATAAATTAATCAAACTAAAGTAACACGGTGGAAGAGACCAAGTTAAACATTGGTAAAGTCAACTGAAAGCCATATATTGCATTGCAGCATTTATGTGGCACCTGTGACAGTGTTATGGAGATGTTCAGCCACCTCTGAAGAGATGACAGTTCTTTTACTTACCAGTATAGCAGAGCTTCCTCTACACAGGTTGCAGACATGTCCCTTCCTTCACACATGGAACACATAGAAAAACTGAGGTTGAAATGCCTATAGTTTTTCTTCCAGATGTGTGAAAGAAGTTATAGCAAGGTACCAAAGTGACATTTGACCTGCTGCCCAGACAAAGGCTAGAATTGATGTCCCCACGAGCTCTTTAGAGGTGTTTTCTTGTTCAGTTTCACAAGAGCTTACAATGCTTTTAAGGCCCAACAGCCCTCAGAGCTCCTGGGACAGTACTTGTGTAGACAGTGAAGAGGAAACATGGTGCTGTGGCCTCCAAAAATCCATCTTTCCCAGCAGCTCATCATCTTCCTCCTCAAGAGATTTCCAATTCAGGCAGCTGCATATACCACACAGTGGCTGACAATTAAGACAATCCTGGATCAAAAGGCCCTAAGAAATACAGTACAGCGAGACAGCTGGCTGCACTGAATAGCCTAGATTACCTCAGCAGGATGTTTTTGTACCTTTTGAAATACAGAGTTCCCTTCAAGGACAGGCAGCAGATATTTAATAGTAAATCATATGTCAGAGACAACCTACAAGCGAAGCACACAATAGATAAAGGAGGACCCTGTCCATTTATCAGGATGTCTGCTCTCTGCCAGAGGAGACCAGGAAATCTGTTTTGGGTTTTTTTTCACTCTATCTTTTCTCTACTGTCCTGCTTCAGTTTTTTGCTTCCCCTTTTTTCAGCTCTGCTGCACTTGAGAGTGACAAGGCTTAAAAAAGCTGGCTTTAGGGACATTTCTGGTCTTTAGGACAGTGAGTTGACATGGGGAAGGCAAAACATTTGTTAGATATTTTCTCTGAGGCCTTCAGAAAAGCAGCAGCTCTGTATCGCCAGTGGCAGAATTGTGACCTGGCAGTGCAGGTGCCAGCAAAGGCCGGCAGGGAGTTGAAAACTTCAACAAATTCTTAGCTGGTCTGGGAGCCGCAGGGTGTATTCATTCTTGAGAAAGAACCATGAAAACATGTTCACAGCAAATTTCAGTTTTGATGAACCATAGATTTGCAGGCAGCAGACACACCGTCCAAAAATTCTCAACCAGTACTAATTGTAGCAAGTTTTCTTTTCCTCAAACATCTGGGGTTTTTTAGACAGAGCATGAAGGAAACTCACCCTATGACAGCGTTCCTGCTGTGAGTATAAATGTCCTTCTCATTACCCAACTGACAAGAAGCGTCAGAAATTGTGCTGTTGCTCAGTAAGCCACAGAACTGCATTTACGCTTAATCTCTTCTTTTTTACTTCTCAAATTGAAGTTGAGAGTCCCTACAAAGTCTTATCTTGATTATCGCTGGCTGTGAGCCAAAGTATACTTTGCTCAGCTTTCCATTAAATGCAAATCATGAGCAATCCAACAGCTTCCTGGAGTATCTTGCATGAAAGGAAGATGAATCTATGGACTAAGAAGAGGGAGCAAACTTGTGATCCCCTCTGAAGCACCTCAGCCAGCTCTAAAAACTGTCTATTTTGTTAACCTGCCCACATGTCAGCCCAAGAAATAGGGCTTACTTGAAGGGACAGCACAAGCAAGTTCAGCAGGGAATACGTAGTTTTTAGAGATTCTCCAGACAAGGTAAAATCTTGGCACTGCTAAAAGAAAATATAGCATGCTGGATTCAATAACCTGAGAGATGCGAGGCTGCTGCAGCTCCAGTCCAAATAGTAGTGAGCTTAAAAATGTTTTCCTGGTAGGCACATGCACACAGAGCACGTTTATATAGTACATGTATATGTATATACATGGCCAGACACACAGATCACAGACATCCACATCAACACAAACAGTACCAACAGCTTCATATCAATCCTTTCTCTAGCTGAGCAGAATAAAGGTCCCCTAGTGAGAATATATACGCACATATATACCAGGTGGATCCCTCTGGTAACTAAACTCAGGCACCCAGTCTGCCCAGTATCTGCCCCTAGATCCCAGTCTCCCCATTTGCTGGCATCCAGGGCCATATGATCCCCCACGGCTGCAGACCTGCTCCAGCTGCTAGTACAGACCATCACAGCCTTGGTCCCACAGCCAACCCCCTGTGCTCCTGCCCCTAGACACACAGCTGCTCTCCCACCTCAGAGATACCCCCCCTCCCCTTGCTCCCAAGGCCATGTCACCTGCTGGATGGCTGGTTTGGCTTGATCTCGGCTAGCCAACACAGGCTTGCACACCTGCACTCGCTCCAGCCACACTCCAACCCCTGGTCAACTCCAGCCACTGCACTCACACCCGCGTACACACCAGTGCACACAGAAAGGAGAGTCCCTCACCTCGGACAGGGTTAGAAAGCAATTTAATAAGAAGATAGGTCAGACTGTGCTGACTGGGTGCAAAGCACTGCCAGATGAGTGTACTGACCAGCAAAGGGGCCAGTACTGTTTACACGTGACTGGCCCCTTTGTCCCCTTACCCCTCTATTTTCCCATTCTGTTCCTCCCCAAATCACCTAAACACCCAGCAATGTGGCTGGGAGCAACCACCTGTTTGGAACAGAGTTGCAGTGCACCTCCGGTGCTCCCCCTTGGCCTGCAATGGTGAAAGGTGCCCCCTCTCTCACCACAGCATGGGCACCCACAGCACCTCACCCATGGCCATGTTGCATGGCAGGCTCACCAGCAATGCTGCCTGCATTAGCCCATCTCCCCTGACCTACGAATTTGATGCAGCTGGCCCTATTTAGGATAATACATTGTCCAGCAGGTCAAGGGAGGTGATTCTGCCTCTCAACTCTGCTCTGGTGAGAACCCACCTGCAATACTGCGTCCAGCTCCGGAGCCACCAACATCAGAAAGACACAGACCTGTTGGAGCAGGTCCACAGGAAGCCACGAAGATGCTCAGAGGGCTGGAGCACCTCTGCTGTGAGGACAGGCTGAGAGAGTTGGGATTGTTCAGCCTGGAGAAGAGAAGGCTCCGGGGAGACCTTATAGCAGCCTCCCAGTACCTAAAGGGGGCCTACAGGAGACATGGGGAGGGACTCTTGATCAGGGAGTGGAGAAATAAGATGAGGGGTAACGGTTTTAAACTGAAAGAGGGGAGGTTTAAATTAGATATTAGGAAGAAATTCTTTACTGTGGGGGTGGTGAGACACTGGCCCAGGTTGCCCAGAGAAGCTGTGGCTGCCCCATCCCTGGAGGTGTTCAAGGCCAGGCTGGATGGGGCTTTGAGCAACCTGGTCTAGTGGGAGGTGTCCCTGCCCAGGGCAGGGGGGTTGGAACTACAGGATCTTTAAGGTCCCTTCCAACCCAAACCATTCTACGATTCTGTGAGTCTAATGGGAGATGAATATGTCTGTCCTGATTGGAGTCGGCATTGCAGACACAGGCAGCCCATACAGCACATGTTCCCATCTCCTTGCACCCTAAATTGTATGTGCCATGGGTCTCACTGCATTGTTTTCCTCTGCAAAATCAGCCAGGTAACCTCACCTACTTATAAACCAGTGATATCACAGTCCAGGATGTCTGTTGCTTTTATTCCAGGGATTTGTGGTGCTCTTGCCTCACCTGCACAAAGGAGACCCACCAGTGGCATTCCTCTGGCAGACACATTGCTATTTCTCTGGCTGCAGAATTATAAAGGTGCTTTTCAGACACTCCAAGTGCTTCAATGCTGTTGGGGCACACAATACTGAAGAACAATGGTGCAGCCACAGGGGAAGAGCAAAGCTGATCAGATAACCTGAAAAAAGAAAATTGCAGGCTTCATTTTCAAAGAATGACTGCTTCATCCTTGCTATTCCTTATTCTTAGGTTTGATGTTACTATTTGATGTCCAGTTATTTCTCCTGACAAAAGCTCTCCAGAAAAAAACCAATCTTGCTCCCTACTCCCTTAATAAATTTTATTAGAAATAAAACATAATTCCTCTGTGGAGTTTGCTTCTCTGGCACAGAATTTTTTAGGTTTGTTTTTAAAAAGAGCTGAACAAGGATTTTGTTGGATTAACTGGCTTTCTCATAATAAAAGCCTTGAGTAGCTCTAATTGTATACTTGGCTTTGTTTACAACAATTATATCAGCTTCTCTTTTGTCTATGATTTATTTCCCAGTGTTTTTATCCAGCACACGTTTACGTAATTTTTTTTCTAAATGGGCCAACTGTTCCCCAAATGACTGAAGCTGTTGCTGTGCTAATTCATTGACTCAGGTTGCTGTGTCCTGTACTGCTGTCCTTCTCACATCCCTCAGCAAAAAGATTGGAGAAACTGAGGTGTACCTTTTTCCAGAAATCTAAGTGACAGGTTAGAAGCAGCACAAGGAACGCAGAGGATGGATTCCCCAGAATTTGTGCCACACTACAGAAGTGACAGCCTATTTTTTAATGTTGAGATGAAAACTTTTCTCAAACTCTGACAGAGGGTTTCCATAAGTGGAAACCACTGGATACAACTTCGTGTTTCTATTAAAAGACCAACACTGTGACATTGCTTTTAGCCTAGAAATATGTCTAGAAATATGAAAGCAACACAGGTCTCTCTATCTTGGCATTTCCCTTTTCTGGTATATTCATGTTGATGGGTTAAGCTTGAATATCTGGATGTTATTTGAATGTGTAATTAAATATATGACATAGTGTCTACATAGAGGGACATCTGTAGGTACAGATACTTGAATATATGATGTATTTTTTGGAAGGGGGGAAGAATGAGAATGAAGACATTTTACTTTCATTTTCCTCTCATAAGAAAACCATAAGCCCATATTTTAAGCCTAGTGGTCTGGAGAGTGTCAGTTTGGATAGAAGAATTAAATTTGATGGGTGTATTTCTGTCCCGAAGTTCAAGACCCTAGGAATGCTGCAGGTCTGAGCTCTGAATCAGCTCCTTATACAATAGATGTCTTAACAGCACAAATAACTATTAAAGACTGAGACAGGAGTAGGGAGAAAAATCTCTAAGAATCAAGTAGTGGACAACCTTCAACAGTCCAGGCCAAAACTAGTATCTCAGTATTCAACTTAATTGAATTTCTGGGTTTTCTTATGTCTTCAGTTCCCTCCCTTTGTTCACTCCTCCACCTCATGCTTTTCTCCCAGTCACTTGCTTTCTTTTCCTTGCATTTGATTTTGTGAACACTGAAGTCAGTGTAAGTCCTCCTGCTGGCTGAGACATTCTTGGACCTCCGTATGCAGGCTGTGTGTGTGCACCTCTCTCCTCCCAGAGACCCTGCTCAAGGTGCCCTTCATGGTGGCTCTTGGAGCAGATCTGTCCCACCTGTCTTGTCTTGACCCTGGCCACACACAGGATTCAGGCTTTGGGTTGACCTCGGTTGTTGTTAATAACATGAAAAGAAAGCCTTAAGCAACAATCTGGTTTCAGTAACTGATCCCCTGAAGAGCACATTCAGCAGCCACTCTCATACCCCACTTTCCCAAGTCTTAGGAGAGAAATTGCCTTCCTTCAAACTCCAGGCGCCTTTGCAGTGCCACAAAACATGGCAGCTGGTGAGCACAGCCGCATGAACAATAGCTGAGGTACACAGTCCATCTTCACTATTTTTTTTTTTTCTACAAAGTGTTTCAAATTTGGTTTGAAAACCTGCCAGATCTTGAACACAAAAGCCATGGGATGTTTCAGCACATTCAGTGCTTTTCTCTGTGAAACCAGAATTGTCTTGCAGTGCGTTTGGCTAGTCTAGTACCAAAGTGTGTCCACCTCTCCATCCCTGTGAGGCAATTCTAGCTCTCCTTATCAAACACCTTGTTCCTGACACCTTGCCCTATGCACGAAGACACAAAGAACAGTTAATGGCCCTTCTACGGAGAAGGAACAGCTTTTTTATGACTGCGAGGCTTTTACCATATCCCTCTTCAGTCTTCTCTTTTCTGAACCTAACCACCCCTGTGCAATTCTTGCACAGATCATTGTTCTCTACGATACTAAATCAGCATAGCACCTTGATACCTCCTGGCAATTTCACAAAACACCCCACACCAATTTTCAATTCTGCAACAGGTGGTCTTTGGAAGCAAGTATTTCTTCCTTGCCTTTGTTACATGCCTGTTATCCCCAGATCTGGGTGCCTATCCAGCCCAGAAGAACCTAAACAAGCAAGAATTATGTTGAAGAGTCTCCTCTCTTGCACAAGCCAGAGCCTCGTTCTCCTAGATACAAATATCACCCACATCTCAGACTAAAGGGTGCTGTAAGTTGGCTCCTGGCCTTGTGGAGCTGGAAACAGGAGGAATGTGATATAAATCACACTAGATGGTTGGGGACTGATGAAACTCTGACAATTCTTAAGGAGATGAAGATCCTCTAAGGAAATTGGGAAAACAGCTAATGTTCCTGCAGCACTGAATCCTCTCCCAAACCTGGTTCTACTCATGCCACATGTCTCCTCTTTCCGCTCCAGCAGAACGTCTTTTTACCTGATGAAATCCAGAAGACCCTGCCGCAAAGCCTTGGAGACCATGAGCTGCCACAAAATTTTAAACTGGAGATATGTGGTTCATGGGGAAAGCTCAGAGGAAGCTCCCTGTGACTCCTGCCTTTTGAGATAACAACCTTGTCTGTTTAGACACTTCCAGACCTCCTACATAATTAGTTCATTTTCTCATGCAGACACATGCATGTGATTTTGGGTGATGCACAGACACATGTCACAGTACATTGGAGGGCAAGACAGACTTGAAGCTGCATTTGTAGACCTGGGTGACAATCCCAGTCTGGAAAATGGATGAGGGACTGCACTGCTTTTCTGTCCTCAGCTTGGTAGAGTGACATTTCTGCTTGTGAACCAAAGGACTCAGTAGATGAAAAAGTTCCAGAATTGTAGATGAGCAAGCCGATATTGCTGTGAAAGGTGCTTACGTGTAGAGATTGTCCCAGAAAGTTTCAACACCAGCCTGAACTCTCATGGTAGGAAAAAAAAAAAGTACATATAATCACTCATTTTCAGGAGAAAATGATAGGCAATAGAATACTCCCAGCGTTCACAGCACACAATAAAAACTGACAGATAAAAAAATACACTCTACTAATCTGTCAAGCAGCTCATGTTACAGCAGGGAGAAAACACTGAACACAGGACCTAGTACCTCCAGTACTTTTGGAGAAGTCACAAAGACAAACAGCAGAAACTTCAATTAGCCTGCAGCTCACATGAAATTTGTCAATCACACTAAATGCAGGAAAGGACTGAATGAGCAAAGCTGGACAGAGGGATTGCAGCTTAATTCAGCTCCAAGATGTGCCTGAGCCTTAAGATGGTTATTTTGGTTTACCTTTTTGCATACAAAACTCCTGTGAACAAGTTATCCAGCAGTATTTACTGCTTTTAGCTTTCCCGGCAAGGCTGCAAGCATAATAGAAATTTCCATGTCAGAAGGAAACTACTTCACACAAAAGCAGTGAAGTATGCAAACGGGAAAAAAAATCAGATCTATGAATTACTGTTCAAGTTCAAGAGTTCATTTTTACTTTTTTTGAAAGAATTTTAACAATTTCAAATTTATCTGATCCGAAAACTCATATGGCAGCAGAAATACTACAAGAGGAAAACAATAATTTTGATGGTTTTAAAGGAAAAACTGTTCAACTACTTTGTTTTGTCAGCCTGGCCACAGTCACATTGTTAGCTGGCAATCAGGGCAGGGGGCTGCGTGTCTTTTTCATTTCTCAGCCAGGCTGGGAGTTGATCAGAAGGGAACCTTATGTGATAGTGGTTGCGCATGGAATTTCACTTCCCTTGGTTGCATTAGCAGATCATTAGCATTCTCTTTCTAATGACTCATTTATGTGAGTGAGTGTTTCAGCATCTTTACTCTGAAGGTGGTGAGACACTGGCCCAGGTTGCCCAGAGAAGCTGTGGCTGCCCCATCCCTGGAGGTGTTCAAGGCCAGGCTGGATGGGGCTTTGAGCAACCTGGTCTGGTGGGAGGTGTCCCTGCTCATGGCAGGGGGGTTGGTACTAGGTGATCTCTAAGGTCCCTTCCAACTATAACCAGTTATCACTGCTGATATCAGTGACTCTCGCACAGCACGTACCTCCCATGGTACCTAAACACTATTATGGACAGACCACCTTGTCAAGATCTGATGCTATTTTACACTGCCCTGACAGCTTCCTGGCTTGGGCTTCTTTCTATTTTCATTTTAGAGCATGTTCACATTAATAACAGCATCTGAGAAGCATGTTCTCATTATGAATGAAAATCTGCTCTCCAAAAAACTAATCAAGCAACACATTCTTGCCTGAAGCAGCTTTTTAATGGAAGAAAAGCTTCATGTGCATGTTAGTAAATAACATCTCCTTACAGTTGCATACTGTTTCCATTAATAGACTTTCCTAAGACTCAGCCATGCTGATAAATATCATTTTTCACTATGATGAGAAAGTAGTGACATTTTGGATAGGTGTTTGTCTATTTAACATGCCTATAAAATACATTGAAAAATCAAAAAAAAAAAAAAAGGAAATTACTTCTATTCTTGTCCTTCCACCACAGAACAGTGGATTCCCCAGGCTCACATCCTCTCATCTACAAACCTGCATCCTGATTACTAGTCAGAGAAATGTATAGCGATATGGTGATGCTGTCCCCAAAGAAGCTCATGATCTAGAGAAGCTGAAGATTGTTTCCTGTTGTGAATAGAAATTAATTAACCTCTTCTTCCTAACAACGGCCTAAGCTGCTTGCTTAGCAGGGTAGCTTTATTTATAATCATTTTATTATTTGCAATGTGCCAAAAGACAGGAAAAGCATAAGAGTGAAATATTTAATTCCCTCTATCAAAGCACTGATTTTCTTCTTGCACCCCTTCTTGTCAGGAAAGGAAGAGTTCACTCACCCTGCTACAGCCAACAAGTCACACATCTTTCTAATTGTGGGCATGGTTTCTTCTCTCTTCCATGTAAGGAGAGAAGTGGTCCTTGGCTCTGACAGCTAGGCACCGAATAGAAGTGTGAGCTATGACCCACGGCATACCATCTTCTCCCCCAGCCCCTGGCTGACTCCCAGCCTACCAGAGCTAACCCAGGAGGTATTGACAGGGCTAAATTTAGAGAAGCAGCATGCAGCGGGATGCAGTGGTGTTCCTGGTACCTGAAATCTGGCTCAGCAGCTGCAGTATGACAATACCCAAGAGACTGCCAGGGAGCTGAGCACAGGACTGGCACAGGGGGGTCACTGCTCCCTGCCCCCTCCCTCCCCTCTTAGCTTGGCAGAACCCCATCAGTTCTGCAAACACAAGAGAATTAGCGGCTCCCAAGAAGTGAATGCACTTTTTCTTCCAGTAGCCAATGGCCTAAAATAAAATATTGCAGCTGTTGGTACCTTGTGGGATGGCAAATTACAATAACACTTTCTAGGGCACCTATGTTGTGGACTTGGTTGTGACATACAGCTGCACTATGGTTTTACTCTTACTGATGACATCCTCCTACCTTGTGATGGATGTGTCTTCGCACTAGAAAAACAGAAGCTATATACGTATAGCTCAAAAATAAATTCTTAATAAGGAGTTGGAAAGCTGTTTTCACTTTTTAAATGCAGCCTGTATATAAAAAAAAAATAGAGTCTGAGTAAGGTAAACAGCTGAGGAGGCTCAGCAAACAAACAAAGCCCAGGAACTGAATGAATGAGTGAGCGCCATATGGAAATGGCACATCTATCTAATGGACAAAACTGGCAAAATCGAACAAGTCTTTACATATGAGCTCTGAGCTACTCTCTGTTTGTCATGGGATTAATAAAATTGTGAAACCGGAACTGCAGAATGAGGAGAAGAACTTTAGTTCATTTTCTTAAGTCCTTCATTCTCACAGTCTGTAGCATTGACTGATGGCCTAAAGCAAAATACTTCACTGGGAGGAACTTATTCACTGTGGATCAGTCCGCAAAGGCACAGCTGACACTAAAAATATCCTAACCTGTTAAGTGCTTAGAACCATTTTAAACATCACTCTGGGGCAAAAAAAGAGGTGTTTGATTGAGTTGTAGTGAAACTCATCATCCCTCCCACAGTCTGTCTATGGTTAATCACTACACACTCTGATTTTGCATGGCATGACATAGGAAACCTGCTGGGACAGAAGAGGAGGTAGAATCATAGAATCGTTTTGGTTGGAAAAGACCTTTAAGATCACCAAGTCCAACCATTAACCTAACACTGCCAAGTCCACCACTGAACCATATCCCTCAGCACCACATCTACACGTCTTTTAAACACCTCCAGGGACGGTGACTCAACCACTTCCCTGGGCAGCCTGCTCCAATGCTTGATAACCCTTTCAGTGAAGAAATTTTTCCAAATATCCAATCTAAGCCTCCCCCGACACAACTTGAGGCTGTTCCCTCTTGTCCTATCGCCTGTTACTTGGGAGAAGAGACTGACCCCCACCTGGCTACAGCCTCCTTTCAGTTTGTTGTAGAGAGCCGTAAGGTCTCCCCTCAGCCTCCTTTTCTCCAGGCTGAGCAACCCCAGCTCCCTCAGCCGCTCCTTTTAAGACTTGTGCTGCAGACCTCTCACCAGTTTTGTAGGGAAGGCTGGATCAGGTAAAACCCATGCCATTGCCTGCGCACCCTTTAGAGTGTCACACACTGTAATACCCAAGGCTCTCCCACCACTGGCACATGACATGGCTATCAGACAGGGCTTGCTGGGGGTGTTGGACAACATCACCCACCTTTTGGGTGTTGCCGTGCACCAGAAAAGGGCCCACCTCCCCACTCCAGGGAGCAAGCACGGGCTCTGATGCTGAATGGCACGTAAGCCAAGGCTCGAAGCTCAGCTTATGTTTCCCATCCTCTCCTGCCTGCCTGACTACCCCACAGCATGCATGCCTGGCCGTTCCTTCCAACCAACATTTTCCACTTCTGATGAAGTGATATTGAAATAGCTATGTTATCGCCCCTCAATCATCCAGGTTAACATCACGGCTTTCTCCTTGGAGATACGATCTAAAAGGTGTCATAAGTACACGTTCCTGATTCTCCTGGGCACAAAGAGCAGAGATCCCCATTTCTTTCTGCGTGTTCTGGCCAAATGAACGCTTTTCCCAAGACTTCTTTCTCACATCACTACTTCTTTGAGGAGAAATAAGAGAATTTGATAAAAAGCAGAACTCACGGTGAGAAGTGCTCATGGGACATCACCACACAGTGTCAGCAGGCCTGGCACAGCCTCTGGGTTCCTCCAGGAGCATCTGGTTTTCTCACTTCCAAGAAACACCCCCTAATCCTACATCCCCAGTTGAGACTGCTCATGAGACAAGACACTCCAGATTTTGACTTTGTTTGCCTCACGTGGGAAATAAAATCAGCCAGAAGGACAGTGAGGAAGCAGTACTTCACATAAAATCTTTTTCCCTGGTGTTTGCCATCTTTGTGGTTTCACCTGCTGGCCACATGAAAGAAAATGATCCTCTCTGTGCAGCCAGAATTACTGAGCAGACTACACACTCTGTGACATGCTTTTATCTGCAGCAGTTTATCTCAAATATAAACAGGTGATACAAAGGCAGGGAAACGTCAGGGACACCATGATGAAATCATCTGAAGAAACAAGAGCTGCTGCTGCTGAATTTGGTGTAAAAAAAACCCCCAACTTTTCAAAAGAGCTGAGGTATGTGCTGCAAACTAGATGTGAGATAAGGGGAAAAGAACCAGAAAGAAACTACAGCAGTCAATAATCAACTCCTTCAAAAGGCCAAGAAAAAAAACCACAACAAACCTCAGTGAAAGATTTCCAAAAGGACTATTTAAAAATCTAAATGTTTGAAAACCTAAACAAAACATACACAAATCAATATATCATACTGAAAATGTATTAACTTCATATTTCAGTGTAGTTAATTTCATGTCTTTTAAGGAGACATAAAGAGCTGTCTGAGAAAATGAGTGGTTCTGGGAGCAGAGAAAAGAAAGGAGTCTTTGCATAGATTCTCTGATGTCTAATAAGGGATGAATCTGTTCTCCAATCTTTTCCTCAGTAGGAATATTAGTAGGATTTCACCATTCTACTGAACCATCTATTTTTATTACTTTTGTAGGGTCCTTTTGCCTCTTCATCTGCTGCTCCAGTGTCAAATTTCACTGAGATGGGTCAGGTTCCAAAGTTTTGGCCCTTTCCTACCTGAAAAAAAATTGCAAGATTTCCCCCAAAAGACTTTGGGGGGGCTAAAACTAACAACCCTTCAAAATTATTGTTAAAATATATAATACTATTGTAACAACTGTCTCCTTTCCAATGACTTACTGCCATTCTTTCAACCTGGATATTTGTAAGAGCATGTATTTGACTGTACCAATAACTAATGGCCACCCCACAGATAAATCCCATTGCTTGGTCATTTATACATGTTCTTTTAATGAAACGGGTAGCAGGTATGTGCTGCTGAACTTAGTACACTAACGGTGTTGGATTAGACATTGTGCAGTAGAAGGGGTGCTGCTGCCAAAAACAACGAAAAGGAAAGCCAAGACATCAATTAAACTGTCAGTTACTATTAGTAGGATCATTCTGATTTAAAGCAATCCTGTCAGAATGCGTCCACTATCATAACCAGAGCAAGACAAAAGAAGAAATACAGCTAAAAATCAGGCTCCGCATTCAGTTTGCTGCTCCAAGCGCCTTTGGAGCACTTAGAAATATCATTCACTGGAGTCCAAGGAGAAAGCTGAAGTCCAAGTAAGCAAGTGTAGAGTTCATCTATGGGAGAAAAAATGACCTATTTTGCTGATTTCCTCCAAGTATGAAACCCATTTTGATGTTGCATTTTTATTGGCAAGTGACCTTTAAAAATAAAACACAAGTGACTTTTCCAAGTCATTTGTAGTCTCTATAAAGTGGAAGGATTTGAGATGAATGACTGGTAACAGGAGATTGATTTGGGCACTAAGTAAACGTAAGTGGATGGAAAAAAAGAGCAAAATGAAAAGAAAAATGGATTATCAGGGAGCCTGACAGGAACAAGGCAATGCCAAGAAAACAAATGAAATGTAATAATGAAATCAAGTTTTGCCTGTGATGCTTCAGTTTATACCAAAACAAAGTTTATTGTGCTTGGCAGTGGTCTGCAAGAGAAGGGAAGTGCAGCAGTTTGAAGAGCTGTTTCTTTTTTCCCTGGTCTGGCCTTCATCAGGGCACGACGAGGAAGATGTATTTCCTAGAAGTGTGTATCTTCTACCTGAAGATAAATACTGTAGATCTTCAAACTTGTTCCTGATCAAAGTTCATTCAAACTGCTCCCCCGTTTCCGTACAGACATAGCAACCAGCCTTGCAGGAGACTTTGCCGTCTCGGCCAAGAGGGACAAGATGACAGCTTCGTTGGCACATGCATCCTGGTAGCCCTAAAAAGCTCCATCCATCAGCAGCAAACCACAAGACCACTCTGTCAGAGTACCACACTGGTGCCAAAAGGCCCTGACTGCCTCTCCTGCCATTAAAAAAATCTGATGTTAGTGCCAACATGAGAAAGAACTTGCCTTTTCAAAGCCAATCCAGGCACTGCCATGGCAAGAGCAAAGCCATCAGACAGACGCTTACCTGCAACCAGTCAGCTTCAATGTATTACTGGTATAAGTCTATTTTTGCCAGGAGACACCAAAGAGCCAGACAAGCTTGACCATAACAATCTGCAGAAGCATCCGGGTGTGAAAGCGCCAAGGGAAAGGCTGCCCGTAGAAGGAGCGATGCAGCAGGGTTTCCAAGCCGAGAGACGGAGCTGCCACAGAGATGACTGAGAACAGCCACAGTTCACCGGCTGCAGATAAGGAGCGTATTTTAAGTGCTGCACTGGAAATACATGACCTTGCTATTGTAAAACCCCTCAAAGTCAATGGAACAATTTCAGACCTTGCTGGATCATCAAAATAAAGAGAACAAGGTTTAGCTGTATCCTTTCTTTTGCTTTGCCACTTCAAAGTGCAAGGAGGCTGTGACAAGACACCCACTCTCAGAGGTTTTTAATCCTCAGATTTATTCTCTATACGAATGCTTATATAATTATATATAATATGTGTGGTTGTCTAATCCTTAGAGGACATGTCAACTCCATCTAAAGCAGGGTGAGCAGGCACACTGTCTTTTAGCCATCACTTTTTTTTTTCTTCAAAGAACAATCTATTGCCTTAGCAAATCAAATGCAGAAAGCTGCATATCTCTCATTTTGTTCAAGTAAATATTTTTATATTTTTTCCTCTTTTCAAAATTCAGGCTTGAAGTACTTTCAGCGAGCACTGAGGCATCTGTCTTGTGAAGTTAAGATGCCACCTTTTCAAATTATTTGTCATGTATATCTGTTTTGTAAGGCAAACAGTTAGAGATCTTTTAGTTAATACTATATTTAATACTTGATACTATATTTATCAGCACAGAAGGGAATCTCTCAGCTCTGTGAAAACTTTGTCATAAAGCAAACCTGAGCAGTAGCACTGAAACATATCTTTCTTTCCTGTACTGAGGCGAGATGGACACCCTGAACTGAGAGCTTCCCAATTCTGCTCCAGGTGCCAGAACAATGATTCAGATAGATTGGCAAAAGACTTTTAATCCTTCTCTGGATCATGCGATACAAAATTCATGTGCTTCTTGACCCTTAACAAGGCTGAGATTGTGACACTGGCTGGCACTGGTTAATAATTCCAGCTGCTTGCAGTAAAAGAAGACGTTGCTTTGCCATTTGAAATAATTCAGTAGCAACATCAGTTGTTTTCCAGAAATATTAGAGAGAGATGATGCATTCCTCATTACATACACAAGGAGGGCTCTCACACCACCCTATTACTTTTGCCAAAATAATGTGGTTTTGACCTAATGTGTTGCAATTAGACACTAACAACACTTCAGGGACTGACACAGTTAGTTCTTCATCATTTAACATCTATTATAGCTGTATTCTTCCCTTTCATCCCAAAGGCACTCCATAAGACAACCAAGTGTATTTGTATGCTTGGTTTAAAAAATAAAACTGGAAAAGTACATATTTCAAACGCAATCCTACTCAGATGAAGGAGGATGTTTTGTTTGGCTTTTTAATAAAACAAGACAAATGGGTTTGTGCATGCTAGACTTCACAAGCAAGGGCTGAGAGGCCAAAGACGCTTCAGGAAAACTTGAATTTAAACCAGATAAAGAACAGCAGGTACTTGCAAAGGTTTCAGGAAAGAGAGGTTTCCGGTGTTATGTAGAAAAACAGAACCTAACCAGCATTTTTTAAAAATTTCAGCACAAATCTACCCGGTTTTCAGCTGAGTTTGTGAAGACAGAAGGAGAGAAAAGTTGGTGATTTGAAAAACCACCTTGTTTATTCTGACCAGCGAGATGTTCAATACATTTCTAACTATTAGACTAGACTCTGCAGTGGAAATCAAGCACGATATGTGTTCTGACGCCTACAGAAGGCAGAAATGAAACTGCTCATTGTTTAGATTTGTTGGTTTCTTCCTTGCTACTTCACATACATTAACTCAGGATTTAATGTTTTGTGCAACTTTGCGTCATGGTTTTGATCAACACATCCTACTGGCATGAAGCTCTCTGAAAATCTTGGACATGACTGTAGGCAAATTCCACGCACATTTTGCAGCTACCAAGAAATGTGCAAAATTAATTTAAAATCAAACTAAAAAATACTCTGGATTTTGGATGCGAACCTTGTGAGTTATCTGAGCATCCCCTGACTTGCATTCACATCAGAGTGGGACTGACTGCAGTGTCATTCTGAATCAGTTTGTATTCTCAGTTATTACTGTTTTTTGAGCAGAACTTGCACAGAAAAGTATTCTCATAATAGTTGCAAACACTGACATTTTGCTATGGAAAAAAAAATGTCACTGCCATTTCAGGAGGCTGGGTCTTCCTGAAGTCCAGGACAACTTTTCCACTGAGACTATCAGAAGGAAGATGAATATCTTCTAAGGCCTCAAAACATAGATGGGACAAGCAAACACTAGCCAAACCCAGATAGGTCAGAGTAATGGACATCTTGGAGTGCTGTCCAAGACAGAACTAAGGTAGTGAGATGAGACCAAGAGCTGTGCTCATGGGATGCTATAGCTCTACTTTGGGAATGATGACACTCAAGCAATTTCTCACTTGCAGTCACAGTCAGGAAAGCAGCCCATATATCCTGGAAGGGACTTGATTCGAGAAGATGTGCATGCAAGCTGTGAAAAAGTTGTCCAACATCTGCCTATAACTAATTTTGATGGTATAGGACACATGTCAGATGATTTAAGAGAGGGCAGGAGTCAGAAGAGAGCTCGTCTATGCTCAGAAGTCACCAGCTTTGGCCCAGAAGTTAAAAGGTGCATAAACTTGATGTTGCATGCAAGCAAATGTGTCCCATGAACAGGCAATGACGTGCAAGTGGATCAGGTTATGAATGCCTTACATGGAGGAAAAATCTTTAGACGAACTAATCCCATCAATTGCAACACAATATGAGGCAAGGGATTTGCCATCCAGCCCTTTAAAAGGAGCAGGTGTATTTTATTTAGTCAGTTTTAAATATCACTGCAAATACGACACACTAAATCACAGCAGTTTAGGCTCACAGTCTATTGTAATTCTTCATCTAGATTTTGATTAACTAACAAAAATAATATTCTCTAATCCTTCAGAGAACATGTTCTTTGCTGTCCTGATAAAGTGAAATAACTTTGGTAACAGGTGCTGCAGGTGACTCACAAATGAAACTTGCATTTTAGAGAAGTTCAGAGCAAGGTAAAGTTATGTGATTCTTGCAGAACATGCATTTAAGATGTTTTCTGCAGCAGAATCAATAAGTGAAAACATTAAGTTAGACTCTTGATCAAAGGATTATGGAATTTAAACTATGTTACATCAAATCTTCTGTAGAGAGAAAGGGGATAAAGACACAAGTAATCGCTCCTGATTGCACATATAATATATGCTTCTCTTCCTTTTTGGCTTGATTCCTTACATCCATGCTGTTTAAGAGATCACATTGTTCATATGTATTTCAATCCTCCACTAATAAATTTTAACTCACTAATCAATCTCACTGAACAGCTGATGTTTCCAGGATCTTATACCCCTACAGGTTTTGTGAAAATTGGCATCTGGATAGAGGAAAGCAGTCCAGAAAATATTCTTACTGTCTTATAAACTGTGCTTGGCAGCAGCTGGTGACCCATCAGCACAAGGGTGCTGGCTGGCTAACAAGCATGGATGTCATTCATCATTACCTGCAGGCATCACAGATGACAGAACGGAAGCTGCCTGCAAAGGAAACAGGACAGGAACCAGGTTTACTTAGGAAACGAGTTTTAATTAGTTCTGCTTATTGAACACCTTGTTTTATAGGACACCGAAATCCTTGTGGTGTGTCCTATATCACGGTCCTTCTAGCATAAGGAAGCACTATCCAGAAAAAGAGGAACACACACAATGATAAGACACACAGTGCAAACTTGAGTCTGTGATCCCCAGCTCTACTGACATATTCCTGCAGGGTGGATAATGTCCCTTTGATAAGGAAATAAGGAAAGAGCTAGCAGCTATTTGTTTTCCAAAGTGCTGGTTTTCCTTGAAAGAATGAAAGTGTATCATGTAAATATGAGGACTGTATACAGAGGCCAGATTTAATTGGTTGGGTTTTTTTCCTTGAGTAATACGTTAAGGATGTGACTTTTTAATAGTTTACTTATTGCAATAAGCCCAGAAACATTACAAGGTCAGCTCAAAAACTATCCACAGACTAAGGAACAGAACTGAATTCCCAAGGGGCTGAGTGAAGGGTCCAGCTAGAAGCATTATCCCACTCAGTCTCGGCTGTGTAGCATGCAAAGCAAGGCCTCCCTTGCCACAAGGCTGTAGAAATATCAGACATTCTAGAAGCCAGAGCAGGCTTTGGCAACAACAGCACAGCAAGGGTGCCCAAGGCTTAGCGGAATGGGAAACAGGAATGCAACCAAGTAACCTAGCTACAGCAGAGGCACCTAGGCACCTCTCAAACCCTTCAGGGAGCACAATTGCTTTGTACCTTTTAAATGGAAAAGCAAACGCCAGCCATCTGTTAGCAACTCCTTCAGTGAGGCGGAGCCAAGGGGTCCATTAAAACAGAAAGGGCTTAAAAAAATAGACCCACCAACAGCCTAATACGGATCAAAAAAAGACAGTGATCTCAAAACACACAGCCAAAGATTAATGAGATGCACACAAACTAGGGAGGAGGCAGGGAACCAGAGAGCAGGCACATGAGATGGATGCCAGAGCTACATTTTGAGGGCAACCCTTGGTGGAGTGCAGATGGCTCAGGATTGCACCCCAGTGGCCCAGAAAAAAGGTCTGAAAAGACCCAGATGGACTCTGGCTTTGCCACATGAAAATCAAACCAGTGAACTGCAGTAGAGACCTGCTGGCAACAGACAGACAAGGGGATCCTGCTGCATGGGGACAGTGCGTGGACAACCCAAGTGCTCACACACATACTTGTTCCATGTAGCCATGGGGCAGCAGGAACAGCTGGAAATAGGAAATCTTGCTCCAGATGTTGAGATGCTGCCCTAGCTTTGATTCACATCAGCCCCTGGGTTTAGGCACCCAGCCCAGCTCAACCATCCTTAGCACTTCAGTGATGGCTCAAACAAAGCTACCTTGTCCAGAACAGATGCACATGGCACCCAGCACCTCAGAAGAGTCATTCGAACCCACACTTTAATTCCAAAAAGCCAAGACCAGGAGCACCCAACATGACTGTCAGACTGTCAGAGGACCCTTTGCCCTCCCTTCTCAGCTGGGGAGCAAGGAAAGTGAAACACATTGGGAGATGACATTTCACTTTATCATTTCCCCATGCGCCTGCACCTAACACAATAAGACCCAAACACATCTCCAGGCACAACTGCAATGTAAATAATGAATTAGCATAACAATACCAGTTACAGACAGTGCTTTACGCTCTAGTCAGCTAATATGGCAAATGTGAATTTTTTATAAGATCATAACAATTCTGCCAGTCTATAACATCCTTTTCTCATTTTTTTGCTGAAAAGGTATGAATATGTACAATTCATTTTCAATCTTCATCACATTGTGAAGGAGTTTTTATTACCTCTAGTAATGACTCATAAGAGTGGGAAACAACAGTTACTCTAGATCCAAGTATAAATTGTAATGACTTAAAATGCCTTCAGTTTCTGTCTTCTGAACTGTCAGATTCTCAATCAATTGGAGGATATCAGAACATATTTACTCTGAAGAATAACAGATGTTTTCATCTTAAGTTAAATATAAACTCAGCATCAATCTCCCAGGGAGAAATGAGATAACACAGGATCTCTTTCAGATATGCCAAACTATCCCTGAATAAAACAGCTCAGAGCTGAGCCGTGGCTATACCTTGCCAGTTTAACTAAATCCATTTCCCTGTCAGACTAGCAGCTGCAGGTAGAAAAGCCATGAAATATCTTTTTTTTTTTTCTAAATTAGATGTTCCAGGACAGATGTAGTATCGCTCAATTCAGACAATGAATGAATTAATATGCTTCACCTGATTGAGGCAACATTTGCCCACATAACATCCTTCTACTACCTTCCCCCATGTTTCATTGCTCATGTGCCCCGCACCATGTGGATGCACACAGAGACATCTGCCATCCCAGGCTTTGTCTGTCTCCTGCTGTAGGGACAGGAGAAATTCCTCCTGCCCTTGTGTACATCACATTAGAGCTGGTTTGGGGATTTGCCCTATGTTTAAGGAAGATCCCCTGAGTCCATCAGTAGTCCAATTTCACATTCCCTATGCATTACTGCAGTTGTGAATTTTGTAGCAAGGAAACGTGCCTTTGGGCATAAGCGGTGGGACTGAGAGAGCTAACTAGAATCAATGGGGGAAGAGGTTACCAACAGGATTGCAGTAGGTAAGCCAAGGATTGGTATGGCATCACCTGACAGTGGCAATGCTTCCTCCTGCAGGCATGGAGGGCCCAGGAGCTTATCTGAAATGCTTATACACCAACGCACACAGTATGAGAAACAAGCAAGATGAACTGGAAGTGTTGATCAGTTCCCAGAGCTACGATATCATCAGTATTAGTGTGACTTGATGGAATCGGTACCACAACTGGAATGCTGGGATGGAGGGCTACAGGTTGATCAGGGGGGATAGGTAGGGCAGGAGAGATGGAGGTGACACTCTGTATGTAAGGGAGAGGTTTGATGCTACAGCCCGTACAGTTAGTGATGATGTCATTGAGAGCCTCTGGGTGAGGATTATAGTGCTGGAAAACAAAGGAGATGTTGTAGTGAGTGTCTACTACTGATTGCCCAGCCAGGATATAGGCACTGATGAGTTGCTTTATAGGTAATTAGGAGAAATTTCTGGATCAGTAGCCCTTGTCCTTATGGGAGATTTCAACTTCCCAGACTTTAACTAGGAACACCATACTGCTGTAAAGATCAGGTCTTGGAAATTCTTTAAGTTTGTAGGAGATAACTTCTTGTTACAAGTACCAAGTGAAGCAACTAGAAAAGTTACCCTCCTAGACTTGCTATTTGTGACTAGAGAAGGACTTATGGGGGATGTGATGTTAGGGGGCTGTCTTGGACAAAGTGATCATGAAATGGTTGAGTTTTGTCATGGTTTGGGCCAGGTTGGCCAATGACAAGATGACAGGTGCTCTCCCCCACCTCTTGCTCCAAGGAAAAAGGAGAGATAGAGTTATGAGTTTTGAAAAAAGCTAATGAAAAACTGATAAAAAAATTAAAAATAATATAACTAAATAGATACAACATAAATAAATATATACAAAACCAGACCCAGTTCCTAGGAAGATGTCACTGGCAGGCACTGGGGAAGTTCCAGACTGGACTCAGTGACAAATGGGAACTGGGACACACTGACCGGGATCAAAACGCTGGCGGGGTCCTCCTCTGGCATCAGTCATGGGGGGGAGAGAGAGCCATCGAAGAAGCAGTCCATTGGAGAAGGGCCCACCAGGGAAGAGCTGAAGACAAAGAGGCAACCTGACCCCTTTGCTCCCTCAGCTTTCAGTCTGAGCATGGCGGATGGGACGGAACACCCGATTGGTCAGTTTGGGTCACCTGACCTGTCCCCACCTCCCCACAGGTGCGACCCCTCCGCGGGGTAAACTCCCGTGTCAGCTGACCCTGGTTGCCACGGCAACAGGTGTGAGACGGGGCCTCTCCCCGAGCAGGAGTTTGGCCCTGCTGCTCCCCGAAGCAGGAAAAGTTTAAAATTTTCAGTGTAATGAGAAAAGAGGCTATCAGAGTTCCTACCCTGGGCTTCAGGAGAGCAATCTTTAAGCTATTCAGGAGCTATTTAGCAGAGTACCCTGGGAATCTGCGTTTGAGGGCTTAGGAGTCCGTGAGTGCCAGTCAGTTTTTAAGAACCACCTTTTAGAAGCTCAGCAACAGGCAATTTCATTGTGTTGCAAGTAAAGCAAGAGGGGGAGGAGACCAGCTTGGCTGAACAGGGAACTCCTTGTGGAGCTCAAGTGGAAAAAGAAATTGTATGATCTCTGAAAGCAAGGTCAGGCTTCACAGGAAGATTACAGAGCTGTGGTTTGTTTATGCAGGGAGAAGGCACAAAAGGCAAAAGCTCAATTAGAGTTGAAACTCGCCAGTGTTGTGTCAGGTAACAAGGGCTTGTTTAAGTACGTTAACAGCAAGAGGAGGTCTAAAGAAAACATTGGGCTGACACTTGATGAACATGGTCATCTGACTAATAAGGATGAAGAAGAAGGGAAGGCATTCAATGCTTTTTTGCCTCAGCCTTAATAATACTGCTAGACCGTGGGCTGCCCAGTCCCCTGAGTTGGAGGACCATGAGTGTGGAAATAGTGACGTTCCATTTATGCATACTGGAATTGTAAGAGACCAGCTGTATCAGCTCAATGTTCACATGTCCATGGGGCCTGACAGGATTCACCCTAGAGGACTGAAAGAAGCTAGCAGATGTTACGGCAGGACCACTGTTGATCATCTACCAAAGGCCTTGGAGCCTGGGGAGGTACCAGCTCACTGGAAGCTAGCCAACGTTATTCCAATTTACAAGAAGGACGCGAGGGAAGACTCAGGAAGCTACAGACCTGTTAGTCTAACCTCAGTTCCTGGAAAAATTATGGAGAAGATTATACTGGGTGCTTTTGAAAGGCATTTAAAGAACAATACAATCCAGTCAACAGGTGTTTGCAAAGGGAAAGTCCTGTCTGACTTATTTGATATCCTTCTATGATAAGGGCACCTGCCTAGTGGATGAAGGGAAGGAAGTGGATATAAGTGGATATAGCATTTCCCTCCGCATTAGCCAGATGAAGGGAGTTTGGAGCCAATGGCTCTAGGAAGCTGTTGCAAAGAATAAATTTCTGAATCCACATCCCAAGTTTGCTCCTGTTTCCATTATTCATAACTTCATGAGACAAGATCTCATAACTTAACAATGTGTAAATAACAGATGAACTGTAGGATTTGCTCCTGGGTGACTTTTATGAATACATAGACCCGGTCTGACATCACATGAGTCACAGCTTATCCTATGGATCACGACAAGCGTCCACGTATCTAGCAAGAGCTTGTGACTTCTAGGCATAGTTGTTTACCTGAGGCACGACTCACCATTTATTCTCTTTGCCACCCTCCAGGCAGTGAGCGGGGATAATATCACGCAGCTCAGGTAACCAGCAGCCAGGATGCAAACGGCTGGCTGAGCACTCACACTCATAAAATGACTTGTCCAAACCATTTAGCAAATAAATTAATTCAGCAAACAAACAAGGCAGGTTCACTCCTGCAGGACGAACACGTCAGCCCTGGAAGGGACCACATTTGCTGGTAACATTATTTCTGAAGCCCACCATTCCAAAGCCTACAGAAAGCCTGACAATCTGCTAAACGTTCAAGGTTGGCTGAACATTTTGTTCCTATGGTTATCTCAACGTCTCATGTGCTTTCAAAGTTTTGGATATACTTCGGGAAAAGCTGAAAGCTGGGGACTGTTGTGTCTCAGTTCAGTTGCTTTTTGCAAGTGTTTCTTGTGCAGACACCATTAAGAGCAGGTACTGAGGCTGCACAGAGGTTCTACATTAGCAGCTTCCGTTTCAGAGTACAAACCCCAACCTTACACTGTTTGGGTGGTCCATGCATACTTATTTCCTTGCAGGAAACAAAACCCAAAACAACCACCACTCCAAAGCAAGGACATGGAGCATCAGGCAGCTGGCAACCCTGAATTACCAGGGTTTCTTTGTGCACAAAAGGATTTGCAAGAACCACATAAATTTTGATTTCAGAAATACTGTGATCAAGATGCCAATTTGTGACCTATGCTTCTTTTCATTTTGCAGATAATTCCAGCTACTATTCTGCACAGCAACTGTGCAGCAGCAATCTTGTCCTCCTTTTCCATTCTGAAATCCCTTGCAGCCTCTGCCTTTGGTTCCTGGTGCTCTGTAGCTAGGAGTGCTTTTGCATGCACACAGTTTAGGCTAGGGACGGTCTCCAGCACTAACGCGAATCTTCCTGTTTTCAGCATGTCTTCTTGACTATGCCTAGTTGTTGTTAGGAAATGAATGATCAGATGACAAGACCTTTGATCAAGGTGAGCAAATTGCTTTGCTGCTGTGAGCTAGTAGCTACTTTGGCTCCATACTTCTACATTTCCAGGGCTTGGGAAATAACCAGTTTTGCATTCAAAATGTGAATCAGAGAGATGAGGAAACACATATCCTGTTGCAATATACTGACTGCAATATACTGATTTACTCTCATCAACAACAGCCTGGGTTTCTGTCACCACAGACTCCTCAAAACACTGGTGTGAAGAGGCTTGTGAACATCTACAGGTCAGAGCAGAAAGACAGTGGGTGCACTTCAGTGGGAAAGGGCACATACCATCTTCAGTGGCTTTGAAAAATTCTGTGGCCCTACACATGGTATGAGGATTTGCAAGGAATTTGGGGACTGACGTGCTCCTGAAAATCTTGTCAGTTCCACTGAAGGATTGGTTACATAATTCAGATAAATGCCAAGCTCCCTTCTCTGCATTTTCGGGATTAAATGCGTCTGTTCAGTCACAACAATTTCTCCTATATTTTTCCTGCAAGCCGATTGTTTCAAGTAAAGAAATTGCTTGCTATCAAAGCAAAAAATCTCATCTTACTGATGAAAGTATTATTTCAGTTTTCCATTTGCCAAATGTTTTCCTTTTTTTATGGCTTTAGAATTTCCCATGTTTGGAAAAAAATATAAATAAATAAATCCTATGGGCTTAGAAGGAACAGTAGTGATTTCCTAATTGCACTTGACCATCCTAGGGTAAGATGAAAGCTTTCATCAACAAAAAAAACCCCTCTTCTTGCAAGGTATGCTGGAAATACTGTGGTTTAGATTAAGTATCTGGGACAGTAAATGAATAACTGGTACAGCTTTCTTGCAGTCACTGTGCAGTTACAGAAAGGATTACAGCTTCTTTTGCAAAACCAGAGTGCAAAGATATCTGTAAATGGCACATTCGGGACTGTTTTCAGCATGAACACTAACATTTCTGGTTTGCAGGGTCTCCCCAGAGTGCAACAGGGAAGCAAGGGCCCATCCCAGGTGGTTTTTCAACGTCCACTCCGCAATGTGTCCCCACAGCCATCATGACAGGGATGCACATGTCATCGTCCTGACTTGGAAGCCCCTGCACATCAAGGAGCCAGTGATCCTTGTCACAGCTGGCCCCAGTGGCCAGTGTGGCCTCTAGGATGTGCTGCGCATGGCCCTCGGCCACAGGACAACCTTAGCCAGCTCATGGTGACAGAGGAGCTTGCTGCAAGCTCCCACAGGGTACCAACAGCTGTGCACCCGTGTGGCCTTGCCCTTACCTAAAAGTGCAACAAGAAGTTCTCGTGGCAAACATCCTTTCTGTTTAATGGTAGAAATGATGCATGGAGTTGTTTTCTTGTAAGAAAATCATATAATAGCTCAAATGACCGAACTAGTGGAACCTCTCCATGGATGGGGCTGCGTGGCACACTGTGCCCTCATCAGAGCCGCTTAGTGCCGCACGCATAGGGGTTCCTCTGAATCCTCTCCTTTACAGTGCTAGCTCTAATAAATAGCATTTAAATTATACTTCGCAGCATGTGAATGCCTTTCTTACTGGGATCATAACGAAGCAGCACCTCCTGGTGCATAACAGTGTGTCAGTCCACACAGCTTCAGCCCATTTCTTATGGGCACATCAGGCTGTGCGGTCCTGGCTAACTGCAGACGCAGCCCTGAGACCTCGCTGGCAAGTCGCCTCTCCTCCTAGAGAGGTCTTTTACCTCCATGCCTTGCAAAGCAAACTCCAAATTAATAGATAATGTATTTTCAAAAAAGTATGACTAATGTTTGGGGGAATTTAAAAAAAAATAATCTTGGAAACCATGACAAAGTTGCCCTGGCAACATTGTTTTCCATTCCTTTTTTGCTCGCTGTTTTCTTGTGTGCCTATTTCTCTAGCTTACGTTTCTGACAGTACACAACACAGGCAACAAACGCATCTCTTGAAAGGGAAGAAAATAATTAGCATTCGGACAACTAAAGGTCTTTCTTCCCTCTCACACCATCGGGGTGGAATAGTCCCATCTATGATTAATACCGGTGAATTACAAAAGCTAGTTTAGACATTTTCAAGACTGAAAAAACTTAACTATTCACAAAAAATGTTTTGAATAGCTCCTATAGGACGGATGACCCAGATTACGTGGGAGGGGCAAACACTGCTCTTAGCCTTTTTTTCCACTGAATATGAGCCCAAAAGGAGCTATTACCTCCATGTAAATGCCAATTTTCATTAAGCATACAGAAAGTAATGTAGCAGCTAGGAGGTAACTGGGATATAATTTAAGTTGACAGCTTTGAGATCTCTTCCCTTTGGTCAGATCTCATTGAATTTGGCAAATGGATTCAAGGGCTGTGAGCTTGCAAGTAGACAGGTGAACAGGAAAAAAAAAAGACATTATGTCCTCTTGCACCCCCCACCAGAAACTATGCTAATAACATAAAATAGTGTTTAGAAAGGCCAACAACCCCTTCCCCAGATTTTTTGAACTTTCTGCATGTGTCATGGAAAAATGTTATTATCATATATAAAAGCAAACGGAGTGCACTGACTTCCAGCTAATTCAAGATGAATATTTATGACCACAGCACTATATCGTTACGCTTACACAGGTCTATTTAGTTAAAAGTTCCATTTTGTCTTCTTCTAAACAGCTGTCTCAACTGTAGTTTTAGAATCCATTCGCCCTGCAAGGGGAGGTGCGGAGGAGCTGCAAGAGGACAGATCTCAGCATCACAAACGCTGAGCCTCTTCCACGACTTTAGCCAAACCACCTGGGCTTCACAATATGGAGACAAGCTATTTGCACAAAGCTTATAGCTTCTTGGATGCTCTGTGCTAATATGTGACCTGGCAGCTGGAGTGTCTGGCAGATTCATATCTTTCCAAGTCAGGAGATGGATTGCCTTTAACAACTTCAACGCTTTATCCTTCTCCTCTTGATGTAGCCCACATCTAGGAGTTCAAAACCATTTATTCTTCTCTGTAATTACCTACCAAGAGGCAACTGACAGTGTGTTGACATCATTTTGCCAGAATTAAATCCTTTAGATTTTCTGAGAAAGCATTTAAAACCTTAGTTATTGCTTAGAGATTAGCCAGACTGCCAAATATCCCAGGGTTTCATATATATAAAACTCTATTTTATACAAAGTTTAAGGTGTTGAGTTTCTTTGCCTTGAAATTTTCAAATACCTTCATGTGACCTTGCCTCAGGGAAATAAAAAGAAATAGAAAATTAATTCAAAACAGCCTCAGTCAGCGCAGATATGTTCATTTCCCTGCTTCCTCTAGCATTGCCAGATCTGGCAAAGTTCTCCATAAGAGCAAATAGAGTCATCACAGGATCTCATTTGTATTGTACGGCTTCCAGACTTACTGTAGTAGCTATCAAGAGCAGATCATCTGACTGTTTCTGTTCAGAGATGGAAAGCTTATTCTTTTCTTGGGATGGACTTAACTGTTACAGCAGCAAGTTGCAACCCTGAGGTGGGGATGGACTTGTGGAGGTCTCCAGCCCAACTCCCACTTGATACTAGCAATAGCCTCTTGCATTACTTGGGTCCCACCGACTGCTTAATGGGAAATCCCCCTTAGAGATAAGCACAGCCTATACCCTCAGGTGGAACTCTTACAGCAATAAGGCCAACAGAAGAGCAATTTGCCTTCAAGAGAGGCAGGATTTTGCATATCACATGGCATGTCTGTGACAGGACAAACTAAGAAGACTGTGACAGGACCTTGGTCAGACCAATAGAAAGAAAGAGATGGAGGGGCAATGTCCGGAGGGATGCAGGTCTAGGTGGACAAGAGCAGATCCAGAACACGATGAATAGGAGGAAAAAATTGTGAAATGTCACCCATTAAGAAAAAAGTGATGCTGGACAGGAAAACTACGTGGAGCCTGATGCCTGGTTTCAGATCAGTATTGCCATGCCTCACCTTCTGATAACCCCTGAGGGACACTAGCTTTGACATCCTCTAACAGCAGACTTGCAACAACATATCACCCCCATTTTCCAGGCAATGCAGAAGATGATCGTCCTGGGTTGATCAATAGCCCTCCCAGCACTCATTTCTCCTACTGTGGATGTTCCTTTCCCAAGTGTCGTTGGACTGGTGAGCTGCAAGGAGACTTGTGAACACACTTGAGTTCTCTACCTCACCACCCCCGCTCCTCAGATTAATTGGCACTTTCGGAGCTGTTTGCCATGAGAGTTTTGTTGTCCCTGCTTCACTGTTAGCACTGCCTTCCTTACACCTTCAAATTACATCTCAAAAATCTTCCACATGTCCTGAGCGATAGTGATGTTTTTGCTTTCAATTAACATTCCTCATGAAACCAACATGAAAGTTGGCAGGGAGTTTACAGAGTGTCTTTTGTCTCCTTGAATGAGTCCATGTGTATTATTTGCAAAATATCTGTGGATATTTTGGTGGACTGTGAACTTCTGGTTGGCTTTGCAAAACTCAAATAGATGTGAATGACTAAGAAGATATCCAGCCTGCTGAGGAACCCTGTGGGTCACAAATGAAACAGGCATAGTGGGACGTCAGAAGTGCCTAGCTGGGCACAGTCAAGTATTCAGTGATTTGCACTGAAAAATTGGGTTTTCCGTTAAATGGTGTTTTGCAAAAAAGGTCTGGTTTCCAGTTAAACATATCAAGTCTTCATCCAAAGCCAAAATCTCATATCTGAAAGCTAAATGGAGAGAAAAATATTGGTAATAAAACATTGAGACTTGGTTTGGACATTAAACCATGACCTTCTGAATCCCAAGAGGAAGGCAGTTTGAAATGCTTATGCCACCCAGGGTATAACAAATTGTGGTGTTTTATACCTCCTCAGTAGGTTTTTCTGCTTGAGCAGGGCAGCCAGTTCTAGTTGTACCCACTCAATAACCTGATGTGAGAAAGCAGTATCCTATGTGGTGAGGCTTTTCATGCATTCAAAGGCATCCACGTGATTTACCATGCACTTCTTTCCACCTTCTTTCTCTGAAGCACATTTGTGATGTCTCTGAAGCTGCAGACACCTTTTCTTGTCCCATGTAACACAATCATCATAGCATTGCCAACTCATCCTTTCCTCACCAGCAAATCAACTTTATCACCTGCCTTGTGAAGATCCCTTCCCTTTGCACTTTTACCTCAGGATCTTTGGTGATTGCAATGTCAACAGTCTCAGAGGAGTTTAGAAAGATGCTGTCTGACATCCAAACATCTGCAGGACTGCCAAACCTGGGTGCTCATAAGCAGAACCAGAATCTGAGGAGAACTGAGCATCCATCACACTGTCATGGATGTTTCCAGAATCAACAGAGCTGTTGGAGACTTTCCCATAGATGTTTCTGATCCTATTCACCTTCAGGACTCATTCATCCTACTCCTTTAGGAATCAAATCACAACAGTGCCCAAAAGAACTGAAAAATCCCTGCATATGAAGCATCCTTTTTACAGTTCTCCACTGTTCCTAGGAGCAAACTACTAAGCAGAGGCTGTGGAAATGGGTTGGGCTGCTCACTCGAGGAACCAAAAGCCATAGTCATCTGAAGGCTGCCCTTTACAAATTGGAAGTTGTCATTGTGTGTCTCAGTCAGCTCAGATCTGCTTCCCCTGAAGTGTGAACACACATTCCAATTAATTTCCCAGCTTGTGCAGTGATGAAAACCCTGAATCAAGGCAAATGACTCTTAGCGATTTGTATTGGATGTCTTTGCAACTTGATGGACCATAGAAGAACTGGAGTGACGGCAGAATATATATAGAACAAAAAATTAGATTTTACGTGATGGGATTTATTATTCAATTTAGGTTGAAAATTATTTATTAGTCATGCAGTCATTTAGTCACTTGCCCTCAGGAGCTGGGATAACTTAGAGCCTCTTAAAAGTCACGTTTACCTTTAGCTTAATTCCACATGCGCTAGTATCAGTGTTGCTCACTCTGCTGTAAGAATATTTTTTCATTGTCCTTAACAGACAAGTCCTGATTCTCCTGCTACAGGAGAGAGCAGTCCCAGCGTATGCAAGTAGCATGTTGACCCAAGAGACCTGGTTACTGGCTCATCGAGCAGACCATTACTGCAAAGAAGAAGGTGTTTCCTTGCGTCTGCTGCCTCGACAGCAGCACGGATTAGTCACAGCCCCTACCACCCGTTAGAACAGCAAAAAACCCTAGGACATTAAGGCAAAAGTTCCCATTGGATAGCACAGCTGCTGTAGATTAACCTCCAGGACCATGTTTTCAACCTTTCTAGCAAAGCAGTTCAAATTTTGTACTTTCAAATACTTGCAGCTCTTTCTGTGAGGATAGGGTAAAAAGAGGGGAAAGGCCTGAATCAATCAAAAAAATGTTTTATTTTCCAATGTTTGGAACATATCCAGCTTTAATGAAAATCCAGGATCAATCAGTAACCTTTATGTCTGTTTTAAACTAATTAATGAAATCACTGACATTTTTCATTCACTGTCTTCTGACTTCAGATTTCACCAAGGACCAACATCCAGTCTAGATCACTGGACCCTAAAACTGCCTGTGCAGGGTGTTTGGTTACACAATTTGAGACTTTGAGCTAAACCTTATTGTCAGTTTTGGGGCTGACCTTTATGAGTAAGAGTCTGAAATTCAACAGCTGCGGAAGAAGAACGAAAACTTCTGGAGGAGGCAGTACTCGCCACCCTATCCATAGTGGTGGCCAAGCAGCACACAGTTTGGAAAAGCATTGCAAGCTGCACTTTACCAGTCAGTGAAGAGGCAGAGGAGACATGGAATAGCTACATGAAGGGCAGTTAGAGCAACAATGAGCCACGCTCTTGGAACACGATTCAACAGGGAGAAGCAATGGAAAGCTGCCGCCTGGCAGGTTCAGGCTGAGCATTCAGAGAACTGTCTTCCCCAGGATCTGGGTCACCAAAGAGGTTGGATGGGGAGAATCTCCACCACTGGAGGTTTTGTTGCCAAGTTGTGACAAAGCTGCAGCCACCCTGATCTAGTGTTGGTGATAGGAGGTTAGATTACAGATCTCCAGCAGATCTGTATTAGGTTAGATTCCAGTTCTCCATCTTCCCACCAGCACTGCTGGGAGGCTATAAAACATGGCAAAAATGCCTTTCCTTAGCACCCCACACACCAGCAATTTCAGCACATGCTGGGTCACAGGATCACTAGGTATACACCGCATCGTGAACAACATGAGGCAATCAAGAGATGGCAAACTCAAGATAAACTGACTTATTCAAAATAACACTATAGAAAAAATCAGTTCAAAGAATAGAGAGGGCTGTTGGGAATTGGGAAAAAGCTTCCAAAATGATTTTAAACAATGAGATTTTGTGCTTCTTAAAGGCTTTTCTAAAAGAAGTCAATGCTTTGTTTAATTGGAAATAGGAAACCTACAAAGTTCACCCTTAAATATTTTTAAAAGCTTTGTAAATGGATTATCTGAGCACAGCAGGCATCATACTTTTGGTAAGTGCAGGATGATATAAGCCTCAGGGAACTTTTGAAGATAGTTCATTCAATAATTCATTCACTTCCCTCTAATACTGTGTCGAAGAAAAGTTAAACACTGGCTCTGCTTTAATAAGTGAATGAACACTCCAAATGTAGTTTCCTCATAGGATTAATTCAATTTGCTATCTTCCTCAAAGTAACTCTTCACAAGGCAATACCAGGAAAAAGGCTCAGGAGCAAAGCACTACGCATGCACCACTAGATAACTTATCACCAAGCTAGCACTAGTCCGTACTGAAATACAGATACTGAGTTTGAAATGCAGATATTACAGGTGGTGACACATTTTCATGGTTTGGCACAGCTTCTAAAGCTCTTCTAGACCTGATAATTTGGTACAGGCAGCTTCCTACATAGGAGAAAGCCTTTCAAAAAACTTTCATCAAGATTTTATTTCGGGAACTACTTGAGTGTTTCTAGGCAAAATTCAAGAGAATGATGTCGGCTGCAGGAATATAGGAATTTGAGAACAGGACACTCCATGGTGTTAAGTTTGCAAGCCCCAGTAGAACCCCTTGAAGAACACAGCAGACGAAGGGCAGGCAGGAAAGCATCCCAGGTCCCTGCTCTGGGAACCAATTTTGATTTAGATTTGACAACTCCATTATCAGGTGTAACTCTGCTGACATACAGCTGAATAATGTTTGCTCTTAAGGTTGGAATATTCTCTCCTTTCAAGATCTGCAGATCATTTGGAAGCATGAGTGCTGCCATTTTCATTCCAGCCATGGATTCTGCACAGTCCTTCATGGCCAGAGGTCCATATTCGCTTTCACTGAACAAGCGGGATTACGTGCATCATATTGAGGTTTATGTTTTCCCCAGCCTTGAACTGAGATGAACCCAGCTATCTGAGACATCTCCTGGCCTTCTGCTTCACTCCTTCCACTATCCAAGACAACCAAAGGCCATGAAAGAGTTTTTAGAAAAAAAAAAGTTAAGCTAGCTTGAGAAGTTATTCAGGAAAAACTGCAGAATCATTGAGTAACTCAACTTCAAGGGTCCCTAGTCCAACTCTCTGCTCAAAGCAGGGCAACTTCAAACCACATAAGGTTGATCATGCCCTTGTCCAGTGAAGTTTTGAAAATATACAGTGATTACTGTTTTCCTCTCTTCCTGCTTTTCCCTCTTGTTTTGTTTGAATGCAGCGATTTCTCAGGCGATTCCTCACTAATACAGTGCAAGTAAGCAGAACAGGCAGTTAAAGGGTTCTTGTAATTCACAGACATCTTACTGACCCGGTAAAAAGTGCTGATTCATTTGTAATTAGTCACATAGTGCTCTCATTTCTCAATTTCTAAGACTGTTTAAATCAAAATGGATGTTAAGAAAAAAGTGTCCAATCCAGTTTTCAGTAAAGTAATGGCAGTATTCCAATATAATTCAATATATGTCAGGTGAGTTTCCAACAACAGAAAGCCACCATGGGTTAAAGAAATTCCTTAGTAATTGTTTCAATGCCACAGGTTTTTTGCAGTGCACTAAGGAAAGCTCCAGGAAATCTCAACGTCAGGCTACAGCACATCACTCTGGTGGAAAGACACCGTTTTCCTATTTGTAGTGTCTCTCCTTTCTAATACCTGAACTCAGAGAGGGGATCCAAGAACAATAGATTCCAGCACAGTTTGCTTTGCTGAGTTTGGCATATCATTAATGAAAAGCACCACCATTAAAATAAATCAAATGATTAGAACTGTACCAACAAAAGCGAGAAATCTGCTCATTAAGGCCACATTCTCCCGACTCAGTCTCCAGTGCCAAATCCCAAATACGCTGTCTTACTGTGACTTTCCCTTTTCATCCCACAGGGAAGAGAGAGAGCTTTCTGGTCTGAATCAAAAGAAAGTGTAGCTTCAGCATGAGTGGATACAATTTGGCCTCTTCTTTAGCATTAGTCCCTGTGCAGGAACCTCAGCCGTGCTCAGACATCCAGTGATCAGCTGTAATCACAGAAAAGGAAACCGTGGACACACCGAATGGTGAATCAGCAGTTGGGAAAGATGCTCCTAGAAACCTGGATGCATCAGGAAAGACAGCCTGTGTGAAGCAGTCCCCACCCTTGCTAGCTAGAGGTACATCTCCAGAAGACAATGGGTACTAATGTGCTCTTTCTTCCAGGAGGATAAAGATCCTTCTGCCAACAGAAAACTAGAAAATGATGCTGTCTTTTTTTGCGATTTTTAAAAATTTATTTTCCCCTGGCAGTTATAGTGAGTACAGTCAGAGCAATGGACAAATCTACAGTGCTTGGCGCCTTCAAAACTACCCAGTGTGTCTTGCTGAACCAGACAGACCTGTTGCGAGCCCAGTATCTGGTAACAGGGTAAATTTGGGTGGCCCGCGTTGCATCACTTTTTCCTGATGTACACACAGGTTTCTTGAGACTTTAAAATAAAAGAAGTACTCTTATCTCCTGAGTATGCCTCTATCTTCTCTGTCGCTGATTCATGGTAGTTCAAATCCCAGAACACTGCAGCTCCAAAAATATCCAGATGCACTGAGGAGATGGAAAGCATATGAAATCTTCTTTCCATGATTTGGATAAAGGTATAACAATACGTACTAGCAAGAGAAATATAGTAAGGTTACTAAAGGGCATAGATCTGTGAAATACCGCAGCTAGCTCACTAAAGATGTATGCTTGTTCAGAGACAGCAGCATGACAAAGCATCAGGTTAAATATAGTATTTGAGAGAGAAAAATCTTACAGTGACAAGAGTAAGAAATCCATGCCAGCACAATACAGTTGTTAAACCATACACGTGCATTGGCAGGGACAGGACACAGCATCTTCTGCCTCGCGCTGAGCCTTTCACCAGGCGGTGGAAGGAAAACCTCTCTCGCTGAAGGAAGAGCATGGTTTCTGTCTTCCAAGTGGCAAACCAAGCACTGACGTCCCTCCAGCAGAGGGGAGTGCAGCCTGTGCAGCAGGAGCTGTCAGGAGCTCCAGAAGAAGGAAGAGCTCCACATTTTCACCAAGCCTGGAAGGGTGATTTCATCTTGCGCAAATATCAGTAAAAAGCACCACATTCCTTCTCCTGAACTCAGCACTGGAGGAAAAGCAGCCTGAGATTAGCAGTATTTCAGAGGTAGGGAGGTTTGGAAAGAAGCTGGGGATAAATGAGAAAATTGCTACAGACCAGTTCCCTGCTCACAAAGATTTACAAAGAACTGGTCACATATTTCTCTCCTGCAATGGCTGTTTATAGCGCCAAGTGAATACTTGGAAAATGTGTTTGCAAACTCGTTTGCTGGGTCAGACCCACAGTTCAGCCTAACTGCCCATTTTGCTTTTCTGTAAAGTATCTGCCCTCTGCTCTTTTGCTCACACAAAATTTTAGTGAGAAGTTTTTATCTATGTCCCTGTAATGGATTCACATTTTTCTTCTTGATACTGCCAAGCGTGTTCCAGAGCATTTTCACTTCCTCTAAAAAGATACTAGAGAGAAGAACATACTTTCACTTCCAGCCTTTTGGTGTAAGCAGGTAAGCACATCTGTCACAGTACAGCCTTCTGAGAGAGTAATAATCCACGTCAGTGTGGTTGAGGTCACTGCTAAAAGTTTTGCAGAACAAAAGCCAGACAAAAATGAGAGAGCCAGGCACAAAGACACACACTTGCACGATTTTTCTTGCAATTCTCATTTCAAAAATTGATTTTCAAAATGCGTTTGCTATCATATTGAGCTGTTTTGTCTCGTTATTGCTCTTTCAAGATCACATTTGTCCGTATCAATCACCATAATTGCTGTACGGTGAAGAAACTCTATTAAAATTACGTCTGCAAAGATTTCACAATTCAGTTCTAGAAAGAGCCTAGGCCATTAACAAAGTGTAAGAGTCGTCTAAAATCCAAATGTGTCTGGGTGTAATTGCCTTTGCCCTTGGGTACATTTCATCCGTTAACTCCAAAGGGGAACTGAGGAATCCTTTCCTCCGTGCCAGTGAGACCGGCCTCTTCTTTAAAGTCTCTTTTCTACCGTACCACACAGCATCATGCTTCGGTCCTGCCTTGTCCATTTCCTGACCTGGGCTCAGCTCTCTGCTTCACAAGGCTCTATATAGGTAGAAAATCGGTTTGTTCCCAAGGGAATGCAATGTCAGCAGATTTAGACACCAGCTGTGGTAACTTTAGTTTCATTTTGCTGGGGAGGACTGGCATCTGATCCAGCGCATAAACATGTTTGCCAGACTGGTTCACTGATGAGGGTAAGAGGAATTGACAGCTCTCATAAGAAATATATATCAGAAAAGCAAGGATGTTATTAATATGGAAAAGGTAGTAAAAGTAATAACCCGTATGGAACAGCTACCAGAGAGAAATCAGAGCCCATCAACAGAAAAGCAGAAACAGCACAATTTGTTCCTCTGTCTCCAGGCACAGAACTTGATAATAAATTATTGTACCACAAAGATAAGAGATATTCAGATATTCTAGAAGTGTTTAACCTTTCTTGTACCTAAAGAATATTTTAAGTTAAATTTCTAACACAGTTTATGGAAAGAGGTGCTATGACACTTGGCGTCTCTCCCAGTTTGAAGTACAACTGAAAAAGTCCCCAGAAATGAGTCTGCAAGTTTGTCCATCACTAAGTTGCCACCTCTTGCATTTTTAGGTGGGTTTTGAGGTTTTTTTTAAATAAAACATTTCTCTTATCCGCAGGATTTTTGTCTTATTCAGACCAGACAGATGAAGGTCTCTCATCTAGTTTAAAATTCAACATTCTGCATCATCCACAATTTTAGATGCTACTTATCACACAGCACAAAGCCTACTTTGCAGGCACGTTTGTTCATTTCCCCCAGCTCTAGAGCTTGTTGTTACAGTCCTTCACCACACAAGTGCACCTGTTTTCACCACAGCACTACTAACCAAGGTGATATTATTCCCATTTTATCAAATGGAAGCTATTATAAGGATTCAGCTCCAGAGAATGAAACAGAGATTCCACTTCAGGTATACGGGGAGAAAACCCACATTTCAAGTGGCACGGGCTCACCTACCCTCACCTCCACTTGGCTTGTCTCCTCTGATCTCTGCCCACGATACTTTGATTCAGTCTCTTTTCTCAAGCCATTCTTCCTTTCAACTATCCTGGGTAACCCAGTCTCTTCCTCTACCCTTGTGCCCTTTTCCTAGCTCTCTCTCCTCGCCTTCACCTCAAAGCCAGACCCTTCCTTTGCTTCCCACCCCAAATCCTCTCCCCATCCTTTCCCAGCCTATCTGCCCCACCTCTTTCCCCACCTTTCTCTGGGGGTCTGCCAGGACTTTGTTACCCCTGCCACCAATGCCCATGCTCACGTTCAGTAACAAGATGTGATACCTGCCACCTTAGTCAACCACGGCAGCATCTACCTTATTTATAGATTTGTTTCTCAGTAGCCAGTACACAGCATACAGGAGGAAAGGGGACAGTAAATAAAGACCCAGTGAACCAGCTGGCCTACCCCAAGCAGTCCTGGGTCTCCTGTCTCTCAGAGGACCAAGTCCACACACCTACCCTCCCTGGGATTGTCTTCCTCATCCTGGGCCCCAGGCTCATTGCCTCCCCAGCAGCTCTGCTTAAGGGATCTGGGAATGGGGCAGGTTACTACGGACATGGGGCAGGTGACTACGGATGGTAGTGAAGCTGCTGAACTACCCTGCCTGCACTACAAAGAGCATCTCATTGCCAGGCCAGGCTTGGACAAGCCACCACCTGTGCCTGTCTTGTTCCAGAAACAGGCCTGAACTCTTTCCTGACAGAGGAATGCTGTGCTCTATGGAGACCAGTAAATACATCCAGAAGATGACAAGTAGCCTGAAGAAATGGAGACCAAATTCTTTAAACCACAAACAAACAGTCAGGGACAGCCCTACAGCAGAAAGCGCTAAGCAGTCTGATTTCAACTGCTGCTCATCCAAGTCATTAAAAGGGCAATTGCTTCCCTCAGAGGTACACAAGTCCCCGTCTTTTGAAAGCCTTCCCCCAAACTTGGCCTCTCCCAGGCTGGAGAAGTTGCTGGAGTCCATAGTTGGAAACTGAACCTTCCTTTTGAAGCAGCGGGCGCTGGACACTGAATGATGCATCAACTCCTGTGTGGTTCATTTGTAAGCTCACCAACCAGCTCCATCCTTCCCCCAGTTTCCTCTTCAAACAGTCAGATAACTCATTCGATCTCTCTGTGCTCTCCTGGCTCATCTGACACCCACCAGTGTCACGGCGAAAAGCAGGAACAGTCTGGGAGGCATCCCCAACATTTTCACCTGAGGCTGAGCCTAGGGAGTTTAGCTTGTACTGAGAAATACCGACTTTTAAAACTTCTCAGGTTGAAGACTAGTAAATATACAAGAGGCAAAATTGTCCATGCCAGGCAAAGGGATAAAATAAAAGAGCTAAGTTTTTTCTCCTTTCCATCAAATTGGCAGACAGCAAATGCTCACCAGGTTTGCTCTGCAAGTGAAGCCGTTCATAAAACAGATCCAAGCACTTCCTGAATCTCAGCAATAGTACGGATCATTTCTGAGTAACACATCCCATGGAGAGAGCTCTTTGCAGGGGCTGCACCAGCCAAAACAGGATTAGCAAGTGGTAGAAATAAAAAGAAATTTTCACACTTTCACTCTAGCAGTGAAAGCAATCACTGCTAGAGTAACTCACAATGTGCAAAGTGCTTTCACTCCGGAAGATACCAAGGCTCAGGAAAAAATACATGCGATGGGATCCCACGCCACCAAAATGCTACCACTTTTGAGGACAAGCATTGAAACTGTTAAATTGCATTTCACATTCTTGTTTCGAATCATTCAGGAGCACATGGAAAATGCTGACTGCAAGACTCCTTGTACTTGGGCTGTTGAGATTATGTAGAACAAAATAGACTTTATTGTCTCAAATATACTGCGAATATCTGTCACCTGTCCCTGTATGCTACGTTGTCATTGTCCTTTGGAGGAATTAAAATGGAGAGTCCGACCAAAATGGGGTTCCAACATATTTATTTCTGTAAATTCATGTAGTGACACAGCCCCTCTCTGAACAGCCCGAAAACCCAATGGCAGGAAGGAAAATATACAGAGAGAAAAGTTATTCTTTCAGCAGGTATACAGACCAGACATAGTCATTATACATCTGCCTGGGGAGACACCACACAAACACCTCTTCCGTGCCATATTTGCCCAGCATCTTAGCCCACAGTGTAGGCCATAGTAGCAATTATTGTGTTAAACAACCTTTGACAGATCAACTCTGGAAGAGTTTTCTAATTTTATTTTTTTTTTAGCTTTTTCTCATTTAGATTTTTAGTCTGTTCAGTGTTTGCTGGCAGGGAGCTCCACAGCTTCTTTGTGCAACGAGGGATCCACGCAAAAGGATCCTTCCTTCAGTCTGTTTTAATACAGCTTTTTAAAAAAATCTTTGAACATTTTTCAGTTATGAGAAGAAACATCTACTATTTCCCTGCTCTCACTCTTGTTCATGAACATGGAGGACTTCATCACAGCCTTTTCAGTTGTTTTTTTTCTTTTGAGTCATATTTAAACTCTTCTTAAAGCGCATTCACCTGTACCTTGGTTCCCCGATCTCCGCTTCCTCTCCCTTCATTGCTCCCGTGATACTCTGTGAGACAGAGTGCACAAAGCTTCGTGCCATGTGCAAGTCTGAGGCACCTGTGGGGTTTATACAGCAGGATAATAATGTTGTCTGCTTTTCTCTGGATATGTCTTCTAATAATTACTCACATCCCATTTGCCTTTTTGACCATGATGAGCTGTGAATTGATGTTTTCAGAGCGCTATACGCAATGTCTCACAAACGCTCAGATCCTCTTTGTAAATGGTACATGATAATTTAGAGACAAACAGCACATAAGCATATTGAAGGCTCCCCCCCCACGCACATATTATCATTTTGCAGTTAAATAAAATGGATTTTATTTGCAAGAGCATTCTGCAGCTCCTCGGTCAGTTTGGACCATCCAGAACAGGAATATATCGCGGCAAGCTTGGCCACCTTCTCCTAGATCACTTTCAAGACATGCAAAAGATTCCATAGGCAAGCTCTCCCTATGGAGAAAATAAGCATTTGTTCCTCATCTACCTTTTAAAACATTTATTAATATTCTTTCCTTCTAGTTTCATCACAACTCCATTTCTTATTGCCATGTCCCCACTCATTCTGTTCTTTATTATTATTTCTTATTAACGTGCCTGGTAGATCTAGTCCCCTGCAACACTCAGGGCCACCACCAAGTTTGCAGAACATTTCTGAGCTAAACTGAGGCCTCTGCAGTCTTTAGGGATTTATTCACCAGCCTAATGTAACTCCATCTAATTTTCCTCCTTCTTTACCAGATAGCAGGGATGCAAATTTAACAACCTGCCAATCATTACGATCTTTCAGAACATTGCTTGAGTTACTAGCGTCTTTATTCCAATTTCCTTCTTAGGTAGGACATGAAAAATTTCATTAGTTGCATCAATGAAAGCTTCTGTCTCCTAGCATCTGCCCTTCCCCGCCCCCACGGATAAGGGAAAATTTAAAAACCTCTCAAAAAGTCAAAGTTCTTAATTAAGAGGGGAAAAAAATCATACCATAAAAGTTAACATGGGAACAGCGAATGAAGCGGCTGCAGTGGAGAACATATGTTCGTTCTGTAGAGACACTCCAGCTGACGCCAACAGCACACCGGCTGCTCCCACCCTTGTCATAGCACCAATTGACTCATTTCCAGGCAGATAGGAAGCTTTAGCAGGATCACACTGCAGTTTAGCTCTGCAATGGAGTTGAAATTATTAAGAATCTGTCACTGCTTCCAGATACACTAGAAGCACAGACATAAAATTGCTTGGATGTTTTTAAACCGGAATCCTTGCACTTCTGGCAACTGTAAGAGCTTAGACCACTAAGAATAACTGTATGGGCTTGAAAAGACAAGTTTAATCCAGAAGACCTCACTACACTTTAGCTAAGGCTAAAAGCATAATTCCATTGCAAAAAGTGTAGGGTTTTATGCAGATTTTTTTATTGTCTTGCTAAATCCATGTCATATCAAATCTTCTCATCTGAACTGGCAAAGCTAATGGTGTAGAAGAAAACATGCTATGTGGTCATTCAGGCTTCCAGGGGGACTAACCCATGGTCATAAACATGCTGGGCACCACTGGAGTTTTTTTGGTACCTACTGTCTAACCCAATCTGCCTACGTGGCACTGAATCAGGAGGTCTTCCTAAGAGATGACTGGTCATCAGATACACGTTACAATGGGCTGCAACTGGGTCTGCTGCAGTACTTGCACTGCGCAGGTAGCCGTAAATGCTAGAAATGGATAGACTCGGGCATCACATGCAGTTTGTATATGTGGCCAAACTCCTCACTAAGGCACCCATTGGCCTAGAGACACCACACATACCTTCCCACCAGCATAACCAGGAGTCCACCTGCACCAGCCACCTGATGCTATACAACAGAGCAGCCAATGGCCTCCACCAAACAGACCATAAAGACTTAAACCAGGCTACTAAAATCTGCAAAAAGGTGGCCTTAAAATGACTGAAGTTATCTAAAAGCCAGATGTTCCAGCTTTTCTAGACAGGCCTCAGTATGTCACTGCACTTAATAAACCATAAAAACTAATTCTTTCCGTTTTCCTTCTTTGGCGCACATCCATGCATCCTCAGCTGCCTGTGCTATTTAATCTCCTCCAAGTCAGGAGATGACACCAAGGAGGCTGTAGCACAGCAGCACTGTTAACCAGGGATAATTGTGGGGAGTGGACAGGCAGGGATACAAACAGCAGACTGCCACTGCTTTGCCAGCAGAGAGCAGGGGTACCAGCAAAGATGCCATTTCTGCAAGCCAGGTTTTTCCAGGCTGAACCAGGCTTTCCCAGAGCATAGCACAAAAACAAGGTTAGAAGCAAAAAAAAAAAAAACAAAAAACCAAAAACACCAAAACCAAACTAAAACAGTTCTGAAGAAATGAATGCTCTCGGGAAGAATGGTGGGCCCTTTCTAAACCAAGAGCTAGCTTTTAGAAAGAGCTTTTGTTAATTAGCATCACCTTCATTACTGGAAACAACATACCCAGGGGAAGGGTGGGGAGGATGCTGGAATAAGGGCTCATCTGGATAAACCTGCAGGCTGCAGCCCTGACCTGTGTGCACAGGCAGACTTGCAGACAGTGAGATGTATGCCCATTTCCTCCTTTTGCGCTACATCAGCACCTACATTTGCAGCTCAAGGAGCCTGGCCATACCCCCCACCTTCTCTTGCCACGTGGCAGAGAAGCCATGTAGTGTGGCATCAAGCAAATACAGCTTTGGAAAGCACCATGTCTTTCCTTCACATCCCTCCCCCATCCATTACACCATGCGGATGACCAGGCAGGGAGTGACGGGTCTAGAGACAATGCTTCCTCCTTCCAGGAAACTCACTGTTCTAGAAGCCCCAGTTAAAAGGTTTTTCAGCCACTGTGAACAGGGCATGGATGCTCATGGTCTATAGCAAAACAGAAACAGAATGCTTATTAGTATTAGGGAGGTCCAGGCATTTTTCTGAGACTTTAATGTTCTCTTGGAGATGTCCCATCCCCCTGCCCCCATCCCCATCCTGGGGATGATGCCTGGGGAGTGGAGCAGCCCACAAATGAGACTGGGCATTGCCTGTGCAGGGATGGAGTCTTTGTCTGGGGCTATGCCACACCGCTTCCCATGCAGCTCCTTTAAGTTCATGCTTGCTACAGTATTTTTCATTTGCTTGTAAGCCTGCCTCAGCCAGCTCCTTCAGCTCTGAGTTGTATCCCTCTCTGTGGAGAAAAGGAGAACTTTCATGCCACTTTGCAAACATCATCCCACTGTCCTTGCCATAGGACATAGGGAGGAGAAAATAATGCTTCTTACTGCCCTCTGCACTGTCCCTCCCAAAATACAGCTGTCTAAAGGCCTCCTCAGGCAGAAGCTCAGCATGGAAAATTTTAGCCCCAGGGGTGAATGTGTCAGAAACTTATAGGGAAATGAAACAAAAGGGATTGAATAGAAACTGGTTTGTGACCTCAGTGGCAGCGGTTGCTACTAGAGCCCAGAGCAGGGCTTGCTTGTGACAGAGTGAAAGCAATCTTCCCTGCACCACTCACAAAGATTAATCAAAGACCTTGGAAATTTTGATTTATAGATCATATATTCCTAACAAGCATGTATTTATTATTATACATCAGAAAGCATCCATACAGATGACACATTGCAAAACTAGAGCTGTCAGATATTTATTTCTGCAGTCTCTAGAAGTAATGTTATTAAACTATCCAAAGGCAGCCTTCAAAAGCAAGAAAAATAAATTCCAAATTAGTTTAAATGAATGAATTCATAATAATCACTGGTAAAGTATCAAATGATCAATCTCTGTCTCCACTGCCTTCCAAGCCTGAATAGTAAAATAGCAGAAGATAAAACACAGTGCAAAGATTTGGGTGTCTGTCACAGGTGTGAATCTGGAGCCAGCCCGCTCCCATGAAAGAAACGCTCAGCTCCGTGCCTCAGCCCTGGGCCTGCTGGTGGGTAAGTGACAGTCATCAGTTCCTGAAAACTTTCTCTATCAAACCTTTGGAAATACAGAGAATCATGGAATAATTGATGTGGTCAGGCTTGGATGGAGTTGCTCAGGGCCATGTCCAGCTGAGGTCTGAGTGGTTCCTCATGGAGGATGGAGATCCTACAGCCTCTCTGGACTTCCACGCCCATGTTTGACAGCACCTATGGGGAAAAAAGATTTCCTAGCATATCTTCTTATTTTCCTCTGGCTGCTGACACCATCCCCTTTTTTATGCCTTGAGAAAACAGTCAGAATGTTTGGGGCAGGGCTGATATGGTGGAGGTCAGTGCTGTGCCTCACGTGGTGAGGGTCTTCTGGATATCATTACTGGTTAGCTGTAGTGGGAAGATGAGCGTGGTCTCTGATGCCTGAGATGCTCCTGAAACGTCCTGTCTTGAGCAACATCTTCCAGCCCACAAATCTGTGTTCCTGGTGGGTAGGGGGAGCCCCTTCTTCACCCAGGGCCAGGCAGGTCTTTCACTGCTGAGGGCCCAGACGCCGCCATTTAATCAACTCACAGAAAAAGAAGTGGCTGGGGCATGTTTCTGACAGAACAAAAGGAAGCAGCAGGCAAAATCAGCTCCCTTCTTCCCCTTTCTGCCCTCAAACTGAGAGTGAAGCAAACATTTTGGGCAGCTAGTCTTGAGGAAGAGGAAAAAAAATTAGGAAACGTAATCATTGATCGGACATGCTGTGTAGGACTGCTGCTCTGCCAGCCTGAGGCTTACTTTCAGACCCCTGAGAACACACAGGAAATTATTAACGATTACCTAGTAATTATATTAATTGCATATTAAGTCTGTCCTGTGTTGCATGAACTGCATTAACAATATTAACGGGCAATGTGTGAAGTATAAGCAGCAGTACCCAGCAGTAAGAAATTCTGTTTTCTCCTTGCTTTCCTCACTCTTTCCAGAGAGATGGTGAAATGGGAAGCCACTCAGGGAGGATGAAGCAACTCTCACTTCTCCTGAGCAGGGGAAGGAAAGCAGAGGCTTGGGATGCCCCAGGGCTGTGCACTTGCAGCTTTCCGGCCCCAGCATCGGCAGTGTGAGACATTTCATGCTTTTCAGTGGGAAGTGATACTTTTAGGCTTTGTATTTCACTTTTATAGGCCATGAAATAGAATCATAGAATCATGGAATCTGTTGAGTTGGACGGGACCTTTAAAGGTCATCCAGTTCAACCCCCCTGCAGTAAGCAGGGACATCTTTAACTAGGTCAGGTTGCTCAGAGCCTCATCAAGCCTGGCCTTGAATGTCTCCAGGGATGGGGCCTCCACCACCTTCTTCTTCAACCATACTTCTGAAGTGCTTCACCCTTGGCAGGTTTATGGGCAAATAGATGTCTTCCTTCAATATTTAGTCACATTCATGCACAAATTACCCGATGCCAGTCACGCTAACACTCACTTGCGTCACTCCTTGGATGTGAATATTTTTCTACTGCAGTTTGTACTCTTCCAACAGGGGGTTGCAAAGAACTGCCCTTCTTTGGGGCAGTTGTAGCTGCTGCCTCCAGCAAGGCTCACAGACAGTCAGGAGAGATGAGAGCCTGAAGCACAGAGCTGCCAGAGGGAAAACAGAAACAACCCCTTCCACTGGGAGACCTTTGCAGCCTCAAAAAGGAAAGCATTAAAGGGGATTTCAGTTTTATCTTCAAACACATGCGTGGTCTCATTGCACTCAGTCACACACTGCAAGACACCAGCATGACAAATTGGGACATTTTTTTGAACTGAGGGAAAAGGTAGATGAACAAAGCTGGGAGGATGTCTCCCACCACCCATGCCTGAATGGAGCGGGCCATGAGGCTGCTGGGATATGTGGTGGAGGGCCAGCAGAGCAGTCAGCAGGCCAGAGAGTTCAAGGGGATGAGGAGCAGGACCGTGTGGCATGCCCAACGTGGCTGCCTTTCTATAGTGAGACACTCGTGCTTACAAAGAGCTGAGAAACACTGGGCACCACGAACAGAGAGGGGCAGGCACCGTCTGAGAGACCGTCAAAGACAGAAGAAGGGCTCGGGTTGCCTTAGGAAAAGCCTTTCCTCCACTAAGGAGTTAATAGCATGTACCTCTGGTGGTAGTAAGAGATCAGATAGCAGGGTCAAAGGAGTATGTGCACATGGCATCTTGTCTCAAGGGCATTCGGGTGCCACCTGGAGACTTCTCTCCCTGCCCTGCAGGTGGGATACTGTCATAGAAAGCCCTGGTACATCTATGGACCATATGAGGTTGATAACACCAGGAAGAAACCCCAGGTCTCGTCAACAGGCAGCAGGGTATGGAATGAGGGCTGCTGCAGCAAGCAGTGGGCAACTGCCAGTTCTTCCAGCACAATCATGGGCTTGGTTTTCTGTTTCTGGGCCATCTTGCCTCTGAAAGCCAAAGCTGCTGGCTGCAAGTGCCTGGCCAGAGGACAGCATAAGAGGGAGACCACTGGCACACTGAGGAAAGTACCACCGGGCAAATGTGAGGTGTGAGGAACACCTTTGCTGGGACTCCCACAGAGGTTCCACCCTCTCCGACTGTGAGCGTGCCTGGCTTTGTCAAGCCAGCATGGAGCTAGTGGATAACGGTGGCCATGGATCAAAATACATTTTCCCAGTAAAAGCAATTTTGCTGAATTTAGACTCTCTAATTTTAGCAATAGTCATCAGTGTCTCTTCATCCTGATTACAACATTCGTCTCCAAAAGCACTGTTTCCACAGAAGTGCTGATTAATGTTATCACACCAACAAGCTGATGAACAGAAACAAAAACACTCTGAGGAAAAGTTGTCAAAATCTCATCACCCCAACGTGACTGCAGAAGCAAGGGAGCCCCTGAGCCACACTCCTCCTCCCACGGGATGGAAAACTCCTTCTTAATCCCATAAAGCTAAAAACCACCTCTGGGATTCCCAGGATGACGAATACCTTCAGGTGAAATCTGTGACCAACCTTTCTTTAGATAAAGCACCACTTTTATCTTGGCGGCTCCACTGGCCTAGGTGGATCTGGTCATGGTTTCATGGCAGGGAAAGAAACCAAAAGATGGGGTCTCCCGTCTATTTAGGACAAGGGAGTATCAGGCCATAAGCAAAGTGCAGAGCAGAGAAATTTCTGAAATTTGCAATATTCAACCATTCAGGGCTCCAAAATCCCCTCTGGCTGCACAATGCCTGGCAGATCTGTGCTAGTGACATTCAGTCGTGGCTGAACAAAACCTGCCCTTGGGTGCCTGCTGCCAGGCGGTTTGCCGTGACTGGAAGTGTGCAACTCCATTCTTTCTGCCTCTCTCTTCCCTCCATCCAGCATAAGACTGTGAACATTTTGAAACCTTCATTTGAAACTGTTGCGTTGCTACACTTCTGTCAAGTTTGCTTATATTTTCTGGGACAGACAAATTCTTTTGCAATAGCAGTTGTTGCGTGTGTCACCTGTTTCACTGGTGAAAAAAAGAATTACTTTTCCTAACTGCATTATAGTTGTACCTGGAAACCCAGCAGAGCAAGACCTTTCTGTTCTAAATCCCTCCGTACCTCCAGTAACAGATAGAATTTGCCCCCTAAATCCAAAGAGACACAACCGTGGAAACAAAGTCTTATCATTTCGGTTTTCCACAGGAATGAACCAGAACAGAGAAAAGCCAAAGGAGATACCCAGCTTCTTCTTGTAAACCAGGCTGCCAGTTCCTGATGCACCAGGGCCCAGGCATCTGTGGAGCAATGGGTTGGTTTTCATAGGAAACGACCAGCAGCCCCGGAGAGTGCTGCCCCTGTGTGCTGGCTGCGGAAAGCAACCGGATTGCAGGGTTGTGAAGGACCTGAGGCCATAAGAAAGGCATGGCTTGTAGGCTGAGGTGGTGAGTTGGCCTAAGCCAGCAACGCAGCAGGAAAAGCCACACAAAAGGGAACTTTCCATTTTCCACTTTCGCATCAAGTGCAGGTTGAGAATGTTTTGGGTTTTTTTATTATATGGACTCATACAATTTGAGAGAACAAGGTGGTCTTTGGGCAGCAGGCAGGAGTATCAGACAGGAAGGAGGTGAAGAAGACGTTTAGACCCCAGTGGTGGTTAGAGAAGAAAATAAAGTGTGGTGATTCCCTCTGGACCACCGAGGGCCAGCTGGAGAAAAGTCCTATGCACTGTAAACCCAGCACCTCCTGTTTTCCAGCATCCACTGCAGGTATGAATTCTCGCTCCCAGTCGCATCTTTTGATGGCATCAAAAGATGTCCCTTGACGATCAGGATGGGAAAATCAGAAACAAAGGGGATGTTTTATGCAGAATGTGCCCTCGCTGGTAACCAAGTGTGCTGTCCTTTACAGACTGTTTGTCTCTGTTTGCGCTATTGTACAGAGGTTTCTTGGCTTCCCTCGCATAGTTTCTGTGGTGCGTTGGGTGCGTTTGAAGCGTATTGTGTTACATAAAGCAGCTCATTTTAACGTCGCATGAATTGTGCCATCGCCTCCCTGCCCTCTGCTTCAGGCACACAGCAGCTATGTGATATGTATGAGAGATGTGACTGCCACAGTGAACTCTGTGCAGACTCATATGGCTTTTATCAAGCAAGTGACAGTGCTGTCACTGTGGGGCCTGATCCTGATCAGGTGTAAACTGCTGCAGCCACTCACACCAGGTTGTTTCCAGAAAAACAAATAAATCAAGAAAAAAAGGCAGCAGGGCTTTTTCTTCTTTCTTGGCAACCAGCAGTTCATTTTTTTCCAGCTGTGGTTTTCAAGTTTTAGATGACAACCCAAATATTTTCACTGAAAACAAAACTTTCAGGGAAACCCTCTGTCTCCTTTACTTTATTTCCAAAGGCAAAACTTTCCTTCAACAAAATTGCAACCAGTGTTAACACACCGCCTGGATCCTCTGCTTGGCTGGGAATCTGGCCTGTTGAGACCTGAGGTTTCTAGCAGAGAATTTCAAAATTGTCATCTCTCTTGATGTTTTAAATAAATGTAGGCAGCTGTCTGAGCCATCCGTCTGCCCTAGCCAAAATATTGTTCATTCCAAGTGGATTTGCTCCATTATAAATTGTCTACAAATAATTTAAAAAGCGACACTGTTTCTTAAATTATCTTATCAAGCTCTTTAAATATTGAAATGCATCAAATATTAATGCTTGGCAATTCAGGGTATCCTTAGTCCTGGTTACTGCAGTATTCTGATCAGCATTAGAGACACGTTCTGCCAGGCCCAGGATCTGAAGAGGTGGTACTAGCTAAGGGAAGGGTCCTGTCCACCGCCCCCACGGGCGCTCGGCTCCAGGGGTGTTCTTTGCAGGAGGGAAATGTGGAAGTCCAAAGAGTGAGGGTGGTTTCAGCAGGAGCGGAGCAAAGGAGTTAGCAGGCACAGTTAGCATGCAATGATGCGTGCACCATCTAAGCGTGCTGCTGGTTGCATGTGTGGTCTCTAAGTCCTGCCCTGCAGGTCCAGGGTGAGCTGATAGAGGCAGACTCCAACCACTGCCACAGAAGCCCAGTGCTCGTGGGCTTTTCAGTTCCAGTCTGGCCATAGAGCCCTCAAATGTCTCCAGTTCCACACAAATTGGAGCCCATCCGGCTGTTTCTGAATTTAGGAATATCACAGGGACGGGGATGCTGTGATCCTCATCTCCACAGCCTCAGAGGCGGCTCTGTCAGAAGGCAGGAAAGCGTGAGATGAAAAAAAAAGCCCTGCATGCGGTTTTTACACGTCAGGGATGGAGAAGCTATACCTGTAGAAACCTGAATCCAAATGAACACAGCTAGAATCAGACCAGCTCCTCCTTCTCTTCCAGCAGAAATCCCAGAACAAAACTCAGGTCTTTTCTTTTGGAAGGCAGGGAGAAGGTCCCATTTAGCTGACTGAAGTACCTCATTTGGAAAGGCTGATACGCTGTTTTGCATTCACACTCCCAGGCTGGTGTCCAGTGAAAGGGAGCTGGGGAGATGAAGCAGGTTCCCTCACTTCTGTATTTACGGGTCCCATCAAGGAACCAGGAATTTTCAGGACTTGTCCACCACTATGTTGTCTGCATGGCAGATTGCCTCCAACTCCAAGTCCTAGCGCTGCCACAAGGCTTGCAGCCAGGCAGATAAATTGGCAGGGAATCAGCAAGAGGGTTTTTGATGGATTCCCTCTTTCCTTACTCCCACCCCACCTCAGCCCACCGTGTGGTATTGGAGATTCAGCAAAATCAACACGTTCCTCTGGACCATTCCAACTTCGACTGATCAGGAGAGTTTCTGACAGAAAAATGTTCCACTGGAAAATTTCTGACCCGCACTAATTAGCATTTTTTCTATTAGCTTTGTCCTGAAGGCACAGTAATTTATGCCTCAGTGAAATAAACAATCACTTAATGATCACTAAGAATTGGACACTCCCCAGGTTTGAGGCATATTTGCTTACCCTAAACAGAAAAAAATCTTATTCACTTGCAAAGCTTTACATACTTAACACAAGGAAAGAATGGCTGCCTGACTTTCTTGTGCTTTACCTGGGCACAGGCCCAACTGCATTTTAATCACTTTGCTTTGAAAAAAAAAAGGGGGGGGTGTGTGGAAATGGTGGATTTTCACTTGCAGTGCAGTAACGTTCAAGCAACATTGGAGACAAGCCGTGTGTGTGGAATGAAAGATGGACCGTGCTCCAAGAATTTGTAAGATAGTCACAAAAAAGAACAGAAAAAAAGACAGAAAATGTCCCAGGTGGAGTTCAGATTGCCTTACTATTCCTCTGCCATATGATTATATCCTAAATTGAGTATCTCACGAAATCACAGGATAATTTAGGTTGTGAGGGACCTCTGGAGGTCCTGCCCTTGCTCAAAGCTGGGCTGACTTCCACAGTAGCTCAGGTTGCTGAGCTGCGCCCAGCTTCCACCGCACGTAATGCCACATCAATGCACCTGAGCAGCGCATCTGAACGTGTGGAAGACATCAGCTGCGGTCCGTCCCTCCACCCTCTCTGCCCAGCAAGCCTTTATTTTGGAGCCCTGTGCAAGCCAAATGCAGAATAAGAACAAGTCCCTGGCGGTCTGTGGGAAACGGCTGCGAATGCTGGGCATATGGTGCAGCTTTCGCTGCAGTGAGAATACGGCTACAGGGTCTCCCAGGAAAGCAGGCAGCTATATTTAAATCACTCTTGTGAAACTCGCGTTGATATTCTTAAAAGACACTTCAACACCTCTTTGGCGGTTTGAAGCTGCAGCACGCAGCACCGGTGGCTCTGAAGACCAAGGCCCTGTTTCGTCTCAAGGCCACAGCATCGGGAAGATGGATGGCACAAAAAAAGCACAACCTCCCAGAAAAAAACGCAGTGCCTGGTCGCTGAGTGAAAAGCTGGGGAGTATTTTCCCCAGGAGAGTATGCATCTGTGGGAGGGGACCGGGCTGGATGGGGGGGATCCCCACAGAGGGACCGGTCCTCGTCGGACAAAGCCAGACCAACCTGGTCTGGTGCAGGCACCAGTCCCGATCTGATCAGCTCACTGCAAATCTGTCTGGTGCCAGCCCAAGCAGGGCTGCAGATGTCTCACCGCCAAAGATGGGCTTTCTCCCTCTGTTCTGCGTGTTTTGAGGAGGAGGAGGCGAGTCAGCAGGCGCAAAGAGCAATGGTGGTTTATTTCCATCTCCCCGTGGCCCACTGTGGCAACACCGCTGCCTATTTTTTTGCCTTTTGCTTTAGGAAAATGTCTTTCACCTTATCACCCACATGCCCTGATACAAACTTCACCTCTCCCAGGAGGGCCGAATGGAAAAGCTCTCAGTGGAAAATATGAGAAGCTCTTTGGCCACTCCGTGTAGGGAGCGGAGTTCAAAGAGGGTGGTGTCACTCCTTCAGAGGGTGACAGGCGGCGGCTGTGCAGAAGGGCAGATCAAAGGCAGAAAACAGCCCACCCCCTTGGCCTTGTGGCTACCAAAACTCTGAATGCAGCATTATCGTGTTATTCTCAAAGCCACATACGTTTCTCGTCAGTTACGCACACCTGTGGTTTTCAACATTTCCTGCATGGAAAGGACATATGCAATGAACTGAAGCAACGGCCTTGCTTTCCGTAGACCATTTTGGTTTGGCCCTAAGGCTTCTTAGGAGCAATACATGGAAGTCAAAAGGCCTGTGTGAAACACAAATGTGTTAGTGCCAAATCTTGTTTGTTTTTTATGCTGCTTTGTGGCAGCTTCACGTCCATATCCGGACAACCTAGTAAAGCATAGAAATAAAATCACATGAATAACCCCAGAAAAGGCAAAAGTATTATTCAATATTTAAAATTAAGCAGGAGTTTAAATGCTTTGCTGAATCATGTTCTTATCTGTACCAGAGCATAGACCTCCTGAGTCACCAAGCCCGTCTGACAGGCACCAGTGGCATATATTCCCCTTCAATCACCCTCCCAGGATGAGCATGGCTCCTGCTCTTGAAAGGCTGAAGAAACCCTGGGACAGATTTGCAGAAGGGATTTTTCTCCTCCCATTACTTCCCACCACCCCAAACGACAGGCATCAATCACTGAGCTGGCGTGGTAAAAACTGAAGGGTTCCCTTCATACTTACTCATCTTATTTTGGCAAGGGATTCCTTCTGCTGCCTATTTCACGCTTCTGTGGGCCTTCTGCTTGCTCTGGGATGCAGGGCTGTGCTCCCAGGGCAGCTGTCTTTGTTCTGGATGCCGGGTAGGTGCTGGAGACATCCCAGGATCCCCATCTGTACACACACACACACACACGCACACGCACATCCCCCCCATTTTCTGAGACACCAAACAGCAGGAATCAAATACGCCACTTGAAGCGGTATCTCCAATTGGGCAATTTGTAACATAATAATAGAATAATGTAGTTTATCATTAATTGTAGAGGTGGAGCTGGTGAGCCCTTAAAAAAACCCTTCTATTCTGCCAAGTGTTCAACAGATGTTTAGGAAAAATCTCAAACAGTCAAGGTCATTGGTGTGTGGGAATATACAAGGAATTTCCTTCTCCTGCAATGAATCAAAACCACCAAGTTTGAGGACGACAGTTTCAATGCAAGTGGCCTGAGTATGAACACCTACTTTCAGCCTTAGATACCTAAGTGCCTGAATATGTCTTTCACCGGTTTTCTTTTCATCCAGGGAGCCCCTCCCGTTGCCACTATAACATAAAATAATAATGTCATGTTCTTAGTCTTGCTCTTTCACTGGAGCCCTTAACATTCCCATTTGCCCAGCAGAGATAATAAAGGGCAGAGTTAAGGTTAATTATACGACTACTTTTCTGACCTATGACACAGGGCTCCCCGTGCATGTTTTTGTCCTTTATCAGCCCTTTCTGAAACTGAAACCGAGGAAGTATGGAAGGTGGAAGGAGAACGAGGAGTGATTTATTCATAAATACATCTGCAAGGAGCTTCCAAACTGCAGCTTCCACTCTTCAGTGTTTCAGGCATGTCCCACGGTGGCTACTGTAATATCAGAGGAATGCTTACTCCTGCTACTGCTGCTAATCTGGGAGCAGTCACGTGGCTCTTCTATAATCTCTCTCTCTCCAAAAATTTGACTCTTAACCTTCCCTCGCTACAGACATGATGTATATTGCCTTGACATGCTTCCAAGTAGCAAACATGCAAGACCCTGACCTATAAGCAAAGCAAAGGAAAAGAAAAAAAAGAAAAAAAAAATACATTTCTAAGAATAAAATTGTGTGAGACTGCAGGAAAGGGAGAAGAGAAATCTGCCTTGGTCATTTCTGTTTCCCCTCACCTAGGGATTACTTTGGAAAAAAATAACAAAATGTTAGTCTGGGGAGAAGGGGAAAAAACCCAAACAAACAAGAAAAGGTGTTCTGAGGTGCAAATCAAAAAAAAAAAAAGGTAGCCAGCAGAAAAGACAATTATTAATTTATTTTCTCTCATTTATGTGTCAGATGAAGCTGAAAGCTGCCAGATAGCTTCTTTTCGACAGCTTGAAGTTACTGTTGGGAACAGATCCATGTATGGAAGCAAAAGCAGAAAAGCATAGATAAGCTGAGATCCAGCTATGCAAACCATCTTTAGAGACACTTAAAGGACAAGCACCCCAGCTCCTTTCTTTCTGGTAAATTTAGAGACGCTATCATATGAGGGCTTTTTTCCATTCTGCTTTACCCACAACTGCTGAGACTCGGCTGGGGTAAGTGAAAAGCAATTCAAGCATTTTTTGGGTAAACCTAGGTATTTGGTTAGACTGATGTCCTGAGAAAAGCCATAAATCTGAGGCTATGGGATGACTCCAATAGCTGGATAGCGGTTAAGCTCTCTGGGTAAGGAACATGACATGTAACAGCTTTGCCGCTGGAGGGACAGAAACTTTCCAAGTGTCTGAAAGAGGCAAGAGAAAAGTGTTGGAAAACAAGCGTTTTATCACTCATGAACCGGATTTACAGGCTGACTGGTGTTAGAGCTTTGGCGGACAGAGGGGCAGGAGGGATTGGTGGTGGTTTCCAGTGTCTGAGTCTTTCTGTGTTTTGATTTAGAAAAATTCGTAAGAATAGTCAAGGGTTTTTTCTTCTCTGGTCTGTCCTACTTTCGTTTTGAAAAACATGTCTCATTTGGGTTGAGCTGACTGGACATTAGGAAGAGCTTGTTGTAAACGACTGCTGTTTTTCTTGGCACTTGAAGGCAGTTTCTCAATGTTTCTCTGTAGATTTGAGGTTGATTACATCCTGTGCAAGGATTTTTGGTACAGCTTTAACTGCCGTTGCTGTGTTGTGAAAGTCAACCTCAGCAAAAAACAGCTGTGTGCTATTGTGAATATTTCCAAAGCGCTGAAGTAACAGCTCTCCTTCAACCCAGCACTGAAACATGTTAGCTGTGTGAACCGGGCACTGTCAAAAACGCAGAATATACCCCTGGCAGCAGGGCTTTCTCCACGGAAGTCTTTTGTTAAAAAGAAAACAAAAAAAGCTTTTTGTAGCTTTGGCTTAAAACCTTGTTGGTTTGTGGTGGTACGGTTAAATGTGAGATTTTTTTTCTTTAAAAGCTACAGAGCGGCATTTGGGTAACAGTTCGTGTGCTTTCGGGTGTTACAATACGGTATTCATACTCCCACTGCAAAGTGCTAGGTAAAGCTTTCTCATTTTTCAGGTGGTTAATAGACTGGAAAAAACGTTAGCGCAGGTGAAGTGAAATTATACAGAAAGAACTGAAAATAATATCGGGAATATGAGTGAAATTGTAGGAGATTTCCAGAGATATGAAGGATGATTGTAAAGGGAAATTACTAGACCACAAATGTCATAAGCACTTCCATTCATGAATGAAAATGCTTTCCCTTGTCATTACATAAGGAGAGCATAATGGAAGTGTTTGCTTGCAATTCCGTAGTGGAGTCTACAATCGAGAGGGCCCGTGAGTACAGCCCTCGTTTCCCCTTATTTAGCTAGCATTTCCATGGATATTCCCACATTCATCATTTTCATACTCACTGAAATACAAATCTGCTCTTTGTCTGGTTTCCTCTCAAGTGCTGAAAAAAAAATAATCAAAATTAAGCTGCAGTTGAAATTTGTGCCACTTTTTTTTTTTGACAGGTAGCTTTTAAATACATATCACCTGTCTATAGAAATGCTAGTGCAGAAATTAATCTTTAAGTAATTGGGGTCGATAGATAGCTTTTTAATTGCTGTTGAGTTGTAACTTTTTGCTGATATTGCTATGAAAGAACACTTCTGCATGTCACACTTACTCAGATGGCTTCTATTGCCTGTTGGATGTGGTTCTGTTTTACAGGTCACTGTAGCCCACTGATAGAGAATAGCTTTTCCCCAATTTCTGCCCCCTCCCCCCCTTTTTTTTTTTGTCCCTTTGAGGCTGTGCACTTCCCTTTCCTCAGAGGCAAAGACCAGATGATGTGCATGGTCCCAGAGCAAGGCGTTACCCATCCATTGTGCTGGGCAGGTCAGGAACAGGATGGCAGGATGGAGGGATGGAGCTGGAAAAGCTGGGACCTATTTAGTTTGATCTTCCCATTTGGCCCAGGGCTGGGGCAGCGTGGCCCAGTAGGCAAAGCCCTGGTGGCAGGAGTCATCACTGGGTTCCCAGCCCCAGGGCAGACCTGCCCAAGGCCCTTGTGAATGACACATCCTTTGTGCCCCCTCCTTCCCTCCCTCCGTCAGAAGCATTTTCTGGCCGCCTGTGTTATCACTAATGTTCGTTATTATCAGTGTATTAGCTATTATTAATATTTACTATTGATTAGTCACAGGTATTGCCGGTGTTTGTTTGGTCCCTTGTGCAAAGCTGATGGATCTCATTCAGAGACCCTAGACACGAATACAAATAGTCATATAAAGCATTAGCGATAGTATCACTAACATGTCTTTTATAAGTGACTAGTCATTATGAGTGCTGCAGTCTCCGAGCATCCGCCACGAGGTCCTCCCACACACCGTTCCTTGCCAGAGCGAGGGAGGAGAGGGGGAAGGGGGAGCTCTGCTCTTTCTCACAATCAGAGGGAGCGAGGCTGCCGAGATGAGCCGGGGCAGCACAAAACCCAGGAGATGACAAACAAGGGCAAAGCTGAGCTCAGGGCTTATTCTCGCTAGCCATGGATGAGGGTAAAGCTGCCCTCGCCCTGGCGGCACTTGGAGCAAGGAAGAACCTGTTGTGTGTCTCATGCAAGGAGCCAAAGGCACACAGGACTTCTAGGTGCACTGGTGCTTTGTGTTCCAAAACGTTAGTAGCTTCCAAAAAAAAAACCAACCAACCCAACACCCTTGGTTTTCAGACATAAGGCCTGAAGAAGTCTTTGCACCAGACATCCACAACTGGGCCCTGAATTCAGACTTTCTTGTGTGAAGGGAAAGACATGTTTGTGGTTTATAGTGTGCCCAAGAAGAGAGCATCCTCAAAATAAACTGCACAGAGGAGAGCTACACCCTGAAGACACTCAGTGAGGATTTCGCAAACTGGCTCTGGCTGGAAGTAAGCCCACTGTATATTCTCCTCCTTCAGACAACTTCAATATTGTTATGGTGATTCCTGAAGGATGGAGTTTGGACACCCTCTCTCTCTTTTCTCTAGTATGTCAGAAGTTTGGAGCAGATTCTGGGGACACATTGATAGACTGATCCACTTCTCTGGCCAGATAAATGTTATTGCCTGCGTTCTAGAGAAACAGGCTTTATGTGACAGCTCTGCCCGTTCCCGGCCTAGAAACCTGCAGACCCATTTGCCAATTTGAATCTGGTTTGACCAAGGAATTGAAAGCCTGAAGAATATGATGTTCCAAAAAAATCTGAAAATGGTCAGCTGTCATTTTTGGTTTTCTTGCTCCCACAACATCATCTTCCTATTCTTGTCTCTCCTTCTTCAGGGTAAGGGACAGTGATCTATCTGGGGAGGGTTTCACCAGAGGACTCACAAAGACAGGCAGTTTTCTAGAAGGAACAGCATTTTAGAAAAAGTTTGTGTTTGCAGGTTGCAAGCACTACATGTAAATACTGCAGCATATACCATGGCGCTCGCTGCTTGCAATCTCTTGTGTAGCAGCACAAGTATGTCCAGTACCTTCTATGCACACGTGGCTATAATCCTTTTGAATAAGAGTAGAACTTCAGATGTGAAGTGAAAATAGGCTGTGTTTTAGAGAACCCGTGCTGCCATTTTTGTTTCACTGTGTTAAACTCCGGGCCATCCAGCCTCACAAACTTGTTCTTCTTTATAAAAATTTTGTGTATGATAGCTGACTGCCCAGCATGGAGAGATGAGTAAATAACCCTAAATGGCCTCAGCTGGTCTAAATCCAGCTGTCATTTTTGGTCACCTACAGACATGAACTACTCCTAGATCTTCATCCCATGATAGAAGTTGCCTTTAATGCCAAGCTGGAGTCCAGCTCTTACAAAATAGCTCTGGATGATACTAACTTTTCAGGTACTCAGCATCTCACTAGGAAACTGAACCATGGTATTGCTGAATTGTGCTCACACAGAAGGAATCTCGATGCTGGGGTTTGCGGACAAGGCATTCAGCAAATGGAGAAAGCCTCTTTACAAATGCAGGAAAAAATAATCTGAATTCAGAGTTGCATGCCCCTGAGCTAAAAAGCTCAGTTTTAGAGGTGCCCAGGATGTTTTCCCTAAGTGGTCGGCAAGATGTGCCAGCAGGCTGGCTAGGGACATGGCTCCAGAGATGTCCTGGTCTTCTGGTGTGCTTCAGACAGACTCCAGTCGTGAGTCTCACCCTTCAGACCCACCATCTGCTGGTCTGTGTTGCTATGGGGAGAGACAACCATGTGACACCTTTAAGCAGTGTTTTCTGCTAATTTACAGGTAAAGCAGGCAATTTATGAGTTGGCATTCATTTTGGAGTTGATCCTCTAAGAAACTCAGTATTATTCAGGCAATACATGGGGGGAAAAAATAGCAACAATACAGTAAATCTGGAGGTCTTCAAAACTCAGTTTATTCTTATCTAGGGCTCCAACCATCACTATGATCCAATCATAAATGTATTCTTATTGCATGAGGCCACTGCAGGGCAAAGCTGAAGTTGTTTTGATTTCCATACTTCAACATATTTGGATTTCTTTTACATCTAATGCTGAATTTCCTCCTGAGTTTGGGATGTTTGTTTTTAGGATCTTTCCCAAATCCTTGTAATGCTGAACTCTGACGTTCCTAACATAAAATGCAGGTTTTGGTTTGTGATCTCTCTAGCGGAGCCTTTTCCAGAGATGAGGAGAGAAGAGGGAGAGGGAGAGGGAGAGGGAGAGGGAGAGGGAGAGGGAGAGGGAGAGGGAGAGGGAGAGGAGAGGAGAGGAGAGGAGAGGAGAGGAGAGGAGAGGAGAGGAGAGGAGAGGAGAGGAGAGGAGAGGAGAGGAGAGGAGAGGAGAGGAGAGGAGAGGAGAGGAGAGGAGAGTGCATCAGTTTACTTATGCAGAAAGGTGGGCATAGGTAGGAGGAAGATACTCACAGAACTGGGATTCTGGAAAATGGCAGGATTTGGGTAAAGGTAGGTTTGACCACTCTCAGACTTTCTGCAGGGGCCTGGGGTTGACGGACCAGTTTTCTCTCTTGCCCTACGACCTCTTCACCCTTCCAAATCAGCTTGCTTTGATGCCTGTTTCCAAAACTAGCAACTGTGCATCAAGGTTTAGGCTTTAGTGTGGGAATAGGGAGCCCACCTCTGAACCAGCTCCCTCCTGTGCTGATAACCAGCATCGGCAATTGCCATACCCGCACACTGGAAACAAGGGTGCAAAACCAAGGTGGCATCCACTTTCCCAGCATCTAGTTCTCAGCTCACTGCTTTTGCTGCGGTTTGGCAAGCATGATGTTAGAATATACCCCATGTTATCTTTTTGGCTTACAGAAAGGCTCCAAGCAGAGATCTTGTGCTTCTGCCCTAGATGCGGCAATAAACATTTGGATTTGCTGCTAGCGTGTTGAGACTGCCAACATGTACACAGTAAAAGTAAAGCCTTCCTGTGGCCACAGACCACAACATGCTAGTGATCCGTGGTATTCTCCTGTTATTTAGTGAGTCATTGTTGCTGCTGAGAAATACACATAGTCGACTAAGTTGCTAACAATAACACTGGATGTGAGAGACAAGTGTTTGTTTTACTCTGGTGTAACTTATTCCATATGGTCCTTTAAAGCATGTTAAACGTTAAGTCACTTTGGCCTGCCAACTATTATTTCAAGATGACCTCCCGGATTTAGCCTGCTTTTCAGAGCACAGCTATTTGAAACAAGGCTCTGAAAGCATCTCCTGTCCAGGATCAATGCCCAGTTCGGGAGCAAGACAGATGTTTTGGATTGCCCTATCTTTAGCTGGATAAGTAGGTCTCAATTTTTATTGATTGTCCAGCATAGTGATGTTTACTGCTGCTCTGCTGCCTGCTATGACACCTTTCAGATATAAGCCACATGTTATACCAATGTTCTAGCACAGGGCAGAACCCATATCCTGACCGAGGAGCTAATATAGGTTTAACTTAACTAGCATTTACCTCCCATGAGTGTTTTTCCAAGTTGCCGATGAGCTAAATCTTTGTGGAAACCTTCTAGCAGGTTTTCCAAATCTTCTTGGTAGTGTTAATCCATGGGCAAAATATTGCGAAAAGAGAGATGTGCAGCTGTGAAAGGTGTCCTCGTTGCACTCTCTGGCTACGTTACTCAAAGGTTTAACACAATGAGCTCCAGCACCATGGAGGACCCTTGCATGATGTCCTGCTTGTGTTCATGTCATGTCCTGTACTGGGTCTAGGCCACAGTAGAGCTCGGAAAACAAATGCATTAAAAAGTTTCTCTCATTTTGAAGAACATTTTGCTACTGCTTATGGAAAATAGATGCTCTGAGAAGCATCTTGCTCAATAACTGAGAGATTTCCCTTTTGGCTTGAGCTGATTTGATCTGAAGTGAATTTCTGAGAACAAGAGTAACCAACACTTAAGAGCATTTTAGAGCCTTGCTGATAACCTCATCCTTCCCCTGCAGTGTGGCGTATCTCCAACTTAACCTAGACAAAAAAGTTAATCTTGAAGGTTCTCTGCTGTGTGTATGAGGATCTCTATGATCCTGTGGAGGAGAACAGTGTGTATGGAGCATGTGTTTTTTATTATCAGAGAAGAGAAAACTTTGCACTGGCTGCCATTAAAAATCTGCCTAGTGGGCAATGGTTCGTCTGTTCAGCTACCAATCATTGGGTAAGATTCAGGACAAATCATGAGTATTTTAGAAAAATTAGTTGGTCGCTTTCTAATCACTTGAGAATCTCCATTATAAATCACCAAAGACCCACCTGAGGATCCACAATTCAGTGACAGTCCTTGCATTTTTAAAGGCAGGCGCAAGCCTGTCTAGGTGTGCACCTTGCTTCATGAGTGCCTGGAAAGTGCCTTAACGTGTTAAAATGCCTGAAGATGTACCTCCGTGATAATGCACTGGAAGACTTTTGGCCCTTGACCCTTAATTTAAATGTTCTTATCTTAAAAATAACCAGGCAGACTATTTTTAAGCATGCTTTGATGCATAGACCTAGAGGAATGCTACAAAACAGGACAAGTTTGTAAGCGTTACAAGCTGTGCCACTACTCATGTTTTCTAGACATTTTCTGTCCCTGTTGATAAAAACATACTCAATTTTAACATTCTTCTCTTTGAAACAGACAGTCTGATTATCTTGAAACGTGCCTTGATGTATGCAGCCTACGGAAAATTACAGAACAAGACAGGTTTGAAGACTCTAACCTTAATAAAGCTGATGTTTTGCCAGCACAAACTCCTTGCCTTCATCCTGAGCTGTAACTTCGTTTCTTGTCTTTGGAGTGGATTCTTTGACGCATGTCCTTTCTTTTGTGGCTGTGACTTGTGCTAAGACTTCACTTTAGCTAGTTTTTTCCCCCAAAAACCATCTGCAAGAAGGCACTGTGGTGAGTCAGGCTCTTTGGAGAGCCGGAGATGTGCTGAACGTGCTGGGGCCTGATTGACTTGACTTTGGTATAGCCACGTGCATGTGTAGCTCATTTGTTGCATGGTTCCCTGGATTAATTAGAGAATCACAGAATGGTAGGGTTGGAAGATCATCTAGTCCAACCCCTGCCAGAGCAGGGTCACCCAGAGCAGGTTGCACAGGAATGTGTCCAGGCGGGTTTTGAATGTCTCCAGAGATGGAGACTCCACCACCTCCCTGGGCAGCCTGTGCCAGTGCTCTGCCACCCTCAAAGTAAAGAAGTTCCTCCTCATGTTTAGGTGGAACTTCCTGCGTTCAAGTTTGCGCCCGGTACCTCTTGTCCTCAGCTATAGAACTCCTACAGTGCCAAAGTCTACACTGAAGAACCTCTGCAGAGTCAGTCAGGAGAAACAAGGACTTGAAAGGCAGAGTCAGGCTGTCAAGGAAGGGAAACCCCCCTTCAGGGGTTTCCTCTCCAGTCGCAGGGAAACGGCTCTCATTAATCCCAAAGCACACCAAGTCCCTCCTGACCGTGAAGGCAAGCTGGACACAGGAAAGGTGGGAACAGCAGGTTTATTGTCCTGCTTCAAACTGTTATAATTAAGCACAGGGCTGACTAACAGCCCCCAATCAGTCCTGAGTATGTCACTTGCTTTACCTTATATTCTGGTGTTGCCCCCATTATTATTATTATTATTATTATTATTATTATTATTATCATCATCATCATCATCATCATCATCATCATCATCATCATCATCATTATTATTGTTTTGCCCAGGTTCTGCTGCTTTACCAAGTCTCTCTCCTCCCAGACAAGCCATCCACCTGTATTTACTTTTCCCTTGCTGGCCCCAGGTTTCCTGACTTTACACACTTACTTGGTACTCACGATATGGTTGCCTTGGTAATTTCTACCTCAGTCAGCAATTAAGCTAGTGCCCTGCTTTTGTTATACGCAATGTTTCTCTTTTCTACCATTTTTCATGCTAGTTAGTGTAACTACTGCTCAGGGGTGGTCAGCTGCATGTACAGTACTCCACTTCTTACGATGTGCAGGTCCTGGTGGCCTTTCATACCTTTACTTCATGTTGTAGCTTATATAGCCATAGGTCAGAGTTAACCAAAGACACTATTTTGCTTTTGCTATGGGGAGTGCCCGTGTGTGCCCTTGTGCTGTTCTCGCAGTAGCGTTGCAGTTTGATCAGGGGTAAGATTTGTCTGCACACCTCAACTTGCAGTTCACTGTGGGACAGGCTCCCAGCAGGGCAAGTGAGAGGGACCACCATGGCAGGAGGAATGTCTCCAACACAAACCTTCCTGTGCTGCCAGCTCCTGAGAGCATTTGGGTAAGCTTCAAGGTTCCTATGGCTGAGCGCAAAAAAACTAGCGGAAGAGGTTGCTAAGTGAGCCTGGAACAAACCTTGACAGGACGAAACCCAAGTGGGATATATCATGGGCTTCGAAGCAGCAACAAGCGCTCTTCCCCAGTGTCCTACTGGCTAAATGGCTCATCTGCCCAGGAAATTGGCTGCCAGCCTGGAACCAAGGTCGGTCTGCTCCCAGGTTGTGTGAGCTTGGATAGCATTGCCGCCTAGATCTGCTCTGCCAGCGTGGCCTAATTTCCAGTGCTCTGACTGTTTTCCCACACCAAATCTTTGTCCCAAAACCTAAAGGCAGGTTTTCTTTTCTTTCATCCTACTAACCACTACAGTGGTTTTCTTTTTATGGTGTGCTGAATTTCTCCTGATTGTTCGTCTCAGATACATCTTCCTGATGAAATGACATTGAGACATAAGCCACCTCCACCTGATCTGGACTCAACAGAGGTTTGCTCATCCTGATCTTAAAACCTTTCCGAGACACAGACTTCTCCCACTCTGCAGACAACCCAGCTGCCTACACCATTACTCTCATGGCTACAGAAAGCTTTTCCTCGTGCCAAATTTCAGTCTCCCTGCCTGTAGTTTAACTTCGTGACTCCTTATCTTATCGACAGTAGGAGTGGGAAACATCTATTCTTTCAGATTTGCAAGGATATGTCTTCTTTTGACTCGACAGTCTGCATTCCTGCAATGTTTCCTCTTGAATCAGGTGTTCTAGACCTCTTACGTCTCTTATTTCTTCCCATTGGTGGCTCTGCACGTGTTGCCTGCCTTCCTGATGCCACTGGTCATGTAAATACAAGTGTTAACCCTGGAGTCTACTGGTGGCAAATCGGATGCCAGATACTGTTAACAGCCCTGGCACAAATACCACACTGGTGTCTTGAGATGCAGGGGCCAGAAACTTTCTTGGTGACTGAGGTGCACATGGAAGGGAGCTGAATGAAAGAGGAAAGCTTGTATTCCCATCAGCCCTGCTAAGACACTGGTCTACTAAACATACAGCTGCCTACGCACCAGCAGACTGGTTCTACTGCCGGATCTTTGCTCCCTCCCTGTACGGTCATGCCTTCCCATCCCTGCCATCCCCTCCACGCCTGCCGCTGCACTGGCTGCGCTGCCAAAGCAGGAGGTGCAGCAGCAGCCAAGGGATGCTTGAACCCCCAGGTCCCTCTTCTGCCTCTCCGTGACCTCCATCTCCGTGACTTCCATCTCTGTGACCTCCAGCCTACACACATATGGACCCCACAGGAGCCTGCGTTCCCGGACTGCCAGCTCCACTCAGGGAATTGTCTCACCTGCTGAAGAGACGGGAGCACTCCCGGAAGAGCAGGAGTTCATCTGAATAAGCAGAAATGCAGAAAACGCAGAGGGAAGAAGTCAGAGCTTGCACAATCTGCATTAGGAAGTATCTGCACGCATGGCATACACACACACACACACACGTCCCTCCTGCGCATACAGGGATACAGCCTCAGAACCTGGACAGTTTTGCCAGAAGCTGGGAACAGCTTGCCATAAGAAGAGAGGATTTTTGTAAGAGACTCGGGGATTTCTAACCACAAGGCAGGTAGCAAAAGAGCATCTTCAATCATTTTAAAGCATAACCACCATCCAGAAAGACGTGAAAAAGCCATTCAGCTCAGAGCAGCTTCCGAACAGGCCGTGTTTGAAATTCTGGGGGGGAAACAGACTGGCACGTGACAGCACAGGGATTTTGAAAGGCAATCCGGTCTCACAAACGGTGCAGTTTCATTTCTCAAAAATCTCCATCAAAAAACCAAACCCATAAACATTAAGTAATCTGGAAACTATCTGGTTTTCTTATGTTTCTCTCTTTTCTAGTTAAATTCTCTTTACATGTGGAGCTTCAATTACTATGTTTAGGACATACGGCACTGGATACTGCCTCACCGCTGCTTGAGTGTGCAGCGTGGAAAAGACAGGCGTTGTTGGTCTTTGGAAGTGCAAATCTTTGGAAGTGCAAATAGAGCAAACTGTGCCAAAATAGCAAGAACTGTGTGTGCACTAGTGGGAGTCCCCGTCCATTGGACTCGCGTCTAAGCTGTGGGGAGAGAAGGGGACGGGGATAAGAACCATGCTGCTGCCTCAGCTGTTCCACAGATGGAATCATCCCAGACCAAGGGCACACACCTACTCCAGGGTGCCTGGGGAGCACAGAAAAGCACAGTTCCATGGGTTCTTGTGGCCTAAAATTGACTGCTGTGTGCTGATAACAGCTGGCAAGCACGTTCCTCGGCTCCGCTGCATCCCTGAGACTCGGGGGCTAACCTCCTGCAGAGCTGGTCAGTGCTGGAGGGACACTTAGCCAGGCAAGGCCACTCGGAGGTGAAACGAGGCAGAGCTGAGGCAGAGGTCGGTAAAGTCAAAGCAGCAAGGAGGCAAGGAAGATTTTCTGGCCATCCTGCAAGGACAGCCCATTGTAGCGAAGACAAGTTTCCCTTTAAGCGAAGTCATTTCACATCCTTTTGCCTAATGGGCTTGTTTTTTGCAAGGCGTTCCGGCAGCTATCTTGAGCTGGAATATATAAATAAAATATAAATAAGGTGCTTTATGCAGCTAAGGTCAGTCACTTCTTACTTTTAATAAAAAAAGTCTATTTTCCTTGGAATATTCAGCCTCGCTCAGGGCTGGCAAACAGATGGTACAGAGGAGGCCAAATTACCTTCACAAGTAGGGGCCGCAGCCGGAGTCGTGCGCTGCGTCTGATTCACCCTGCGTCTCCCACTGCGAGCGATGGGAACCTTCCACACAGGTCGAATGGGGGATGCGGCCTCATGTGACACCAGAGCTGCTGAGGAAGCATCACAGTCCTCAGTTTGCAGGACACAGCTCCCAGATGTTGCCACGTTACCATGGTATTTGCACCTTTGTTTTTTCTTAAAGTCCCAGCTCCTGGAGTCATGTGATTACATATCACTATTTCGTCTCTCTTATTTTTTTAACTTACTTCTGGTTACCAAGTAAACTGGAAAACATCAAGCCCCTAGGTTTCGAAAGCAGAAGGCAAATCCAGAGAACACAACGTTTGTCGCTTTTTAATTATGGATTTGAGGGGATGTTGTGGGTTTTTTTCCAGCCAAATTTTTTCTAGTCTTGGGATGGTGGTGAAAAGACCTGGAGCGTCAAGTGGAGAGTGTTAGTGCCCCAGGGCTGGCACCCTGCCGCTCCGTGGCCCCTTGCAGGACACTCATCTTGAGGCAGCGGAGTTCCTAGGCTACGGCTTTCACTGGGAAATGCATTTCAGTCGACCTTGCATCTGCATTTTTAGTTCCTGTATTCTGCAGTTTTGTAACAGCAAAACAAAGCTTCTTTTTTTTTTTTTTTTTTTTTTTATTTTGGTGGGAAAAGGGACAGCTAAGGGACAGGCAGTTCAGCAGGGGACATCTGGTCCTTCATTTTCCAGTGACTCAGGCTAGGAACTGTTTTTTGCCTGTGAAATGGGGACAGGAGTGGGATGCTAGTATTAGCATGCACTGCTGTTGAGACAAATGACAGCTGTCAGAAGGCTTTTGAGTTTCTACTCCTTTGAGAAGAGTAAGGAGACAGTTTGCACCTTGGACATCTCTTACACTAAGCCCAGGCACCGAAGTCATTCTGTGCACACATTGAATTTTTCTGCATATCCCTGATGACCAGAAAGCAGTTTTTTTCAAAAAGGAAAGCGAGACTCTGAAGCAGGATTTGAAGAGAAGAGTGTGTGTCTTGTTTTGAGGACTAGATGTTTGCAAAATACATGCAGCTCTCCCCATTTCCAAGCTCCCTAAATTCATGCCCAGCCCCTATAACTAGTTCTGCTTTCAACCCCCGTGCAGCAGGTGGTTTCCAGTGCAAATACCCTTTTTGTGTCTGCCACACACAAGCAATGCTCTGCAAAATTTGGCCAGCCAAAGCTTCTTCCAGGAAAACTCTCTCCCAAGACGTTAAATGCTATGCTCATCAATTAGCGCTCCGGATTTGTTATTTAAACCTGCGTAAAACCCAGCATTGAGCAAGTTCTTGGGGGAAAGCTTGAAAGCAGGACAAGCGTGGTTTCTCCAGTTACTTCTGTGGGGTCCCAAAGCGTTGCAGTGAGAGCAAACCACACGCTGCCCATTTTTCGCAGGCGTGCCCAAACGTCCCACTGATCACTGCCTTCTGCCTGGGGTATAGGCTTTACTCTCAGTGTTCCAGGGGTAGAAGACACCTTCCACATCCAAGACCTCTGGCTGGCCGATAGATAACTCTCATGTGCTCGGACCTCCCTGGGATGATCAGGACTCAGACTGCACCAGCTACTTGGAAACAGCTAAGGAGGCACTGCCTGGGGAGCTCAAAAAGGAGTGTATTGTGTCCAGGACACAGAATTGCCCTTCCATTTATCCTTCCAGGATAAATGCCTGATTTATCCTCAAAGCAAGTTTGAAGGTGACAGTGAAAGTGAATGCTCAAATTGCTGGAAACTATGTTTCTGAGCATCTTTTTTAGAAACACCACTCTCAAGGATCTCCAGGTCTCTGCCAAGAACATGCAGAGGAGAGCCAGAGAAGGTTCAGTGGGCGCACACTCAAGTCTGCTGCAGCGAGGAGCAAAGACAGATGGATGGCAAGACAGAGGTGACATCCCATCTGCTCCTGCAGGATCTCTCTGGCATCTCCTGAGGGACTCAAGGAAAAACACGACCAAAGATACCTAACCAGCGAGGACTCCCTGGTTATCCTCCAGCATTATCTGAACCCACAAAAGCTGGAGCAGAGACCAAAGCATGCCACTGAGGAGATGCTCCAGACAGGGCCAAGAAAGGGTGGTAGGACAGCTGCTTGGAGGTGAGCATGCTGTGGCTGAGCTGAAGACTGACCTTGCCCTGGCCACTTGTATGTTTTACAGGGAATATAAAGCAGGATATTTTCAAGCAAGAAATACCTGAGGGTTTGTGTCCCCTTCCTCTGAAGCATTGCAGGAGCTCAGATGTCTTTTTTCACAAGGCATTGAGCAGAGAATTGGCCTGCACCATTCTGTCCTGTGCTCGAGACTCCACAGTCCACTAACTCCATTCTTTGCAGGGAGGAATTGTCTTTCTGCTCTGTGTATGTAGACAATACCCAGAAACCTCCTCCAGCAACTCCAGAGAGATGCAGGCTGCTGTCGGAGAGAGCTGTGGGTGTACATGAATGAATGAATGAGTGAATGAACCATTCGTTAGCATTGGCATGAGAATCTCCATGATTTTGAGACTACTAATTAGTGGTTGTAAGCGCGTTTGCAATGGTAGGTATTCACTCGCATGACTGCAAAGAGAGAGGGGGAAGGAAAGGTAGCCGGAGCAAACCACTGCCTCTCCCAGCACAGCCCAGGCTGCAATCGTGGTGAAGCATGGATGTGCCCCCGCCATGACGAACGTGCTGCGTCAGGACATCGGCAGCCCTGTTGCATTTTTGCCTGGAGCACCAGGCAGAGCAGAGGAGCATTTGCTCAGCTTTCACAGCCCATGCAGAGCTCTACGCTGCTACAGCTACCGCTTCGGCTGGCTTGGCTGAGGAAAAGCAATGCGAACCAGAGGCACTGCAGGGTGGAGCAGTCCTACAATGCAGTGTCTCCTCTCACCATTTGGGCTCACTCTCTCCCCTGCTCCCTGACTTCCACTTTTTCTTTCAGAGCCCAACTTCGTCTTTCTCTTGGGACTGTGAAAGACGAAGGTCTGAGTGTGCCTGGAAAGGGGTGTGTGAGGGACTGGGGGGTGGGGGACGTCTTCTCCCAGCCTCATTTCCCTCCTAACCAGTCACTCTTCAAGCAGATGCAAGCTGCTCTCAGGTGAGGTGGGATAATGGTGCATCTCTGCTTCACCTTTTCTGTCCCAGTGCCGTTAAGCTTCATTTGCATGGACTAATGAGCATCACCACGAACACTGACAAACTCTTGTTTTCTTCAGCTCCCCTCAAATGTCACAAAAATCCCTCAGCTGAAGCAACCTTCCTGAGGATCTCAGCAGGAGGCAGTGGGAGACGGGAACACGCACTGGAGGCTGCGGAGAGAGGTGGGCTGGGAGGAGCTGGGGACGCGCCTGGCTCTTCAGAGCCAGTGGATCCCCATTAGCAGAGTTAATGTCTTGGTGCTCCAGAGGAGTTGTGTACCACATTCAGTGAAAGGGCTGGGAAGTAGGTCAGCAACACAACTGAGGGAACTGGGGAGCTTTAGGGAGAACTTCATGGCTGACAGCTAATTAAAATCTGAGTTCCACTGCTTACTGTTGCAATGATTAGATTTCAGTGTGCAGGGTGGAAAGCGCCAGCAGGGACTACTGTGTTTGCTGCAGCCATGCCAGTTTTTTCTGCTCACGCTATCCGTTTGCCGTGCCAGCTTGTGCAGCGCCTTGCATCCCGCAGCCACTGCCAAACCAAACGCCAGTGATACACATCCACTGCTCTGCCCGCATCCCAAGCAGACCACATCACTGCGCACACGTTTTAGTTGTACCCATTTTGTATCAATGTCCCTGCTGGGACAACTGAGTCCCATCACGGCCAGATACAACCGTATCCCTCCTCTGAAGAGTTTTAAATCAAAAGAGGTGAGACAGACAATCAGAGGTAGCTACTGGACACAAAAAACATGTCTTTTTCTAAACCAAATTCTAAACCAAATTCTTAATTCAGCCTCTCATCCCATGCGTAGGCAATAAGCTCTTAAAGTGAGACCAAACTAAGTAACAGGACATGGTGATGCAAAAATCTTTTTTTTTTTTTTTTTTAAAAAAAAGGAAAGAAAGGAAGAAAAGCACAAATGAAATCCAAAGGTAAAATTCTGGCTTGCTGTCTTGCCAGTGGTGACAAAAATTACATGCACAGCTGACAAGATAAGAGCGAGAATGTGTAAGAGGGTGCAGGAGCTAGAATAATGGCTCTGCTTCTCCCCATTCTTGTTGCACCTGAGGATCTGGGCGTAGAGGGCTACTCAAGGTCGCTGGGTACTTGCAACTACCAGTGTGTGTTATTAGCTTTGGTCCTATTTTAAGTTCCTAAAGCCACAGAGTTTTGCCTGGAGGGTGGGACAATGGGTTCATCTGCTCCTTGCTGGAGCCAGCGAAGGGTGGAGGAGTCGTTCAGGCATGGTGAAAGGGGAATTGCCCACAGGAAGGACACTTGGGCCAGCCTGAGGTGCAGCAAGTCCTTCTATACTAGGCTGATGGCTTCCCGCAGGACCTCCCCATCCCCAATGACTGTCCCGTGGGGACAGGAGGCTCTGTGGGTTCAGGGGCTGAAATGGACATAGCCAGATGTGGGGGCAGTTCCCAGGAGGGCCCTAGATGACCCATATGCTCCCGCTGTCCTCTGCAAACACCAGGGTTTGGTTGCTTAGGGTATGTGAGAGGGGAGCGACCTCAACCCAGAGTCCCTTGGGATGCTGCTGGCCTCCTGGCTCCCCATGGGCAACACTGTGGGGCATGGTGACAGAGCAGGGCACTCATTGCAACCCCTTGTCCTGCTTCCCTTCTTGTCATCTCTCCCAGGGATCGCTCCCTCCTGCAGGGTGCAAATGGGGTTGGGCTTGCCCTGGCAAGGCTGCAGGGCTGCCTCGGCAAGGCAGGCAGGGCTGGGGACAGGCAGGACATGGATGGGGGCTGTCAGGGCAGGGCAGGCAGGACTGGGGGCAGGCAGGGCATGGATGGGGGCTGTCAGGGCAGGGCAGGCAGGACTGGGGGCAGGCAGGGCATGGATGGGGGCTGTCAGGGCAGGGCAGGCAGGGCTGGGGGCAGGCAGGGCATGGATGGGGGCTGTCAGGGCAGGGCAGGCAGGGCTGGGGGCAGGCAGGGCATGGATGGGGGCTGTCAGGGCAGGGCAGGCAGGGCTGGGGGCAGGCAGGGCATGGATGGGGGCTGTCAGGGCAGGGCAGGCAGGGCTGGGGGCAGGCAGGGCATGGATGGGGGCTGTCAGGGCAGGGCAGGCAGGGCTGGGGGCAGGCAGGGCATGGATGGGGGCTGTCAGGGCAGGGCAGGCAGGGCTGGGGACAGGCAGGGCATGGATGGGGGCTGTCAGGGCAGGGCAGGCAGGGCTGGGGGCAGGCAGGGCATGGATGGGGGCTGTCAGGGCAGGGCAGGCAGGGCTGGGGGCAGGCAGGGCAGGGCTGGGGGCTGCCCCAGGCAAGGCGGGCAGGGCTGCTGGGGGTGGGTCCGCAACCAGCCCTGCCTTTCAAAGTCCCTCGCTCCGAGGAGGAAATCGGGAAATATTTCCATCAGGAGAAGAAGGAGGAGGAGGAGGAGGGCTGAAGCCGCCACCGCGGAGGAGGGACGGCGGGTTTCTCCCTGCCCGCGCAGCGCCGCGGAGGGATGCGGAGGGAGGGGAGGCTGAGGCTGCCTGCGGGGCGGGCCGGCTGAGCGCATCCCCGGGCGCTGTGTGTGTGTGTGTGCGCGCTTCCTCCATCCATCCATCCCTCCATCCCTCCCTTCCTCTCTCCCTCCCTTCTCCCTCCCTCCCTCTCTTTCCCTCCCTCCCTCCCTCCCGCCCGCCCGCCCGCCGCCGCGCCGCAGCCGCGCACCGGGGCTCCGCCGCCCGCCCCGCCGCGATGCCCCGCCGATGCTGAGCCGGCCCCGGCGGCGCCCGCTCCTGCCCCCCGCCAGGTAGGACCGCGACCCACCGGCCCCAGCCCTGCCCAGCGCGGCCAGTCCCCCGCCGCTGGTTTCCACACCGGGGGTCCCCGGCACCGGGGGAGGATGGGGGAGGCGGGGTGGGGGGCCCGGAGCCGATGAGGAGGCGGAGGGTAGGATGCTCTCCTCCCGCCCTGGGAATGCTTTTTGCCACCCAGCCGCGGCACCTTTAGGCAGGCGATAGGGCTCGCCCCCCTCCCCCGCCGGCCAATCGCGACATGTCGCGACGGGAGGCGCGGCTGGCGGCCGGGGCGGGCGGGGGGGGTGTCTCTCCCCCTACCCAAAAGTGGGGTAGGGGAGGGGGCTGGAGCAAACCGCCTCCCCCCCCCGGGGGGCTTACGGGCATCTTCCTCCCGCCCTGCGCGGCGGCGGGGGTGCGGTGCCTCCGCCCGGCGGGGGTGTTCGTGCCTCCAGGGCAGGGCTGCTTTTCCTCCGGCCCCGGGGGTTTCTGCCTTGAAATGGGTTTCGAGGTGAGCGGTCGGAGGCACCTGCAGCCACGACGAAATGCCCATTTTCGTCTCGATCAGCCTGTGTTATTAAAGGGCTGGCATTAAGCAGCGCTCATCACGTAGGCTTTGTCTAGGTGGAAGCATGGCTGGGGCTCTTCCGTCATCTCGAGTTTAATTCTTTAATCGTAGCCTTGTTGCTTCCCTCCCCGCCGAGCCATGCTAAGCAACCCCACTCGCAGCTCTGTCTCCAGGGCGAAAAGCAAACTGCCAAAATGTTGTAGAAATGCAGCAAGCACTAGGGACAACTGGAGCCTAAAAATGAAAGCTGTAGTAAAACCACAAGGTCACAGGCATGTGGGTGCGAGTGTTTGATTTCAGGGCTCCTCTTCGCTTGCGCTTCGCAGGAAGCTGTTCCTCCAGTCCCAGATGTTGGAAATCCGCGAGTCAGGCAAGGGAAATGGGGGCCGAGAGAGGCTGGGGTTCTCTGTGCGCTCTCCTGACACCTGCCTTGGCATTCATGTGCTTTTTCTCACCACCACAAAGAGAAGAGGTGCACTTTTATTTAGAAAAGGGAAGCTGGGACACCAGCACGTTGATGTGATGATGGCAGCCGGGGAAAAAAGTGTGTGCTGTATGGCTTTGGCTGGGGCAGTGGACATCACCAAAGGAAGGCATTTGTGTTCCCTTGGGTGCAGCTGATAAATGTTTCTTTCTCCCCTTTTCCTTCCAATTGGTTCTTCAATAGCAGCTTTGCCTCTTATCCAGCAGTAGGCATTTAGACCAAATAGGGAATAATCTAGCATTTCTAGAGCCATAACCCACCAGCCAAGCCGTGAATCCCCCCCATCGCCTCCCCAGGAAAGTTGATGCGTTGCCTGGCTCCTCGTATACCCCGCCAGCTCTGTTTCTCTGGAGGCATAAACAACTCCTAAGCCCATGCTGGGGAGACACATTGCTCAAAGCTTCCTCTGTACCATGGTTTGTGTTCAAGATATTTGAGGAGACTGGATGTACTCTTTATCCCTAGCATCCCTTGAATGCCAACACCGAGTAGCACACTTTTAAGCTGATGAAACTTTGCTTGCATCTCTCTCCCCCACTTTCACTAAGCTTTTTGTGATCTTTTGGCTGTGAATTGCTCCCAAGACTTAAATATTCACTGTCCTTGCAGCTGCCCAGGCTGCACCTAGTTTGCTCTCCTGGCACTGCTGTACACGGCATGACATGAACTTGGCTCATATCCTTGCTTTTGGGACCTTGCATGATGCCATACAGGCACAGCCATTTCTCTACCTGTTTGCGGCCTTCGGTAGTGTCCTGATCTGCTCAGGGCTGTCAGGGTTGCAATTTTCCAGCATTGTGTCCAGGACGGAATTTGGTTTAAGGGGGGATACAGTCCTGCTGGTTTACCGGGGAAAAGCCACTGTTCTCCAGCATCCTAATGAAACTCAGATCCTACAATAAAGCCCAGTGTCCCCCAAGGCACATGCATCACTGGACAACCAACCAACAGGTTGGTTATAGACAGCACAAACGGCACGCAATACTGGCTGCCCTTGCGACTGGTACAGTGAACAACCTGGAGCTCTCTTCAAGCTCAGGGTGCCGTGATCTGCATGTGCTCCCAGCTTGTGGACACTGGTGCCCGCAGCTGTGCAAATCCTGGCTGCACCCGGGTCCGCTGCAGTGTGCTGAGGGTGCTGCCCCGTCGGGATTCTGGCACCCAACATGGGCTGAGCTCACTGACCCGGCTTTCCTTTGCCAAGGGTGTGAGTGGTATCTCTCCAGCTATTTTCAGGAAGCTTGTAGGAACTTGGCTTTCTCCACTATCTCTATCCCTCTGGTGATTTTAGCTGAAATTGGGAGGAAGAGGGGGGGTAGCGATGTGAACAGACAGACAGACATGGAAACTGTGATTTCATATGCCTGGCTTCCTAAGGAAACCTGGCTACAAATAGAAGTGAGATTTGCTGCTGCAAAGAGCTTCTGGGGAGACAGAGAAGGCGGGAAAGACTGGGGAGGAGGGAGGGGTCATTAACCTTGCTTTTGAGATAGGCAACCAAGGAGGCCAGCACACACCTGGGCTTATGCTCCCCGAGATCTGGTCATCTAAAAACTGGGGAGCTGCTCAGCACTTGCGTTCAGCTCCCTCTAGAGTCAGCGGTGTGAGAGCTGTACCTCTGGATGGGGACTCTCCTGGAAGGTGCTACCACCACGGCTAAGCATCTGGCTGACGGATGGAGCGTGCCAGGGTGGGCCTCCAGCACCAACTAACCGGCCCAGCTCCTGTTTAGGACCGTGTCCAAATCGCCCAGGTCCACAACCTGCCTTCATCTCAGCCCTTCCCCACACACATTCCCAGGGACGCCTCTCACCTCTTCATCCCTGGATGGGTGCAGGGGAGCTGGGGCTGGGGATTTGTCTCTGCTGCCTTGAAGCTTTCTGCTCCTTCTTCCTGCAGAGCCCAGGAGAGCACAGGGGACCCACGCACAGCTACAAACCCAGTGCAAAAATGGGTCTGGAGGGAAGAGCGGACACAGGCAGACAGAGAGGAGAGCAACAGGCCCGCTAATTCCTCTCTCCTGGCCCCTGTGGGGCATCTCTGGGCAGATGCTTCCTCCCCAGGCTACCCAGGAGCCTCAGGCTTATTAGCAGTGTTTTATTCTCCCGACGCTCACGGGTGGTGCTCTTCCCATTTTACAGAGAGAGGCACGGAGCACAGGGAGGCGAAGGGCTGCCCTGAGATCGCAGAGGGAGTCTGTCGGCAAGGCAGCCTCAAAGCCGGCTGGCGGAGACCAGGCGGAGAGACCATGCTTAAATCAGCCGGGGAGATCCGCAGGCAGAGGAAGGCATTAACAGCCCAGGGGGAATAATGGGGAAGAGCCTGATGCTGCTTGATAAAGAAGAGAGGAAAAGCAGGTGGCAGGGACAGAGGAATGGTCTGGAGACAGCAGCAAGTATGAGGGGAGATGTAAAAAAAAAAAAAAAGAAAAGAAAAAAAATACAACCCCAAAAGAAATGTAGTATTTCTCCCGTGCTTCTCATTTCCTGGCATTTTCCTTGCTGAGATCTTGAATCATGTGGGAAAGGGACGGCTTGCCACTTGGTCTCCGTGTGTTAAAAAGCGAGGCTGGAATCTCCCCGACAAACACTTCCAAGCTCAGTCTCTACAAGCTGCCCCCAAATTCATCCAATCTGGCTGAAATTTTATAATGGGGATGTTTTATTTTCTCTATTTATCTATGTATTTTGGAAAGTTGCTGGGGAGATTGTGGGAGGAGATTGGATGCTTCATTGAAGAGATAGGATACTTGGAAAAATCAGTTGCAGACTGATAATTGTTCTAACTTTTTAATGTTCTTTACAGAAAACAGGGTGGCCTGATGTGTATTTTACTTGATTGGCTTCATGGAGAGCTTGTGCCTCTGACTATATTTGGAAAGATTTTGATGTTTGTTTTTTTTTTTTTTTTGTACTGATGCAATCAGGATGCTGATGGCCTGGAAATCATTTTCCTGATGTGGAGATCTGGAGGGTCATGGGCAGGGGATGCCAACAAGGCTGTGCCTGTTTTGGAGTGGCAGAGCCGGGTGGAAGGGAGAAGGAGCTGGGCAGAGCCGGAGGAGGGCTGTGAGCCAAGGGTTTTCCAAGCTGTGTTTAAAGAGCCGTCACACTGTGCAGCCCTGAGTGGCAACACGGTATTTGGACATAGCAGCTTTCCTCCACGGGTCCGGGTGTACGGCCAGCGTGGCGGCAGGGTCCTTCTCCTGCTTTGATGGGTAAAAATCACAGCTGGCAGGAGCTGCTTTTTACCAAAGCTGTGCCGTGGGTCAGCGTCAAGATCAGAAGTGAAGCCAGTGGAGCCTGTGGCTGCCTAGACACATCTCCAAGCACCCTCTACCTTGCAGCACTGTTGGCATCCGTTTTGTGTCCCTTGGCTGTGGGAAGCTGGACCTAGGCTCTTGGCTGGTTTACTGATTGATGGTCAGAGACCAGACAATTTGTTTGGGCTTTTTTTTTTTTTTTTTTTTCCCTGCAGTCACGTCTTTTCCCAGTACAGGCTTTGCTGGAGCTGCCCTGCTGTGAAGCGGATTGCTGCTTTCAATAAGGCAGAGGTGTACAGGCTTCAGCACGGCCAGGAAGGGTCGGGGGGAGAGGAGAGGTGTGCTAGCCCTCCAGAGACGGGGCAGTGGGTATGCATCCCCCCCGTGGAGGCGAGGTGTGCCTCCCTTTCCCCAGGGAAGGCTGTGTCTCGCTTGCAGTAGGCTCTTCAGTGCTGCTCTGCTGCAAGAGAAACTGGGGAAGGGATGCTGTGACTTGGAGACTTCAGGTCTGACCTTGGCATAGGAGCATAGGGCGCATCACTTGAAACAGCCATTTTTGCCGGGGCGGGGGGCACTTGTTGGCTAGGAGAGCCTGTCCGCTCACTTGGGGGTCTTTCTCGGGGGGTTGCTGTCTTTTCCCCAGGGACGCTGGCAGGGCAGTGAGTAGCTGGCTTGCTTTGAGGCTCTGTTTCTCTAGCTTGCAGGCTAGCTGTGCCTTCCAGTAGCTACTAGTCGCCCCTTTGCCAAAGTTTTTGGCCCCTCTGGCTGAAGAGAGACCATCTGTCTCCCACCATTGGCACCAGCAAAGCGGGGTTTTGGGCTGCCTTCCCCGTGCACTCTCACTAGGACGAGCCCCTCTCTGTCCAGCTCTGACTACGGGGTGGGGAAGGGCTGGCTGGGAGTCCCCGTGGTTTTGTGACACGCTGCTGGTTGTGTCCCCACGGCATGTCAGAAAGCATCCGCTCGCTCTCGTGCGAGGAGCAGACCTCCTACCGCCCCCAGCAAGCGACCAGTCACCCTGTGGGGAGAGGGTGCTGCTCCCACCACCCGCACACCAGTGACAGGGCTGTGGGGACACCCTCTCCCATACAAGCTGGCAGTAAATTCTTAGTAATGATGTTTATCAAGAAGCTGATGTCGCAGTGGGGCAGGTACCATCGGGTGGTGGCTGTCATGGTGTGAACGCTGCGGCGTTACGTTACAGCTGCTCTGTACAGGTTTTCTCTCCAATGCTAGGAAAAAAATTCCCCACGGGAAGTCTTCCGCTCTCTCTTCATGTAGCCCCTCATTCCTTGTGAGCCCAGGCCATTTCCATGCTTGCCCAATCCTTCTTCTGTAATGAAAGTGTCTGGGCTAGCAGTGTTTTTTCAGAATTCTGAAAAATAATGGTGCTACCAGCTTATTGCAGATGGTCATAAACCTGTGTGTGATACAAAGGGGCAGGAAAATAACAGGAAGGGTCTTACAGTGCGCCTGTCAAGGGCGAAGTGCCCAAATAGAGATGGGACTTTTGGGGGAAGCTGCTGCAAAGGAAAAGCTGTGCTTTGTTGAAACGCAGAGCAGCTTTCAGGCTCGCTTTGCATGCAGCAGCCAGCCAGCCTGCCTGAAGGAGCATCGCTGCCAGGGAAAGGTCAGAGCAGAGTCTAAAAGGCTGTTTTCTCCCCATCTGACAGCTCCTGAGCTGGGGGGCTGGAGCACGAGCTGGCAGCAGGAGCTCCCTCCTACTAATTTGTAAAACCTAGAGCTCCCATGACCCAGCAGGGAGGCGAGAATCTCTGCAACGCTCCTAGCCCTGCTGTGGGCAACAGCTTCCCTCCTGGTCTTTCTCAATACCGAGGGCTGGAATAAAGGCTGGAGCAACATCCCTTGAACTGAGCTTGCCTCGAAGGGACCGTGCAGCCTCTTTCCTCCATGACTGTGCAAAACCCACTGCTAGAGCCCTGGGGGAGCTTGTCCGCAAAGGGAAGGGGCACAGTTGCCACTTCAAGAGAGCTCCAGTTGGGATCTGGCTCTCCTGGTTAGCTCCAGCTCCACCTGGAAGCTCTCAGGCAGCCGGTCCCAGGGAGCCCCAGGACAGCTCGGCTCCCTCAGTGGTGGAAAGGGCTCTGGGTGCTGCCACCGAGCATGGGGTAGTGCTTAGGGGCAGGGCTGTGCTGGCCTGGGGCAGTGTTTTGGGGTTCTTCACCACACACCTATGGCCAGCACCGAGCCAGAGACCAGCTTGCGCCCCTGCCCGGTGCTACTGTGATAAATCTGACCCAAAAGGCGCTGGGGGAGTGATGCCGAGGCCACAAGCACCGTGGCAGGCAGGGTTTGCCAGGGCGGCTAACCTGGCACGCTGTGAATCAGCTACCGCATTTGCTTTTATTGTTGATGGCCGGGATGGGAAATGCAATTGAGACACCTTAATGAAAAGCTAACAAAGTTGGGTTTGGAGGGAGGGCTGGTGTTCTGGTAGCCTTGCTTCTCGTTAGAGAATAATATGAATGATTTGTCTGGGAATATTGCTACTGCCGTGCCTGCAGCAGCATGCCGACCATGGGCCGAGACCCTATGCAAATGCAGAGTAAGAGGGTCTCCGGGGACCAAGCTGTTTATTTTGGATCGTACAAATAATGAAACACTGTTAATTTTATAGCAGTTTCTTCTCAGAGATATTTTGAGTGTCAGGCTGTGTACGTGTATGTGTAACCAGCATGTTGTGGCCAAGCGTTTTCTAGCCCTCCATAATTTCTGAGTCCGGTGTTAATAACACTCACTGTGAATTGGTTCAAGCAGGAAAGCTGATGAGGCTGTGTGACTCCTGCTTGATGACTGCATCCCAAAATGCTGGAGAAAATCCAACATAGAGTTGAGGGATGCTACTGCCGCTCCAAGAAGGCTCATGGCACATTGCCACAGTCGGTGGGGTTTTTCTTCCAAAGCTCCAGCCTTTCCCCACCCACCTGAACTCTCCAGAAAATTTCCATGTTTCTTATCTCCTGCCATCTGAGGGGAAAAATGTTTTCAGTACATGGAGAGCTGGATGGGAAGGACAGGAAGATGGTTTGCTCAGATGCAAGCCTCTAGGCCTTTTTTCCTCCTGTTTAATGTAATATGGGACTTTATCTAAAAAAAACCCACCCAAACCAACTTATATTAGAATGTTTGAAATGCAAGAACATGGCAAATAGTGTTCAAGTAATTTAGTGGGTGTCTTTTTTCTGGCTGAGACTTCCAGTGCTCGAATCCTTTTAAGACTGTAGAGTTGGTCCGAAGTGTGAAGGGACTCTCCTATTCTTTATGACCTAAATCAGTGACCCAAAGCACAATATTTTCTCTAGAACCATCTGTTTCCTCTTCTTGCCAAGGGGATTTCACAATGCCTGGTTGCTCTGAATAATTGTACATGTGCAAGGATATGACTTGCCACAGGGAGAAAATTAACTGAATAAGGGCAGGTGGATGCTCTTGAGTTTTCTGTTGAAACTACTACCCTTTAGAAAGATGAAGAACCATGCTGCTGAGTAATACTTTATGCCCACACTAAATTTTTTTAAGCCTACATATTTAAAAAAAAAAACACCAAAACTACACTTAGGAGCTATCTGGGATAAACAGAGTAGATACCAAGTCAGGCTGTGTTTTGACAGCCCCTTTATCAAATGTCTCTGAAATTTGGAGCGGTGTGAAACACAGGAGTACAGATGTTGGGTGACTAATTCATGCTTCGGCTAAACTTCAATGACCATGAATGCACATCTGTTTCAACTTAGCTATCCACCAAATGGCCTGCAACAAGGTACTCTTCATTACAAACATCGTGTTTTCAATTTTTTATTTTGGATTTGTAAGCGGTGGCTACAGCCTGCGTTCTGGGAAGCGGAAGGTACCCAGGGACTGTGATTAGGGGAGCAATGTTCAGGTCTTCTGGCTCTGGCAGTAAGAGCTTTTTGTAGCATTAGTAGGATTTCCAAAGCAAACAACTCCTTTCTTTTAAATCTGTCTTCATACAGGAGACTCGCTTTTTCTTGTTTATCTTATCTGTTCTTATCACCCAGCTCTCTGACCTGCTCACTTCCTGCTCTGTGTATCTTTTTCTTTTCTTAATTAAAAAATTGGGAGGAGAGGGGGAGGCAGACCAAGAATTCCTGGTGAGGAAATGCCATTTATATAAAAATGTCTTGATAAATTCTCAGTATTATTCTTCCAGCCCAATAATCCTACTACAGCATCCTTAAATAAAGGCAAATGGAGGAGAGGGCTTTAATCCATCATTACAACGCCTCTTTGTGAAGTCGATCCCATAACGTGGCTGCAGGATGGTACCCATTGCTTCCTCCAGACATTTCTTCACTTGCGTGCAGCCCTGTCCCTGCACAATATGTCCCTGCCCTAATGAGGAGAGGTGATTTCTGTGTCATGGGGGATGAGGAGATGGGTGGTGGTGACCAGGTGCTTCTCTTCAAGAAGGCATTGGTGTGTCCCTGTTCAGGAGGGTCAATGCTTCTCCCCAGGAGCTCCTGCCTGGCTGTACTTTTGCAGCCAGCAATCACAGATGTCAGAATCACAGATCACAGAATCACAGAGTGGTAGGGGTTGGAAGGAACCTTCGGAGGTCATCTATGCCACCCCACCTGCCAAATCAGTGTCACCTAGAGCAGGTCAGACAGGAACATGTCCAGGTGTGTTTTGAATATCTCCAGAGAAGGAAACTCCACAACCTCTCTAAGCAGCCTGTTCCAGTGCTCTGGCACCCTCAAAGCAATGACTGCAGCATGTGTAGCTGCTGCGTGCCTGGAGAGCCAGCCCGGTTCCCAGCTGTGCCGTGAAACAAGCCCCTCTTTCAGGAGGAAGAGGGGAGGTGTGCTTAGCCATCCTGCTTGGGTCACGCTCGCTATGACCGGGCCCGGGTGACAGCTGGGATGCTGTCGCTGTATGCAGCCTTTAGCACGGATGGGTTGGTCTGTGTCTCCCAGTGCATGCAGCTGTGTTTGCTGGAGACCCTGCAGATGGCAAATGGTGGGGTGAGACCTGCCAGGCGTTGCTGCGGCTGGGCGTCGGGAGGCATTGACTGGGTCTCCTGCTTGTGTCCCATCTCTGCTATGGACCTGGGAACACCATCCTTCTCTTAGAAGTTGAAATCTTTCATGGCTGGGCTCTTTTTTTTTTTTTTCATTTTTTCTTTATGGTTTATGGTTTTTTTATGAGCAAAACCAGTTCAGCCTTTTGTATTCTTCAGCAAAGTAAAGGTATCGACATACTCATTTTCCTCTCTTCCCAGAAACATTTTTAAGTACTGTGTGATTAAATTAACTTGGAATGGAGAAGCGTAGTATGGCAAAGGCTCTCCTTGAGGAGAAAATATAGCTTTAATAACTAGGAAACTGCCTTTTATTGGCTAGTAAAATTGAGAATGTAACACTGAGCATGCTCAGGTTTTTGCACTAAGCATCTCTATGTACTTAAAGGCATGTGTTCTGTCGGTTTATGCACTGTTAACTAACTGCAAACCTCTTTAACAGCTCCTCTACACTGCTGGAAAATCCTGAGGCAGGACAAGGGCAAGTACTGCTGTCATGCCTGATGACTGATGTTGTAAATGGAGTGAGAAAGGCCCTTGAAGGGGAAGCCGTCAAAGCTGACCTAGTGGGAAAAGAGCGCAGGGACAGGTTTCCTCTTGAAGCATGCCAAGAGAGCCAGGCTTGGATGCATATGGGGCTCTTTCCAGTTTCAGGAAGGTGCAAAGTGATGCACTGTGGAAGGAATGGCTCCAAAATCTTTAATTAATGACTGCCCTTCTGGTGTGCCTTATGACCAAGTTGCTGTTAAGAATAAGGTTTTGCCAGGGCCTGGGCATGCTTCGTGCAGATTTCGGATGTGGAGTAGATGCTTGGGAGGACTCTGAGCAAGAAAAGGCTGTGAAATATGTAGTTTGTAGTGGCAAGTATAAAAATATTTTTTAAAAATGTTGGGGGAATAATATATTTCTCTGTCCTCTCCTGCTCTTACCCTGAACTCCAGTGAGTGAGTGCACTGTAATTTTGAAATGGGAAACGCTTCTGCCAGCTGTGAAGCAGAATGATGGGCTTTAATTAGATGAGAAACGAGAAAATGCAATTGAAGAAATAGGCTTTCAGCGAAGAGAAAGAAAGTGGCATTAAACATCATAGTAGCTAAAGGGGTAGATGCTTGCCCACTGGTAGCACCTGAATCTGTCCTTGTTCAGATAGCTGAACCAGAAGATTTGTACATGGAAAGCTGCAGTAATCACAACAAATAAATGGGTCTTCTTGAGTAACAGGGTAACTTGATTATGTGTTTGGGAAAGATGGGAAATAAAGAGGGTGCAGAGGAAAATCCGTTATCTCTGGTCGGCCTCACTTAATGCATTTTTCCTTTTGTCTCTGCAGCTTGAGGACGTTTGGGACCTGTTCAGTGGAAGCGGCCATGTCGCGAGCAACTCACCCACCCACCTTCCCACTGAGCTTCCAACTCCTGAGTGTTGTGCTGGTGTTGCTTTTCCATGCAGACGGCACACACGCGGAGAGCCCCAGCGAATTGCCTGTGAACGACACCGAGGAGTGCACTGGCTCATACATCTGCAAAAAGGGTGTTATTTTACCAATATGGGAACCCCAAGACCCCTCATTTGGTGACAAAATCGCTCGGGCAACAGTGTATTTTGTAGCGATGGTGTACATGTTCCTGGGAGTATCTATCATAGCTGACCGATTCATGTCCTCCATCGAAGTCATTACATCCCAAGAGCGGGAAATAACCATCAAGAAGCCCAACGGCGAGACCAGCAAAACCACAGTGAGGATCTGGAATGAGACCGTTTCCAACCTCACACTGATGGCCTTGGGCTCATCTGCCCCCGAGATCCTCCTGTCTGTTATTGAA